>NC_089250.1:254420116-254726356 GCF_963930625.1 Muntiacus reevesi
ACATGATTTCTTGACCAAACTCTAAGGTATGACTACATAATACAACCCCTGGGGAGGCTTTGTAAAATGCCCATGCTTGAGCCCAGTTACCAAAGAGTCTGATTTAATCAGCTTGGGTGGAAATAGAGGTGAAAATTCTTTAAAACTCTTGCTGACTTTAGTGGACAATAAGGGTTGATGACAGCTGCTCTAGATCAGTGGGTTTCACACTTTTTGGTC
This sequence comes from Muntiacus reevesi, assembly GCF_963930625.1. NCBI lineage: Eukaryota > Metazoa > Chordata > Mammalia > Artiodactyla > Cervidae > Muntiacus > Muntiacus reevesi. The sequence goes on from NC_089250.1 coordinate 254,420,336, forward strand.
TCAGAACTCTTAAAAATGTAAACCTTTGGAAAGTTACTGAAGACCCTGGTACTTTTGTTGAAGTGAGTCCTTAGTAAGACAGATTTTGAAGAGTCACTTAATAATCTATTTAAAAAGAACAGTAAGCCCATTATATACTAACATATCTAGAATGTTTTCATGAAAAAATAACAATATGTTCAAAAAATTGGTGACAGGAGTGGCGTTACTGTACATTTTTGCAGGCATCTTTTGTGATTGGCTTAATAAAAGACAACTGAACCCCATATCTGCTTCCACAGTCAGTCTGTTGCAATATGTTGTTTTTGTTAAAGTCTATGAAGAAAATCTGATCTCACACAGATATGTGGTTGGAAAAGGGAGGTGTGTGTTAATAGCCTTTTCACATAATTGTGGATATTCTTCTTTGATACTACACCAAAACGCAGACACTGGGAGTTTCTTAAAGGTTAGTTACAATAGGGAATTTGAAAATACATGAACTTTTATATTCTGTTACATTTAAATCCACCGGGTTATCTTGATGCTTGAATTAATCTTTTACCCTTTCATGATTTGGTAACAACAAGCATTGGTCACTTGAATATTATCTATTCAATAAGCAGAGAGATCTTCCAATGTTGACACGATTCATTGTACAATATTAAAAAAAAAGTCACATTCATTAGTATCTCTTTAAGTTCTGGAAAGCTGTCAAGCTCATGGTGGCTGATGTAAGTATTTCAAAATTCTTGAAAGCTTGAATTTTATCATTGGCAACAAATACTGTCAGTTATTTTCCTGGAAGTGACAGGATTCATTTGTTCATTTTCCAGAAAATTCTGCCAAGTAGTCAAGTTTGAATAACCAGAGTCTGTGTATCAGTGGTTCTCTCAAGAGAAAATGGTGCTCTGTGAAGAAGGAAAAAAAAAGCAGGGGGTCCAGCTTAGGACCCCTCATATAACACAGCTGCTTCTCCTGGCGGGAGCTGTCAGCTTCAACACTGGACGGGATTGCTCTGTGTGCATCGTTTCATCACACAGGGTATTTCAAAGGTCTGTGCTCGAAGACTGAGATGGAGTGAAGTCGATAACTGTTACTGCTTCATCAAGTCCATTCTTTCTTTTCAAATTCAGGATCTTTTAAATAATCCATGTAATTGTACATAAATATGAATATCTATTTTTAATTGTGGCAAAAGACATAACAAAACTTACCCTCTTCACCAATGTTTTTAAATTGAGAAGACATTTTTATTCTTTTCATTTATTTATGTTTTTTAACTGGACCATGCAGCGTGTGGGTGGGATCTTAATTCCCCTACCAGGGATCGAACCTGCGTCCCCTGCAGTGGAACAGAGTCCTAGCCACTGGATCACCAGGGAAGTTCCCATGTTCACTATTGTTTAAATGTGTCATTCCCATTGTTGTGCAACCATCACCCGCATCCATCTCTGGAATTCTTTGCCATTTGCAAAACTGAAACTCTAGATCTGTCAAACAATGACGCCCCACCCTCCCTCAGTTTCCGCAGTCCCTGGAAACCACCTTTCTACTTCATGTCTCCACTAATTTGACTATTCTGAGCATCTTATAGAACTGGAATCATGCAGTATTTGTCTTTTTAGTGACTGGCTTGTTTCACTTACCATGATGTCTTGAACGTTCATGTGTGATACACAGCGGTGTCTGGATTTCCCTCCTTGTGAAGGCTGAATAATATTCCCTGGTACCCCACGTGAGAGTGGCTTTTCCTCTTTCTGCGCAGCGTGGCGGTGAGCAGCACGGGGACTGCGAGGACCTCGATCATGCTGAGGCGCCCGCAGTTTCACTCACCATCAGCACAAAATGAAAAGGCCAAATAACGTCTTCATGTTATCATGAAGATCATTTTGGCTGCTCAGACCCCTGAGGGAGTTTCTGCAAATTTATAAGTTGGACTCTATGCTGAAATTTTCTCGTGTATCTGCTGACTTTAATGCGCATATTGTAGACCTTTGGATTAATACAGTGAAATAGAAAGTCTTTTAAAAAAAGAGAGAGAAAAGGAGAAAGAAAATACAGTTACAGTCCCTAGAGCCCAGAGACGACCACTGCCGGCATAGATGCAGCGCATTACTACTATTTCTCCTAATGTTCTCTCACACAGGCCATGTTTCCGAATGCTTCTGTCTTTTGGATGCTAGAAAGCAGGGCACCGGCTAAAGATACTTTGCTGGACAGATATTTTTAATCTCTTTACAAGCTCCATAAAAACAGGAGACAGTTAAATACAGAACTAAATCAACATTTCAAAATGTGAATTTAATTAATTCTGTCGAATTAGTTAGAGAATATTTGTCTTCTCACTCTTTGCTCCCTGCCATCTTATGACGGGGTGTGTGGGAATACCTGACTTCTTTCTTTGAAAGGCCTTGTTTTTTAAAATGTATGTCATGCTGGTCTCACGCTGGCTGTGGGAGGATGACATGAGTCATATCTATGGGATGCCTAGCAAGGGGTTGACACGGAACGGGAGCTTAGCACATGTTCGTTTTTTTATTTGTTGTTGTTGTTTAGTTGCTCAGCCCTGTCTGACTCTTTTGCGACCCATGGACTATAGCCCGCCAGATTTCTCCTCTATGGGATTTCCCAGGCAAGAATAGTGGAGTGGGCCCCCATTTCCTTCTTGGGAGGCTCTTCCTGACCCAAGGAGTGAACCCACATCTCCTGCAATGGCAGTCAGATTCTTTAATAAATACTAATGTAAATAAAAATAATAATACTGTTATTCACTTTATCTTGTCCGTCTATCATTGTCTTCAGGTGATGAAAGGCTGGTGTAACCATCCCCACTTGTCAGATAAGGAGATAGAGGTTCATGAAGCAGAGTGGCCTCCTGAAGTTGTAGGACCTGGGGACTGGGATTCAGGACCGAGAGCTGCTACCTCTGCCAGGAAGAGGACACCTGAAGTGGGTCCCTGGCATCTCACTGTCTTGCTTGCGTTGATGCGTCTCTGTCATGCTTGCTCTGCCGTCTACCTAATATTTCTCCTTCAACATGGCTTGCTTTTTATACAAAATAGTTTTGTTTTTTAAAGTTACATAACTACCATAGAAGTAAAATGAGTATCACTTGCCGTAGAGAGATGGTATCAATGAAATTAAACATAAATACATATCTAAATAAAGGACAGATTCCCCCACATGGCTTAAAATCACCTGCGACTGCTCTGGAGCATGTGCGCCCCCTTTGGGCTACTGGTTCTTGGGGGACTATTGAGGCGCTGAGGAACTGTAAGTCCATGCTCCGAACATCTGCAACTGTGGCAACAGCTGAGGGCTTTTACAAATCGGATACACAACTCAGGCTGTGACGTCATTTGTATTCCTGAAATTTAAATCCTCCTTCGTCCAAGCCTTTAAGACATACACAAATATTTACAGGTGTCAATTCAGGGGTCTGTATCAGGGTGGATATGGGACACAGATGGGGTTAACTGGGATGATCTTGAGGTGGAATCTCTTCTGAGGAACCTGGAGCAGGGAAGGGGAGGGTGGAAATGAGGCTGCAGCCCAGAGCCAAGAGGTGCGTGATGGTAAATGTGTGCGGCAGAAGTCTCAGAGGTCTCCCCCAGGGCTTATGGGGAAGGGTGGTCTTCACTGGCTAAGCTCAGAGCTAAGTGTCTGAGCATCCCCTGTTTTACAAGCTGGAAAACACTACAGGTTTTCATGAGTACCTGAGGGTCAACCAGGCCCCCATCATGGCTGGCACAGAGTAGCTATTCCACATATACTAAAGCAATTGACTCTAGAATTTGAGGCTGTATTGTGTTAACCCGGAGAGGACCTCAGGAACCCCAGTCATGTAACAAGGGAGCAGGGGCTCACCCCTTTGGGGGGCTCCGTGTAGGTAGGGCAGGAGGACTGATTTTGGCAGGAATATGATAAGGGAGTGACAAAAGGAGTGTTTGCCTGTGTTACCCACCGCAACTATCCCCAACAGCCTTACAAAGACACGCTGAATTCTCACAAAACAGTGAGCAGATGCTGTCCTCTTAATAAATCTCCAATCTTTAAAAACCCATCATTCTGGCCAAATGCCGTGGCTTTCCCTAATAAACAAGGAAGGCTGTGTGGCCGGCTGGATTAATTAATACCCACAGGTTCCTGACCTTTTCCTGGCCACGTGGACAATCAGCTCCCCCCAAGACAGATGACCCGCTCGCCCGTCTTCTTCCATGATGTATGTGTGTCCTTCTCGTGCAAGAGACATGGGACGAGGATCCAGTCCGCGACCGGGTCCACTTTCTGTTCCAGAATAAAACAAACATCAAAACAAATATCTAGCCTGTCTTCCCTCGGCCTTCCCCCATTGCACAGCCAGACCCTTATAAGGAAATCGGCATTTGCTCCAACAATCAAGTATGCCTCACTGTCTTCTGCTGAAGAGTGAGGCTTTATCTTCTTTTTCTAAAGCCATGGCATCTCCCCCACCCCCACCCAGGGAAACAGCACTCCCTGAGCCAGGGTTTGGGCTAGAGAGTTGGCGCGTCTGTGCTCTGTGGCCACGTCAGGGGCAGGTGGTGCCTCCAGATGGGGTGTTTGGAGAGGCCCTGTTTGGACAAACAGGATAATCTTCAGGCTAAGAAAGAGAAACTCAGGGATTCTGCTGGTTGCCGTGGATTCCACACCTGTCCCCAGAGCTGGACTTTTACCAAGCCCCTCTGTCTCCCAATTCATACTAAAGTATGAATGGCCATCCCAAACACAACAGAGGGCAGTACAAGGAAGGCATGCAGATAGAAGTAGGCACCTCACTTTACTATATTAGATTGCATCCATGTTCCAAGTTCACAGCCCAAGGCCACCAAAGGAAAAAATAATCATCTGTACATTCACAAACATAATAGGAAATGAAACTTGAGAATACATGAAATTAGCTACAGAAACTACAAAAACATACATTCTGGAACTGTTTGACCGGGGGCAGCATAAACATTGCAATTGTTTGTAGTCAAGGTAGAAAATAAAAGTAGAAAAACACATGACCGTCTTGTGGGCAAGCCCTCCCTCTGATTTGGGTCAGCGCAGGAAGCGCTCGCAATGCAGGTAGAAGAGCCCAAGTTCAAATTCAGATTATATCACCCACCAGCTACTTGGTCTTGATCACCTGAGTTCAACTTTTCTGCCTTAGTTTTCTCATCTGTAAAGTGGGTATAATCATACCATATCCTCATAGGTTTTTGGGAAGATGCCTGGATCCCAGACTTCAATAGAACACTGCCTAGCTTTTGCTAAACATCCTCGCTTCAGGGGCACAGTCAAGACACCTAAAGAGGGACCAATGGATATTTTAAAAATAAAGTATCCCCGGGTGATTCTGACAATCCACCTGGTTTAGAACGCAGCAATAGTGAGGACTGACCATGATGGTCATGAAGACAACCACTGTTAGCACCCTCATGCCTGGGCCAGCCCCTCTCCCACAGTCCTACCTGCCCTCCACACGAGTGAGTGAGACTCACTAACTCCCAGTTCTCCCCAGAAAGACTCCTGAGAGCCAAGTTGTCCTCCCCAGTCTTAACTTTTAAAAGTGCCCAGGGGAGAAACAACCACAAAAAGATAACAGCTTTGTGCTTGGTGAAACTTGGAAGAGGGCCATGCTTCTTGCTAACAATAAGCCTTGCTCTGGCTGCCAGGAAACTCAAAAAAATTAACTAGAGCAACTTAACCAATATATTTCACTTGTGTATTCCTTTGATATGTAAGCATTATTTTTTCTATTTCAAAAGCATGATTGAAAATTCTATTAAATATATGAATTTGTCAAAAGCTAATTGGCAGAGTTCCCCACTGAGAGTGAGAACATTCCAGAGCTGCTGAGAAGCAGAATATAAACGCATAGCCTTAAAATGTGCCAGGGTTCACACTAGGAGTTTCTGCTCAAGAGATGATGTTTTAGTGATACCTCCTAAGTTCCCTCTCCTACAAGCTGGAAGAATAACCCAAAGAAAAGAGAAGAGGTAGGTACACCAGGAGCCAAAACACCCAGGTGGACCATTTGGTAGCTGTGTGATCTTCTAGGACCTCAGTTATCTGATCTGTGAAATGGGATCTATTGGGAATAATGAGACCAACTCTTCCTGTGCATCTGATGCAATAGGATTGCCACAGGGGTGTGTGAAATAAAGGATGACAACAGCCTTTGAAGACAATGGGGCATGGCATCCATGAAGCATCATTGTAGTAATTTCACCTTCTGCATCTCCTTCCATGATACCTGCAGGTCTTGTTTAGAAAAGGGGAATTCTTAAGTGTTTCAGCCTGCTTCCTCTCTCTAGGTTTCTGTTTCTTCACCCATGAAAAAAGAATAAAAAGTCCTGGTCCAAATCCTCAAGTTAGCACTGGTCTGAAAACAATGGTAGTTCTCAGTGCCAAATTTCATATCGAACCCCCACGGCAGCCATAAGTGCTGTTAATGTCAACTCCACTTTAGAGGCAAGGAGACAGAGGTACAGACAGCTTAAGAAGTGGCCAAAGGTCCCAGAGCAATTCATTCCCAGGCAGTCTGGCTCCTTTTAACATATTTATTTTATTATTTTAATAAATAATATTTTACCATGTATTTTAAATATCTAGGTAATGTTTATTTTAATGTATTAATATTTATTTTCATATTTATTAAAATTTTACTCTTTATTAAAATATTGTTGATATTTTAATATTTATTTTTATTTATTTGGTTATGCCAGGCTTACTTGTGGCATGAGGGCTCATTTGTTGCAGAATCTGGGGTCTAGTGCCCTGACTAGGGATCAAACCTGAGCCTCTGGCATTGGAAGTGCAGCGTCTTAGCCACTGGACCATCAGGAAAGTCCCGTGACCCAGGCTCTTAAATGTACACCCTCTGCAGTGAGAGTAGGGATGAGAAAGGCAAAGAGGAGTGATGCAGAACTTCTCGTCCCAGTTGCTGGTGTCCTGAGGGACCTCTGTTCTAGATGGTGGCCCAAGGGGTCAGAGCAAGGGGAGATGGCACAGCTGCTGGTAGCCATCAGGCCTGTGTCCCCTCGATGTTCAGATCATCTTCACTCAGAGTTAAGAGAAAGACTCTTCAGACACCCACCAGCAAAGGCCACAGAATGTGGATGACGCTTCCTGACACAAGGCTGAGGAGGAACAACAGGTACAGAGAGATCATATGACTTGTGGGTCTATTAAAGAACAAGGCTGGCCCACGGGCTATGTGAGTCGGGACACGGGGTGCTCTGGGAAGCTGCTGGCCAGTGGGTGCGCCCAGTTTCCTCATCCCCCGAGGCTTAGTCTGGGTGCTGGGTACATAGGTGTGCTCCAATCATCAAGTCGGGTCCTTGTAATCAGGACACTTTTCAGTATGAACATTACACTTGAAATTAAATATCTTTTAAAAAGGGGGTTACAACTTCATCTAGACAGAAGCAGTAAAGCTGAAATTCAGAAGTGCCCACTAACATTGGCACCTTCATCTACAACCGGTTATAAATGGTTAAAAAAACAAATAGAGATGGCAAATGTGTTTCTCCCTTGGCTTTCCCGTGATGAAATCCATGCACCTCAAAAGATGCACAGGCAAGTTTCCAAACAAAGGAGGTGCCAGAGGAGGCCAGCAGTGCACATTTGATACAGCACAGAACAACCGATCTACCTCAGTTGCATATTAAAGAATTGTGTGATCATTTGGTTAATATCTTTCTGTGGGCTCGGTGAAACTGGGACTGAGTCTGGTATGTACAAGGCAAGTGCATAGTAGGTCTTCTAGAAATATCTAAGGCAAGGAACAATGAATAAGCACTTATTAGGCCTTATGGCACTTGCAGTTTCTACCCCATAACTTGCTTTCTCCCTTGCTTCTCCCTCCACTCTTCCCAGCTCGCTCTCTCTCTCTCTCTCTCTCTCTCTCTCTCTCTCTCTCTCTCTGTCACACACACACACACACACACACACACACGCTGACCAAAAGGTCCCCGCCAGCACCTTGGGCCGGGCCACATAAGTTCTCCAGGACACACTGAGACATCCACGCCTCTGCTCCCCAGATGTCCTGGCAGTGGAACCACTGATGAGTTTCCCAGGACACGGGGACAGCCAACCCCCAGCAGACAATGCCTCAAGCCCCCAAACAAGGCCACCTGATTAGGTGGGCATGGCCTTCTGGGGAGCCCTGAAGCTGAGGGGAACCCCCGGTGCCCTGTGGGCAGGCACCCCAGTAGCTTGGATTTCCTGCTTCATAGATGTAGTTTCTGCCTCTGTTTCTGCCTATGTTTACGGCTCAAGATTTCACCATCAGGCTGGCAAATTCTCCACATCTCCTCTGAAGCCTACAGGTACCATGCTTAGCAAAGCTCATGATGGTTGTTCCCCAACATTCACATGAGGGGGAACCCTGGTTTCCCCTATATTTTTCACCGGAACTCCTGCCTCAGCCTTGTCACCCCACAGCTGCTTTGGCACTTTTTTCCTGAAAATATGGCTTCTGCTCCTTCCTCTGCCACCTTCAGCCAGGGGGACACTCAGCGAGGAGCAGCCCAGCTTCTGGAGACCCTGGGGCCTGCAGATGCCCCTGCCCAGCTGGCAGACTCCCTGCCCCCTCTGCCCCTTGCAATTTGCCTGTTGCTGCCTCTTCTCCAGGATCCCCTCTTGGCACCACGTGACTGGGTGTTCCACTGTGGGACAGCCAAGTTTATATGCTGTCAGGCACTTTATATCCCCCATAACTCTGCCTCCTGAGCCCTCCTGTGCATGTGTTTAATTTTTACAATCAAGAAGACAAATGGGGAGAGTGACAGCCCAGACACCCTGGAGGGGTGGGCTCCGGCCCTGCCTTGGCAGAACCTGGGCATGAATTCCATCAGTGACCTGAGGCTGTATTTTCTGCATAACACCCCAGTGGTTTTTAAATCTCCTTAAACTTTTGATGGCTGAGATAAAGGAGAAGGCGGAGGCTGTGTAAATATGGAGCCACTATTTGGGCAGAGCTGCCCAGACCTCCGTGGGGGTGGGTGTTGAGGCTACTTTGTATTGTCACTTGGGATTCATTCCCAGCTCCCTTCCCATGCCCACATTCTCTTCCATCTTGCACCCAGTGGGCAGAATGGTGGGAGCACCCATCTCCCCCACGCCCTCATCTTTCCAAGACACACCCTGTGATGACAGTGATGACAAGGACAAAGAAAGGACACGTAAAAAGAAAATATTTCATGAGAATAAATGCATCTCTTTTCAGTGGTGTTATTTTATTCATCATAACCAAGAATCTAATAAAAGCAACACCCTTGTTATGAAAATGCAGCTCTAAGCCAAGTCCCCTGGATGCCACTTCCACTTGGATGGCAGCTCAATGACCCTCCTGCAAGGCAATGCTACAGCCCCTACACCAGAGCAATTGTCTAAAACTGCAAGTCCGTGCACATCTCTGCCCTACTTTAAATGCCTCACCATCACTCACAGTCTACGCTCTATTCTGTGTTCCCTGACTTCCAATAGAACAACAACAGCAGTAATAGTAACGGCAGCCAATACTCAGTGAATAATTGCTTTAGGTGACAAACCATGTGAGATATTTAACAGGAATTATCTCATTTTTCTCCCCTATCACCCCTAGGAGCCAGTTATTTTATTGCACTGATTTCACAGAGATGCATGAGGAGGAGCCTGCCTGAGGTCACGTGGCAAGTCAGGCCTGTTCTCCAGGAAGACACGCTTGAGGGCTGAGCAACCAAATGAATGTGCCACATACAGCAATCCAGGCACATCTCTTACCACAAGAGGTAAGTTGTAAATTAAGGGTTTGCTTGCCCATCTCCCTCAGTGAATCACCTTCAAGACAGACACACCATCTGATCCATTGTTGTGCCCCTAGGATGCAAACATGACACGTGGGAGGCAGCAGGTAAGAGCTTTTGGGTGGACCCATGTTGACATAAGCCAACAGGTAGGTCTCCATTAGCTCAGATGGGCTCTGGGATATCTCTCCTGCCTCTCCAACCTGCTAGGCTGGACCTCATAACTGAGCAAGAAGGTCCCTCAGGAGGGAGACAGTCTTTCTTCTTCCCCTCATGAGGTCTTATTCATACACCCAGTCAAAATGTTTCTACCTTGAAACATCACTTGAGGACCAGTTCCATCCACTAGATTCATCTCAAATCCTTCAGCTCAAGAATAAATTTTAAAATTGAGTCTGCCACAGTATAGTCCCATCATTGTGCCCAGGGATGAGCATTTTATTTTAAAATGAGGACAGGAACCAGGAGGGGCCTGTGACATCAGTGAGCTTCCCCGGAGAACCAAGGATTCCTTGGAAGAGAGCAGATGGATCCAGAGCTGAAGTCGAACTGATAATAATCAATACCATCTGAACTAATTCAATTCATTTGCCTTGTATTGAACATGATCTTAATACACTAAGAGACATCAGCTTTCATTAGCGCCTAAGAAATCATCTTTGAAAAGAGGCAAAATGGTATCAAATGTGTAATGTGAAAAACATTGTTTTCAACATCTTTCCACTTCATTTAGCATTTTGAGGAATTGAGGCTGTATCTTGTAGCTATCAAACTGAATTAATCACCTTGAGACCTGATAGAAGATAACTGAAACTCTAATTTCAGGCTGCTTTTATCCTTAGAAGATGGCCTTTTAAGTCAGAATATGGGGATTAACATAAAATCTTTTCCACTACTTACAAACCGTCGTAATAAAAATTTTCAATAGATTAGTCCTGGGCTAATGAACATGGTAACCACTCAAGATATATGGTTGCTAAACACTTTGAATGTGTCTGATCTAAATTGAGATGTAAAATGCACATAGATCTCAAAGACTTAGTTCAAAAAATGTAAAATATCTCAATAACTTTTATATTGACCAGATGTTGAAATGACAAAATTTTATAAATATGAGAGTAAATAAAATGTATGATTAAAATTAATTTTACCTGTTTTTTCTTACTTGTTTATTGTGCTTCCTGAAAATTTTTAATTTACTTATTATAATGCAGCTCACATTGTATGTCTGCTAAACAAGGCCGGCCTATACAATTAAATACAATGGAGCATTGAATAATGTTCACCAAGAGTTTTTAAATGAACTGGGAAAATATATGGAATATCATGTAAGTGAAAAAAGTCATACAAATTGTATGTAGAGGATAAATAAAACCATGTAAAATGCGCCTGTATGTTGATGTACGTGTAGACAGAAATTGACAGAAAGAAAAACTCAGCTAAAATATTCATCTCAGTGTAAATGGTGGGGTTAGAGTGTAAGCATGGTAGTCTCCTTTATACACTTCTAAGTGTTCCTGAAAGAGCTTTTTATTATGTTTATTATCAGCAAATAATAAATGTTACCAAAAAGGAAATCATTCCCCATAATAATTAGTATCGTTATTTGTAGCTCTGCATCTTGCCTGAAAATTGCTAAAGTAAATAATTTACAAGAACATTTAGCCCTTATTTAGCCCTCGGTGGCATCCCATCATGAAATACACCATTTCAAATGAAGAGTTCATTCTCAGGAGAGTCTGTTTCAGTTATACAACAAAATATTTTCTTCAAGTTAGTGTTCTACTCAGGAACAGGAGATGATCTGGTGAAAAATTTGGCAGTCACCATCGCACTGTTACATTGGGAAGAGAAAGTTCATTATCAAAGTTTGCTCATCCAGAATGTATAACTAGTTCCTTATTGCTTGAACAAAAGGAAAGAAGAAAATATCCCCAGGAAAATATGTCATAAGTTCCCAACAGCTAGACCTTTGTGTACATAACATTTGAAGAAACAAGTATTTTCTAAACTAGAAAAGCATGAATGAGAGAATGATCTTGGCTTGATCTTTTGCCAATTTGTTCAACCCTCTCAAGGATCCCAGTTGCAATGACATCTATCTGGAAACTCTGAACTCTTCCTGGGTCACAAGGGTTCACGCTACTAACCATTCACCCATCTACCCACCCACTCACCCGTCCATATATCTATCCCCAACTCATCCATCTACCAATCCACCATGTATCTACCTGCTTACTCTCCCATCCATCTACTGATCTACTCATCTATTCGTCCATCTGCTTGTACATTCATCCATCTTCCCATCAAATTTTTCTGGAGAGCTACCATTGGCTAAGAACCATTCTAGATACTGGGGATATAGCAGTGAACCAAAAAAGTCTTGCTCTTGGGGAGCATATATTCTAGGTGGAGAAGTCATATAGTACACAAGTTAAAGCACCATCATGATAATGTCAGAAGGTGACCAATGCTTAAAGAAAAATAAAGCAATGCAATGGGAAAGAAAACTAGGATGGGGCTACTTTAACTAATACATTTGAGGAGGTGAGATCTGAACTGAAATGGCTGGCTGCAAGAGGTGATACCTGTGTGAGAACATTTCAGGCCAGACAGAGGCAAGTGCAAATGTCCTGGGGCACACCAATTTTGAAGACCAAGAGGGAGTCCAATGTGGCAGCAGAGAACAATAGATGAAACAAGAAAACAGGCAGGGCCACTTCACCTAAGCCTTGTAGGACATAAAGGATTTAGATTTTATTCTAATTTCAGTGGAAAGGCAGCAGTTTGGTAGGGGTCCTGATATGATCTGATTTCCATATTTGCTGTGTGGGCAAGAATGAAACAGAGAAGACTTTCGGGAGGCTACTGTGGTCATCCAGGCCCTGAGAGACCAGGGCCAGCTGGATGTCTCATAACTCCAGAGTATTTTGAGAAGGCTCCCTTTGGAGCACACGTAATCAACTGTGACCAGCCTAAAAACAACAGCAACGGTTTATTGCCCTCTTAACATGGTGGTGTGGGAAGAGCACACCGCCCCTTCAAAAGTGAAATCATCCTCTCAAATCCCTCAAATATTTAAATGCCCCAAATCACACACCAAGCAGAAGGCCCCTTTGAGGTTCCCTAAGGTTCGATTCCACTGAGTTTCCCTGCTTTTCATTTACCTCGACTGGTTCCAGCTGGGTCTGGAAACCGATGTGTCAACAGTCCCTGTCCATGAAGGCTTCCCAGCAGCCAGGAAACAGGTCGTCAATTGTAATCTCCATAGAAAACCTGATTCTGTCAGAGGCTTTCCAAACCCCACATGGCTGGGCCCTATCTGGGAGCAGGTTCCTGCTGACAGCAACAAACAAACATCACAGCACCCCAAGCTTGGACTGACTGTCACAGGAGAGATGGTGGAGTCCCCTGGTTCTCTGAGGTCCTGGCACCCTCCTTCTCTGTCAGGGCATCCTGGGTAAGTCTGACCTTGCAGGAATCTGCCCCAGCCAGCTACTTGATGATTAACTACCTTTCTGACTTTATCAACTGCTGTTCCTTTCCTGGCTCCCACCCAGACCCATCTGGGTAGGAACATGGACCCAGTGATCCTGGCATCTGGAAGCATTTGTCTTAAAAGAGCCAATTCCCTCTTGATGTCAATTATCAGCTCAGTTTCCAGCCAACAGGCCAGATATTTTCTCCCAAGGCCCAGACCACAGGATGTTGCCTGCGGTGTGTGGAGTGCTCCTCTCCGGGCCACTGTACTAGGGGCATCCACAGACCAGCTCATGCCCCTGGCCCTGTGAAGGATGGGCCCATGCCAGAGCATTGAGATCACTGGCAAGTGTATGTGCATACATGTGCATGTGCGCACACGCACGCACACACACACACACACACAAACTCTCTCTCTATCAGAAGTTAGCTCCTGGAATGCAGCATCTGAAAGGCCTAGGAAATGTGACTGGGGCAGAGGAATGAACTGTTTACTGAGAAGTTGCTCAGCTCTGGACTTTGTGAATCAGGACCATGAAGGGAGGCACAGATGTGGTCCTCAGCTGGGCAGAATTGCATGGAGAGTTGAGGAAGCAGTTAGGGGTGGAAGACAGTACAAGGTGCACCCACAGAATTCATTCTGGGTGCTGTCCCCTGATTTTACACAAATACCTTCTCTTCTCTGGGCTTAGCTTTTCCAATTTTTACCATGGAAACAGTGGCTTAGAGGAGTTTCAGAGCTTCCTAGCTACAACAGAATTCCATCACACATAAAGGTCCAGGCTCAGCACTCAGAATCATTCTGAATCAAAGCTGTCCCTGAAAACTACTGAGAGTATAGCACACCTTCATGTACATGTAGAGAAGAACTTTTATGAGTATATGTGTCAGTTATGAATACATTTCACCATATAAATTATTTCTCTTTCACCAAGCGTGTATATGCAGATATGCAGATGATAACAACCCTAATGACAGAAAGCAGAGAGGAACTAAAGAGCCTCTTGATGAAGGTGAGAGACCAGAGTGAAAAAGCAGGCTCAAAACTCAACATTCAAAAAAATGAAGATCATGGCATCTAGTCCCATCACTTCATGGCAAATAAATGGGGAAAAACTGGAAACAATGACAGATTTTATTTTCTTAGGCTCCAAAATCACTGCAGATGGTGACTGCAGCCATGAAGTTAAGACACTTAACTCCTTGGAAGAAAAGCTATGACAAACCTACACAGCATATTAAAAAGCAGAGACATCACTTTTCTGGCAAAGGTCTGGATAGTCAAAGCTATGCTTTCTTCAGTAGTCATGTATGGATGTGACCATACATCCATGACCATACACAGTTGGACCATAAAGACGGCTGAGCGCTGAAGAACTGATGCTTTCAAACTGTGGTGCTGGAGAAGGCTCTTGAGAGTCCCTTGGACAGCAAGGAGATCAAACCAGTCGATCCTATAGGAAATCAACCCTGAATAATCTTTGGAAAGACTGATGCTGAAGTTGAAGCTCCAGTACTTTGACAACCTGATGCAAAGAGCTGACTCACTGGAAAAGGCCCTGATGCTGGGAAAGATTGGAGGGAAGAGGAGAAAGGGGTGACAGAGAATGAGATGGTCGGATGGTATCACTGACTCAATGGACATGAGTTTGAGCAACCTTCATGATATAGTAAAGGACAGGGAAGCCCAACAATAGGCATGCATATTTTAAATCACAAATAAGCATACCTTAAAGAAACATGAGCAGCTGTATAGTATATCTGGGCTTCCCTGGTAGCTCAGACAGTAAAGAATCTGTCTGCAGTGCAGGAAACCCGGGTTCAATCCCTGGGTTGGAAAGATCCCCTGGAGAAAGAAATGGCTACCCACTCCAGTACTCTTGCCTGGAGAATTCCACAGACAGAGGAGCCTGACTGGTTACAGTCCATGGGGTCGCAAAGAGTCGGACAAGACTGAGCAACTAACACACACATAGTATTTCTACAAATTGACCAGGCTCAGACCCATGACCCAGTTTTGGAGTGATCTTGCCGAAAATTTCTAATTGAAGCGTTTTTCTCGCTGTAACTTTGGAAGCAGTAGACAAGCATGAAACTACCCACAGGAGGAAAGCCACAAAAAGCCCTAGAACCACCCCCACCTCAAGCAAGGTTCTTTGCCCACCTGGTGGAGGGAGAAGCTGATTCAAGGATGCAGTCATCTTTGCTTTAATAAACTCTTCTGCCCACCTCCAACTACTTGGCAGTGGTGCTCTGGCCTCACCTCCTTCTTAGTAACACAGTGTGGGAGGTTTGGGGACCTCTGGTACCCTTGCTGCCTGACTCCCCGGCACCTGCATAGGGTGGGTGGGCCCTGAGGACTCCCTCCAGTAAAACTGGCTCCTGACAGTCAGAGCCTCTAGACTCATCCTGACCAAGCCCCTTTGGCTAAGCCTTGCTGTCCTCCCCCTTACAGCTCAGCCTCTTGCGCCCTGTCAGCCTCAGGATTCTAGTCCTTGAAAGGCATTTCCAGTGGCCCCAGGAGGAAGCGATTCTAGGTGGAAGCCCTGACCCAAATGGAGAGCAGCTCCCTGGAAGGATGCAGCAGATTCAAACCAACTCCCGCCCTTTCTTCAGCACAGACTCACATGACACCCCACACATGCGGGATCTCCCCTGGGGCATAGTTTCAGGACGAGCATCCCCTTGAAGGATGTGTGACACCACTTGGCACAGGCAGCCTTCTGGTCGACTTAGCCTCTGCTGCTCACCCAGGTGGGCAAGGGTGGTGGCGGGGGCCACCTCCCCAGCCCTCACGGCCCTCCCCACTGAGAAGGCGCTGGAGCTCTGGCCTCCCTCCATTATGGGCCTGCCTCTCCCTGCCAAGATTTTAAAAGCATCTGGGCACAGGTGCGGGTGCTGCCAGCCTCCAGGGCCAATAAGCGGAAACTCGGTGGAGGAAAATGAGGACACCAACCACATTGCCGTTATGTTCTCCCAGAACATGCAGTGCTCCCAAATAAATGTGTCTCCAGCATCATCACACCACAATATTCATATGGCTCATTACTGGTTTTAATTTTGCCCGCTGCTTATTTACTGTCTCCTTCCCCCACTTTATTGCCAGGGTTGGAAGAGTTACTCATCCATGCCCAGCACAGAACGTCCCCAAAGTGGGATCTCTCCAGAAGTTTCTGGCCCCACTCAGCCCCCACAGGACAGACTCTGGCCCAGATCACACACAGCGCCAATGGTTCCTCCATGCGGCTCTTCCCTTAACCTCCCCACCATCCTGACTCACGGCTTTCCTGCATCTGGAATAGGCTCTTCTTTCTATGACCATATCCCGCAGGGCCGTCTCATGGGCTGGCAGGAGGACTGAAGATGCCACACAGGACCTCAGAATATAAGGACCCTGACATGCCCTTGTGAGCAGGGCTCAGCCTGGCCCCACTGTCCCCCTTTAGGTCATCCTCCTGTCCCAGAAACCAGGGGCAGCAATGCCGTCTCCTAACTGCTTGGGGAACCTAGAGTGGTGGTTCATCCCTAGAGACGCCTCAGAAGAAGCACAATCCACATCTCCCTTGAATGAAGGAGGATGAGCAACCTGACTTCATTAATACGTTTTTTAAAGATGCTTTTTGTTTAGGTTTGGAAAGCACATTGTAATATGAAGGAGCAAAACTCATCAACACACCTCTCTCTGTTCATCAGAGTAAGCTCTTAACATATTGGAGCTTTTATATTTTTTTTATCTTTTTCACCTGTATCTCAAACCAAAAGAAAACAAAACAAAAATAGAGTTCAGAGCATTATCATGTCATAAAATCTTTTTTTCTTAGATCTTTTTTCCCCAAATCGTCAAATTGTTCTGTGTTCCCTGTAACCAGTGATAAAAAACAAAGATGCAAAAACACAATTAATAACCTGTCTCCTTCCTGCCACTCCATCCTCAGAAAATAACTGATGCTAACAGCATGTGCTACTTCTTGTATTACTACATTTTTGTCCACAAGACACAATGAACAGATGGACAGACACAATGAAGAGATAAAGAAGAAAGCATACAAGAAAGGAAGACAGAGTCAGAGGAAGGAAGGGAAGAAGAGAGCTTAGAAAGAAGACAGGTAGGGAAGAGCAAGACAAGAAGAAGGAGGAGAGGAAGGAAGAAAGGAATTGATTTAAGAAAAGATAAGGGAAAAAAGAACAAGAAAAGTTAGAAAGAAAGCAAAGATTTAATAAAAATAGGTTTTTACTCCCCTACATATAGCATACATTTTTGTTTTTCTGTGACTTATTTTATTCTCAGTGAATTATCTTGGTATCCCTTTGGTAAAACAGATCTGTCTCTCATAACTGCATCATATTCCATAGTTCTGACACACACAATGTATATCCAATCATTCCTCTGTTAATGGACATTCAGAAGATGTATTCTCCCCTCTTCTTAAAAAAATAATGCTTTTATTTCTGTAAGATGGAGTTATAAAATAGAATTGCTGGGTCAAAGGATATGCATATTTTAATTTTAGTAGCTTTCTAAGATTACTTTCCCAAGAGACTGAAGCAAGTCACATTCCCACTAGCAATACATGGGATGTCTAGAGCTTTGCCGCTTTGCCTGCACTTAATGTTATCACTTGTACATTGTTGTCCGCCTGGTGGGTAATACACAGTATTTCACTTTTTCTTTAATTTTTACTTCCCAACTTCCTGAGTTTGAATATGTTTTGTCAGTTTAATGACCACTGGGATTTTCTTATCTGTGAATTATCTATTGATCGCCTTTGGCATGTTTTTAACTGGGTCACTTTTTTTTTTTTTTTGCAGATACTTTTTGCATATTATGCACATTAACCATGTGTTATAAATATTTTTCTCAATTTGTGTATCATTATGTTATACAATTTCCCATATATTTCAACCCACCTTGTAAACAACTGGCATGCCTGCATAACATGCCAGAGTGTAAATGTGAAGGTATTGATTAACTGCTCCCTCGGTGTGTGTGTGTGTGTGTGTGTGTGTATGTGTGAGTCGCTCAGGCGTGTCCGACTCTTTGCAAACCCACCAACTGTACCCTACCAGGCTCCTCTGCACATGGCAAAAATACTGGGGTGGTAGTCTTTCCCTTCGCCAGGAGACCTTCCCGACCCAGGGATCAAACCCAGGTCTTCTGCATTGACAGGAGGATTCTTTACTCTGGGCCATAGGGAAGCCCACTATTCCTGATATATTTATGGAATACAGTTCTCTCTCACTCTGTCTCTCTCTCTCTCTCTCTCTGATATCATGAATAATGTAGGAACGTCTGTCCATATTTTACGTTATTTTTATGAGGCAATTTAGTACATTTTAAAATTAAGAATTATATTTTTAAAAGTAAATTTACTAAATCAAAAATATGAACATTCTAAAAAATGTTACGAATATTGCTAAACTGCATTCTTAATAGATGTAACAATTTACTCTTCTTCCAACGCCATGTTTTGCCTTGTGCCCCTGCTGGTGTGGGAATCGCAGTTCTGAAAAATCTATAAACTGGATGGCTCAAGATGGTATCATATTTATTGTTTTAATTATTATTGTTAAAATATACTCATGAGATTGATACTTTCTATACTCACTTGACATTTACCTTTATTCTCATATGACTCAACTTTCTCTATGTGGCCTATGCATTTTTTTTCTTTGGGGTATCTTAATTTTTTAAGTTTATATGTGAATTGGGAGCTTGGGATTAGACGATGCAAGCTATTATATATAGAATGAATAAACAACAAGGTGCTGCTCTATAATACAGAGAACTCTATTTAATATCCTGTGATAAACAATAATGGTAAAGAATATGAAAAAGAATGGTATATGTATTGTATGTTTTGTGTGTGCGTGTTAGCTGCTCAGGCATATCCAACTCTCTGTGACCCCATGGACTGTAGCCCGTCAGGCTCCTCTGTCCATGGGATACTCCAGACAAGAATACTGGAGTGGGTTGACACTCCCTTCTCCAAATATGTATGTGTATATACACACACACACACACACACATATATATATATATATATTTATATATGACTCACATTGCTATAGAGCAGAAATTAACACAATATTGTAAATGAACTATACTTCAATAAATTAAAAAATAAATATATGTATATGAATTCTTTTTGTATGTAGGATAAAAAAATTGTTATATTTGTAGAAAATATTTCCCAGTTGCAAATTTGCTTTGTGACCTCACTTTGAAATAAAATATGTAAATCCCAACATAGCCAAACCATTGATCTACTGTGATTTCTTTCATAGTGCTAAGCCACCTCTCAGCCAAGAGATTATTTCAGTATGTACTGAGGCTTTCCTCTAGTTTGATTTTTATTTAATCTTTAACTTTTCAACCCTTTTACCTATTTGGGATACAATGTGAGGATAAACACTTTATTTTCCTCATGTAGGTTTCCATCTACCTTAGTATCACTTGTGGACTAGTCCTCAAATATTAAGAACTTCTAACAAAATTGATTTCAATCTCTCCAGTCCATTTTCTGTATTTGTATATTTATTTCCAAGAAAGTATCAAGTCAACTTATTAATAAGTATTTTTGCATTATAATATACCTTATTTGACAGAACTAGTTCCCTCTCCTCTAATTAGTCTTTAGTTTTAATTTTTAACTGTTGCTTGTCCATCTGATTTCTTCCAAGCATACTTTAGAACCATTTTATTTTTTACTCCTATTCTAAAAAAATAATTCTTTCCACACCTTGATTCAGATTACATAGAACCCTAATCCAATTTACAAGGAATTTAGACATTTGATTTCTTGTTCAGCTGTCTTCTTGAAATTTTCCCTGGATGTTTATATTCTTGATTTTTATTTGGTTATTATTATTGAGTTAAAAATAAACTTGTATATGTTCATCATGGCTATAACCCAATCCATTTCAAGTTAAGGGTTGTGATTTTTCCATATGGAGATTCATTTGTTTCATAACCATTTGTTGGGAGACTATCCTTTTCCCATAAATCATCTTGGTTCCTTTGTCAAGAATCAATTGACTGTATAAGGGTGGGTCTACAACTGGATACTTCATGCCGTTTCATTAGTCTATGTGGGTATTCCAATGCCAGTTACACTGATTATGCCTAATGTGATGATTACTGATACTTTATATTAAGCCTTGAAATTAGATGTTGTGAGACTTCCACACTTTTCTTCATGACATTGTTTAGGCTATTCTATTCCCTTTGCTTAAAAAAAAAAAAAACTACTTTAGAATCACCTTGTCTGTCTCAATTAATTAAAAAACTAAGAGTTTAATTGAGATTGTATTGAATCTGTGACTCAGTTTGGGGAGAGCTAACATCTCAGCGATAATGAGTCCATGAAGATGGTATATCTCTCTTTTTTGTTAGGTATTCTTTAATTTTTCTAAGCAATGTTCGTTTTCTGTTTATTAGTCTTGCACACATCTTGATAAGTTTATCTGTATAGACATTTGATATTATTAATACAACGATAGGTGGTATTTTAAATTTTGAACTTCCCAATTATTTGTGACTAATATAAAAAGTACAGTGGATATTTGCATATGTATGTTTATATTGTATCTTAGACCTTCTATATTTGGCTATTATCTCTAATAGCTTTCTTGCAGATTTCTTAAACCGTATCTATAAAATTGTATCATCTGCAAATAAACACAGGTTTGCTTCTTCATTACCCATATGTATATGAAGAGATACTATACCACCAAAATGTTATAGAAGCTGATTTGTTAAAGGCAGAATAAGTGATCATCTTAGGTGAATTGTGACCTGGTCCTGGGGACTTACTCAAAACAGCAATGTCCTCTCCACTTTCCTTTTCTGCTCCTTAGAGAAAATTAAAGTCAGTGTCCATTGAGAAAAGAAGTGATGGGTTAGATGAAAAGCCGGGTCTGAGAAATGATCTGGTGAGCTGAAACTGTATAGACACATTGAAAATATTCAGACTAAATATATTTCTATATGTTAAAACTTCTTAATTTATCTGTGTTTGTGCTTCATCAGAGCCCTGTTTCTGGTGTACCTGGTTTGAGACTGATGCAGGTACTTTGTGTTCTATGCCTTGGTGCATAGTGGGCCTCAAAAAATATTTACATGTGGAACCTCATTAAGCCTGTTTCTATGACAGAAAGCTTATCATGACTGGCATAGAAAGACAGACAAATAAAAGCTGGCAAGCTATTGTATTTGCTCAGGTAACTGATAAATTCAGGGGTGCATCCTCAGGCCTGGTTGGATGTAAAAACCTTCTTTCTCTGACTATTGGCTTGTTCACAAGCAGCCTCTTCCCATATCCTTGTAAAATGACCTTCAGCAGTTCTAAGCTTATCTTCCAGATGTTTAGTAACCCTGTGGAAAGGGATCTCTCTACTAGCTGAAACAGAAGTCCTGGGCTTGAGTCTCACTGGCCTAGCTTGTATCAAGGGGTCATTCTTGAACCCCTACCTGTAAGCCACAGGGATGGGGTTAGCATCGCCAAAACTACAGGGGTAATCAAGGGGTCATTAGCAAGTGTACTCTGGGGTTCCATTTATATGGCATTCTAGGAGAAAAGCAAAAAGTTAGGGATAAGAGTGAGGATAAGAGTTGACTATAAGGGGAAAGGGTGTATTTTATGCAGTGATGCAAATATTCTTTGGGCTTCTTTGTAGCTCAGCTGGTAAGGAATCTACCTGCAATGCAGGAGAATCCCGTTCAATTCCTGGGTCAGAAAGATCCGCTGGAGAAGGGATAAGCTACCCGCATCAGTATTCTTGGCCTTCCCTGGTGGCTTAACTGGTAAAGAATCCACCCACAATGCAGGAGACTAGGATTTGATCGCTGGGTTGGGAAGATTCCCTGGAGAAGGGAACAGCTACCCACTCCAGTATTCTGGCCTGGAAAATTCCATGGACTGTATAGTCCACGGGGTCGCAAAGAGTAGGACACAACTGATCAACTCTCACTTTCAAATACTGTTTATCTTGATTGCAGTGGTGGTTACATAAATGCATACATTTGTCAAAAGCAGCAGAATGGTTCACCTATAAAGGGTGAATTTTGCCATATGTACACTCAATAAACATGAGTTTTCTTTGCAGCCAATTAAGCCAACTGTGTTCATTTCCCCATGGAGGCCCAACGTGCAATGGCTGCAAACAGTGCAGCCATTGAGCAACGTGCAGTGGCTCCTCCGTAGTGTATGTGGCCTGTTGCTTATACCAGCTGCACTAAGGAACTTGGAGACAGCCCTTTCCAGCGGATACTCATGACCAGCAAGCTGTCCCCAGTCTAGGCTCCAGACAGATATAGGCAGCACCTTTAGGAAGCCCCAGGTACAGGGGCCAGGAGCCACTTTGTCTGACTCATAATGTCCATCGGCAGCAAGCTGCAGAACAAGGAGCATGTGACTGAGGCCCCAGGAAGGGCCAAGTTCAAGTTTCCTGGCCTCCAGAAGATCTACATCTCCAAGAAGTGGGGATTTACTAAGTTTAATGTGGATGAATTTGAAAACATGGTGGCAGAAAACAGCTCATCTCAGAGGGCTATGGGGTCAAATACATCCCTAAGGGTGGCTCCCTGAACAAATGGCAGGCCCTGTACTCTTGAGATCCTTGGAGTTGTCTCCTCCTTACTCAGGCCCACCAATAAATCTTACTTTTCTGTCAAAAAAAAATTTCTGAATTTTAAGGAGTCTTAAATATATAAAGAAAGCTTACAAGAATTTTTTTTAAGGAAAAATGCAAATTTCTGGATAAGAAGATAGAACATTGCAAAGATGCTAATTCTTTCCAAATTAATGTATTGGATTTATACAGTCCTAAACAAAATACTAGCAAGTTTTGCAGGGGAAGAAATATGAAACTTGACAAAATGTTTTTAAAATTTATCTGGAAAGATAACTGACTGATAATGCCAGAAAAAGTTAAGAAAAAGAAAATAATGAGGGGAAATTGCTTTTACTGCACAACATTGGCTAATAATTTTCAGGCTGGATTGTGTGTATGTGCATGTATGTGTGTATTTATTATGTTGGGGGTGTTGGGCATGTTTTCAAGAAAGGAGTATGAAATTTTACAATAACTTCTCAGAGAAGTGACTGCTATTCCAAAATAATTTTAAATCCTATTTAATTTTCAAAAATTAAAGTATTTTAAAATCATACATTAAATGAGATTTTTTATTCATCTGAGAAGGAAAATAATGGGCTTAAGTTTTTTAAAATCTCTACTGAAGTTAACTGAATCAAATAATTTGATATACATAATTTTTAATATCAGGGAATAAACTAAATATTTGTCTAACTTTGGGATATAGATCAATTTCAAAGAATAGTGTCAAAACTACAAAAGTTTTCAACCTTTGGGGTTTGGGTTTTTTAGTTTTTTTTTGTTTTCTCTGCACATAGTGATTGCCAGGCATTGTGCTAAGCATTTGGGTGAAGGGTTCTGTAATGAAAGAGTCCTGCTGTTTCTAACTTGGCTTACTTGCTTTCTGCATAGAATTTAACAATATATTAAAATCACAAAAAAAGGTAGGAGTCATCTGAAGTCACACAACCTTGAAATGAGCATTATCATCAATGGAATCATCTCATTTATAGATTTTTTTATTCATGCACATATATGCATATATTTTTTGCATAAATAATATTACTATGCCCTCCCTGCACTCATTCTCTTACAACACCACATTCCATATCTGCTTTGCCAGATAACCCATGTTAACAACCTGTAAGTTTCCCCATATTCATATATTTTATACACACCTATACAAAGAACTCTATATAATCTTAATTACATATTTATGTCATTCATATGCAGCTACTCTTGGAGTAGTTTTCATTGTTTGACTTAACAAAAATGAAGCATCTTGCACAATTTTCTGCATTTTATTTTTCCTACTCAACAATACCTCATAGCAGTTCCTCAAAGTCACTGAATATAGCTCCAACTCCTCCTTGTCAATGGCTGCATGCTGTGCCATGGTAAAGCCATACCTCACCTTCCTTAGCCATTCTGGTTGCAAAATTTGCTCTGTTTTCAATTTCTGACCAGTGCAAACAACACTGTAGTAAACACCCTTGTACACGAGTCTGTCCTTATGTATTAGTCATTTCGTTTCTAAGGGGTCATTTTACTGGAGGATAATCACAGGGTTGAATAGCATGTATATTCCTAAATGTTACCAGACTGCTTGCCCAAAGGGTTATAACACTTCATTTTCACTAGCAACTTTGAGACCATCCTTTTCCCCCCATGCCTAACAATATTAGTTTATAATAGATCTCTTTTTCAAATATAAAATCTCATTATTAATCTCAGTTATATTTCCTTGACTATTGAATGACTTTAAGAAGAAAAATAATGAGACATTTCAATTAAAATCAAGAATTATCCAGAAGTCACCACTATAACTATTATTATCATGCAATTTTCTTGAATGCTCTAGCATAGTGCTGTCTAATAGAAATTTCTGCACTGGTGGAAATAGTCTCTATTCTGTGCTATCCAGTGTGATAACCCCTAGTCATATGTGACTACTGAGCAATTGAAATATAGCTAGTGTGACAGAGGGACTGAATTTTACTTTTGCTTAATTTAAATTCTAATAACCAGATATGGTCAATGGCTACAATACTGGATAGGGCATTTCTAGACAATGCAAAACACAAAGTGAAAATGATGGCTACAAACATCAAAATATACAAACAAATTTAACTTTTTGCTGTTGTATACCTAGACAACCCACAATATTTCAACAGGTAAGAAGGAAAAAACCCCACTACAAGTAATGAAACAATTGTAAGGTAACTATACATAAGCTAAATATTTAAAAGTCAATAGCTTCTTTACTTAGTATTAAGCACTTGGAATAGAATTAAGAAAAATCATTCCATTTACAACAAAAATGACAAGACATTAAAGAATAAATTTAACAGGACAGTCACAAGATGCATATGACTCAAATTTTAAGTTGTAATGAAAAAAGTAAAATAAAGCCAAATGCCTAGAGAAGTGTACCAGGCTCTTGGATGAGAAGATATTATATGTATGTGTGTGTGTGTATATATACACACACACACACACATATATATATAAATTCTTTTAAAATTAGTCTATAAACTTAATGCAATTCCAACTAGAATTCAAAAAGGCTAACTTATTTTTGAATTCACATATTAATAGAAGAATATGCCTAAAACTTGCTTCAAAAATGTAGGGGGAAAAGGTGGGTGGAGACTTACTTTATGACTTCTAAGAATCTTCTCAAAAGCCATTATAATGAAAATCAACATGATATTGACATATGAATAGGCAAACGGTTTCATGGAAATTAATTGAAAATCCAGAATTTGATCCCCATCAATGTGAAATTCATATTGGACAAAGACAGTTATTTTATTCAATGTGAAAAATGGACCATTAAAGCAATGTGAAAGTCGCTCAGTCATGTCTGACTCTTCACAACCCCATGGACTATACAGTCCATGGAATTCTCCAGGCCAGAATACTGGAGTGGGTAGCCTTTCCCTTCTTCAGGGGATCTTCCCAACCCAGGGATCGAATCCAGGTCTCCCACATTGCAGGAGGATACTTTACCAGCTGAGCCACACGGGAAGCCCAAGAACACTGGAGTGGGAAGCCTGTCCCTTCTCCAGTGGATCTTCCCCACCTAGGAATCAAAGCAGGGTCTCCTGAATTGCAAGCAGATTCTTTACAAACTGAGCTATCAGGGAAGCATTTAATCAATAATGCTGGCAAAACTGGTTATCCAAATGAAATAAAATTTAAAAGACTTTTATCCCAGTTGCTCAGATGGTAAAGAGTCTGCCTGCAGTGCAGGAGACCCAGGTTCGATCCCTGGGTTGGGAGTATTCCCTAGAGAAGGAAATGGCAACCCTCTCCAGTATTCTTGCCTGGAAAATCCCATAAATGGAGGAGTCTGGCAGGCTACAGTCTATGGGGTTGCAGAGAGTCAGACACGGCTGAGCAACTTCACATCCCACAATCAGAAGCAAAAAATAAATTTCAACCAGCTAAAAGGTTCAAATAAAACAAAGAAATTTTACCAGAAAATCAGAAGATGATTCACACAATCCAGGCGTTAATATCACCTTTCTAAATAATAAGAATGGAAACTCATTTTTTATTTATTTATTTTTAATTGGAGGATAACTGCTTTACAATATTGTGTTGGTTTCTGCCATATATCAACTTGAATCAGCCATAGGTATATGTGTCCCTTCCTTTTTGAACCTCCCTCCCACTTTCCACCCCCATCTCACCCCTCTAGTTTGTCACAGAAGTCATTCTTATTTATTTCTAACATCTTATTTATTCTTTCGAAAATAAATAAATAAAATATTCATATTTATGCTTTATTTTAAAAGTTAAGGGAGTTATATCTAACCCTATACAAATATAAGGCATTTGTTTGGCAAAATACAAGTCAACATACAAATGATAGAGCTAGAAAATAATATTTGTAATAAGGTTAATTTCCATACATACAAAAACTCATGCAAACTAATTAGAAAAAGACAAACAGGCCAATTTGAGGGGAAAAAAAGTAAGGAGGAATCATGAAGAGAAAATTTGCAGAAGATAATAAACAACATTAGAGCAGATGCATGAGTCAGCTCTGGCAGAAGCCCTGTGTTCTGCTTCGTCTCCCTTTTCTTCTGGGGAGTTTGTCAGAACACGGGGTCAATCACTACCACTGCCCACACAACAGCAAACTCCTGATGCAAATATGACAGGTTCTACTTCATATAATTTTAAAACTTTATGTCAAAAAAGCAAAAGCAAAAGGCAAGGCAAGCCACTACCACACCCACGTGTAGACATACCTGTCCCAGCAGATGCTCCAAATCCTATAGTCCAGGCAAGGAGGGACGACCCTCTTGGACACCACTGACCACTGTCAGATTCCCTCAAGCCTATCACTGACCCTCTGGTCATAGAGCCTTAGAAATTCAGGCTTGCAGGTGGCGTGAGTCCAATTTCTTCTGCTCCTGCTTAAACCCCTTCCCTCAAGACTAGACGATCAGCCTCAACTAACAGGGAGCTCACTCAATCCAAAGAAGCTGAATTCTTCTGCTGGAGCTGAAAGGAAGTCCTTATTCGGAACCCCCATTGCTTCCCAAGCACAATGAAGGTGCTTCATTCTACTGAAGTCTGTGAAACAGCCAGATCAGTGGGGAAAGCATCTTTGTCCATCCCTCTGAGCAGAAATAGAAGTGAGTTTCAGCCACATGTCAAGACCTTACTTGCCCCTCAGGAGTGGCCACTGCTGTGTCCCAATCACTCCGAGCAGTGGCTTCTGACCTTGAGGCCACTACACTCGGGTGAGACACGGTAACACAGATCCACTTCATCAGACTCCCTGAGATGGTGCTCAGGCCTTGGTCTTTCAGAATGCCCCCAGGTGATTCTGATCCTCACCTGGCCAGAGGCGCTCAAACACAGGTATGTTCAGAAAGTCACCAACACACTTCGATCTGGACTGGAAAACCCATCCGGCTCTCTATCATGGTCCTTCCTGGTTAGTTGATAAAGTTTAACTCAACTTGATTCTTCTTTGATCCTAAATTCTGAGTCAGTTGTCAGTTCAGACTTCAGTTCAGCCATTTAGGATTTCCCCTGTCTCCTTCCTCCTGGGCATTAGGGTAGAGGGAGATGGCAGTTTTTAGACTTTGGTCAGCCTCTGCCCATGCACGTTTGTTGAACTGCCTTGTTCTGCTCTTTGTTGATGTCTCACTCACTCAAACCCCAAGGCACAGACATCTACATCTCCCCTCTTCTGCCTGATGTCAAGTCCATCCTGTTGCAGTACTTTGTAGGATTCTCTCACTCCCCAGGATCAAGAACCAGCTCTCCTCTATCATCTGAGTCCTTCTTGGGGCTCTGGAAAGGTGGCTACTCCCCACACCCCGAGGGAAAGGCAGTAAGCTAGGAGTCTCCTGCTCTGCTGAAATCACCTAGTTACTAGGCTTGTTCCACTGCAATCAACACTTGCCAAGGTGCAGGGCCACTTTGGACCTTCCACTTGGGAGACTCTGCTCAGGAAGCAAGGCCCAGAGACCATCTGCTCTTAGATCCCCCAATCCCCCTGAGGTTCTACTCAGCCCAGAAGGGGGTGGATGCCGTGACTGTTTGTCAGAGCAGTCTTGCTCATCCCAGGGAGAGTGGTCACCTCCTCCACTCTAGAGTGGGAACTGGGAGTTGAGTCAGCAAGTACTCTTCTACACTTATTTTTAGGCCAAAATATGGACCCTTGGAGGCTTCCCAGGTTGCTCAGTGGTAAAAAATCTGCCTGCCAATGCAGCAGATGCAGGAAATGCAGGTTCAATCCCTGGGTTAGGAAGATCCCCTGGAGTAGGAAATGGCAACCCACTCCAGTATTCTTGCCTGGGTAATCCCTTGGACAGAATAGCCTGGCAGGCTACAGTCCCTGGGGTCTCAAAGAGTCGGACACGAATGAGCAACTGAGTACACATTCATTGACCCTTGGAAGCTCAAATACTAAAAATATGATTGCTTGTGTGTGCCTTAGAATTCCCACTCTGGGTATACATGTGGGGTGGGAGTGGTGAAGGACCTGTGAAGGGGAAGAGAAGAGATTTCTGGTTCTAATTGTTAGTAAAAGAAATTAGTCAATGCTTGGCAAGAGATTCTACCACAGTGAGATTATGTGAGTTTCTAAGGTCTCAGGATGAGCAAGTGGAGGACTCTGGACCAGGACTTAGGGCTCCTGACACAGAACTAGGGGTCTGTGTGAGCTGGGCCACATCCTTAGCAGCTCATGCCTCTGTCTCCCTGGTCCCCCTTGCAAGCCCTCCAGGGGAGGCAATTCTGACCCACTCTGTGTCATCAAAGACAGAAAGGAGGCTTCTGCTTGTCGCATGGGCAGATGTGCTGTCCCACAAGCTCAAGCTTAGGGGCTTGGGGCCTCAAGTGGAGGGTTGTACAGGTTGTCCCTATTAGACACCTCCCACCTCCCAGACCAAGGAAACTGACAGGCCTCACAATTCTACACCCTGGGCCCAGTGAGAGTGAGTGACAGCTCTGCTCTGATAGGCGATTAATCTTGCAGTAAGTGGTACTCACTCCTGGCTCTGCCACTCACCTTCTCTCCAGGACCACCATCGACTGACAGCGCACATCGTCCTGACCTTAGACATCACTGGGTATAATTGCCAGGAGCTTATTATTTATTATCATTAATGCCTTTGCCCCAACTCACTCATCAAAACAAAGGTTTTGAAACTGTAGGGTGGCTCCCAGAAGGCTGGCTTCTGGGTCATTGTTGTGAGCCTTCAGGCCAGACTGTCAAAAGACTGAGGCCACTTTCCATGCCTTGGTTGTCTGAAATCATGGGATCTGGCAAAGCAGCAAGGTGGGGAGCCTCGCTTTAGGGAGGCCCCATGCAGAGGCAAGTATCCTGCCTCCAGGAGCCTCCAGTACAGCCTAGACTCTCCTTCCTACACAGGACCAGCCTGGAGCCAGACCCAAGGCAGTGGGGACTCTTCAACCACTCACATCCTGGAAAGTGGAGAAGTTTCAAAGTGGAGAAACTTCAAAGTGGAGAAAGTGCAAAAGTTAAAACTGAGAGCTCCTTAGGGATGCTCTACTACAAACCTGAATTTTCCTAGATGAAGGATTAAGACTCAGAGAAGGTTCTGCAGACTTACGCTTTCAAAGAGGGAAGTGGGGTTGGGGAGGAAAGGATTGGGAGTTTGGAGTTAGCAGATGCAAACTATTATATATAGGATGGATGAACAACAAGGTCCTACTGTGTAGCACAGGGAATTCAATATCCTGTGCTAAATCATAATGGCAAAGAATATAAGAAAGAATGTATATATAATATAACTGAATCACTCTACTGTACAGAAAAATTAACACATTAAACTCAATTATACTTCAATTAAAAAAAAGATTCAGAGAAGGTTCTGAATCAGCTCAAAATCACCAAGACAGTTAGTGATGTGGTCAAGTCCGAAGACTTCCTTTCTTCATGAATACCTTACTAAGATTTGAGAATCTCTCAGAAGTACTCACTACACTTAAAATTCAAGGTAAGAATTGTTTTCTTTGGTTGTAGTTGCATTTATTATTTTTTAT
The DNA here is from genome assembly GCF_963930625.1 of Muntiacus reevesi. Classification (NCBI taxonomy): domain Eukaryota; kingdom Metazoa; phylum Chordata; class Mammalia; order Artiodactyla; family Cervidae; genus Muntiacus; species Muntiacus reevesi. The sequence continues at coordinate 254,450,728 of NC_089250.1, forward strand.
TTTATTTTCCAAAACTGGCCCTTAGGTATTATATAGTAGTTATTGTTGTTTTAAAATGCATAAAGTTGCCAGATGCTATTTTAGGCACTGTACCTTTTTCAAATTCTAATTTATTAATCCTCCTGACAATGACAATTCTATGAGTTATGTACTATTCTCATTTCATGCTATTCCTACCATTTTCGTTTCATGAGACCACTGAGGCACAGAAATGATAAATATCTTGCCCAAGGTCATTGCATGCTATTCCCAAGTTTGCATAAATAGAATTAAATGCAGGCAGTCTGGCTGCAGAGTCTACACTTTTACTCACTACCTTATATTGTCAGAAAAGTAACCTTTATTAATTTTATTAATAAAGAATTGTATATGAATTGTTAGCTACATATATGTCAGCCTATGTCTTGATAATACACTAGGAAACAAAATAAATAATGTCTCTGCCCTCATGAAACTTGTATTCTGGCATGGAAGATTGAAAATAAAAAAGTGGATAAAAATAAATAAGACTACTTCAAAGAGAGAAGAGTATCTTAAAAGATGATGTTAATAAGAGGGAATTACTTTTGTTAGAATGATTAGGAAAGACTTTGTTGAACAGAGGACAAGAAGAAGATAGCCAAATAAAAATTCAGAGAAAGAGCTTTCTAAAAAGAGGAAGAGCAAATGTAAAGATGCTCATGTGATGAGCTTGGCAAGTGTGATGACCAAAAACAGATAGATAGAAAAACCAGTGGACAGGTAGATGGATAGATAATGGATAAGGGCAGGGAATGAACCAAGTGTCTCAGAACACCTTCATCTTCCTCTTCCTCCTCCTCATTATCCAAATGTTGTCACCCTCCCATAAAGTGAGAAGCAGAGGCAATCATCTAAATATCAATGGCCAAAAGAGACCACTTTCAGCAAAGGATGGTGTGATCCTAATCTGACTTAATAACTGCCTGGGTTTGGGTTATGGATGTAACTCAGATAGCTACATCTCCTATATTTTTCTATATTTCTCAAAAGTTATACAAACACCTGAATACTCATTTCATATTACCTGCTCAGAAGCCAACCTGGCAATTTTCTATTTCAAGGAACCAACAAAGTTCTCCCTTAACCTCACACTTCAAAATTAAGCAACATACTTCTAAACATTGCATGGGCCAAAGATGAAATCTCAACAGAAATGTAAAATATGTACAGTTAAATAAAAATGAAAATATAGCATATCAATATATGTGGTATGCAGCTAAAACAGTGCTGAGAGAGAATTTATAGCACTAAATATATTAGAAAGGAGGAAAGGTCTCAAATTAGTAATCTAAGTTCTTACTTTAAGAAAATAGAAAAAGAAGAGCAAATTAAACACAAAGCAAGCAATAAGGAGAAAATAATGAAGATTATAGCAGAAATCAATGAAATTAAAAACAGGAAAACAGTAGGAAAAAACATCAGTAAAACATAAAGCTGGTCCTTAATTTTTTTTTCTTCTTTTAATCATAAGCCTCTTTCAAGACTAACCAAGATGAAAAGAGGAAAGACACAAATCATCGAAATCAAGGATGAAATGGAATATTACAACAGATCCCACAGTCATTAAAAGATTATGTGTGGAGTGGAAGGAACAACTTTATACTCAGAAATTTAGCAACTTAAAAGAAATGGACTGATATATTAAAACCACAAACTACCAAAACCAAGTGAAATAGATAACCCAATTAGTTCTATAATGATTAACTAGATTGAATTTGTCATTACAATTTTTTTAAAGAGATATTCAGTTTCAATGGAAAATTCTATCAAATATTTAAAAAGGAATTAACAAAATTTTACACAATCTTTTCCAGAACATAGAAGAGGAAGAAGTACCTCCAAAGTTATCTTATTTACCTTTATACTAGAACTATACAAATACAGTGCAAAATAAGACAATTACGGGGACTTCCCTGGTTGTCTAGTGACTAAGACTCTGTGTTCCCAATGCAGGAGGTCTGGGTTCAATCACAGGTCAGGGAACCAGATTCCTCATGCTACAACTAAGAGCTTGCATGCTACAACTAAAGATTCGGCATGCCACAATGAAGATCTAAGACCCCATGTGTTAAAATTAAGACCCAGTGTGGTCAAATAAATAAGCAAAAATGAGACAATTATAGATCATTATTTCTTATGACTTTAAGCACAAAAATCTTCAACAAAATATTAGCAAATGAACCCAGCATTATAAAAGAAGGAATTAGACACATGATCATGTGGAATTGATTTCAGTTATGTAAGATGGTTCAACATTCAAAAATCTATCAATGAATATGCCATATCAACATGCATAATCATATCAATTGATGCAAATAGCACGTTTGACGAAATTCAACACACATTCATATTACCAAAAATGAAAAAAAAAAAAAAAAAAACCTTTCAGCAAAGCAGAAACAGAAGTGAACTTTCCCAATTTTATCAAGAGCATCCACAACAGCCAACACCATACTTATGGAGAAATATGGAATGTTTTCACTCTAAGACAGGGAACAAAGGCAGCAAGCTTCCCCCTTATCATTCAACCAACTGAGTGCTGAAAGCTGTAGCCACGGCAATAAGGCAAGAAACGTCATACAGATAGGAGAGGAAGAAGTAAAACTGTTCCTAAAGTACAGTCCTGCGCAGAATCAGCTCAAATTGTGCAAAGGTTCATGCATGGGATGTGTTTAACCAAATCCACTTAGTGATGTTTTCCTGACTTGGTCTGGTGCTAGAGCTCATGGTTAAAGATAACAAGGCTGCATTCAGCATTTTGGGAATTTCACTCTGCCATGGTAAGATGGCTATCCAGGGCATACAAGGACATGGTGAAGATTCTTGGTAAGGCAAGGGATCTGTCTAAACGAAATCCATGCTACCCCACATGCTACACTGTGATCCTCCAGCACTTGGGTCTTCTTTGCTCAGCAAATCTATTTCTAAACACGATTGTCAAAAAAATGCATGTGGTTTTTTAGAAGGTGACTTAGACATATCAGTTTTTGTGTTTCTTTTTTTCCCATTGGCAAATAGATGTTTTCAAAGCAGAAGCCCTGGATGGTACGCTTAATGGTAAGGTTGCTGGTTATGAGCCATGTGCATCCCGGTGAGTGGACACCCAGTCCTGCCAACAGGACTCTCTTATGGGAGAATTTCCACAAAACACTGGAAAGTTAGAGCAAATGTCTTTGCAGACACAAATAATTCCTATTAGGACATTCTTTTTAAATACATCAATCTCTTTTCAAAAATAATTTTTTGAATATAAAGCCTCCATCACTTCCTCCCCCACCACTCAAAGGGAGATGTCTAATCCATTCATAGAACAGTTCCAAGTAGAAACTAAGTTTTCTATCATTTGCCAATGGCTGCTATACACTGGAACTGATCATAGACAGAACAGTGGCTCTTTAAAGCATACATATGTTGGCTCTGCCTGGAGCAGGGATCGCAATCCTCCCTGCCTGTTGGAACCATCTGGAAGCCCCATTCGTAGAGGCACGGATTTCATCGTTCTGACATGAGATGAGGCATGAGGATTTTTTTTAAAGATACATGTTTTCTTATGTGCAGCCAAGACCGAGCGGTACTGGCCTAGAAATAAGAGACAAGATGAGAATTATTAATTAAGCAAACTTTATTGAGCACTTATTATGTGGCAGGCATGATGCTTGAATGCTGGTGGGTTTTTCCCAGTGGTAGCATCCTAAAATCTTTATGCTCTGGGGCTGGTACTATTATCAAACGAAAGACGGAGCCATTTAAACAGCAGCTATGCACTCACTTTACTTTAGGAAGGAGCTGAACTCTAAGACATCCTATTTTATTCAAGCAAGACTACAGAGCTCGACATAGCCAGCAACGACAGAAAGTAAATCTGTAGCGGCGAGGGAGGATCGGAGACAGGGAGAGATATGAGCACAGAGATTGTACATTAAAGAAATCTCCAGCAATTCCAGAATATTGACAAAGGTACATGCTGATAGCCAAAGAGCATGTAAGGATTTTAATACCACATTTCCAGTTATGACTAGAGAAGCATAATTAGGTACTAAATTACAATGTTAATATTCATTTGAACAAATAAGTACTTGTAGTCGTCGCATCAGGGGCCTGGGAGGGCAGCAGAGGAGTTGATTAAATGGACGAGAGTTTCTTTGAACGAGTTCCATCCTGTGTTTGGTGAGGTTGGCTCTCAGCGAAGTCTTTAGAGGTCAAGACGTGGCCTGCGAGTGGTGTCATTTATTTTGCAGCTACTGTCAACAGATTCAGAAGGAAGCAAGTAAACATACAAGCAATTACAAATTACAGCACATAATGCATGCTAGAGGGGAGTGGAGGAAGGAGTCAAGAGAAGGCCACTGTGAGGTGGCCATTCAGGACGGTGGCTACACAGATTCAGGGATTCATGGAGGCACAGTGTGGGAGGAAGTTCTGAGCAAAGCTGCTCAATTTTCCAGAAAGGAAAAGGGTCTTGCTGAGGTCTCCTATTATCATGGACTTATCTATTTATACTTCCATTTCACCCCAAAAGAGGCTGAGGTGGGGCTTACCTGTCATGTGCAAGAAAATTAAAGTCATTCCCTAAAAAGGACAGAAGCAAATTGAAGTAATGGGGAGGAGAGTGGGATTGGGGTGGGGTGGGGGCCGGGGAGGAGTTTAAGGGAAAAAGAGAAGAGAAAGAAATACACACACACACACACACACACACACAGGGCTACCTATTTGAGTTCCTTACTGAAGCCCAAACCTTAAATAGAGCAGTTTTTTCACTCACTTCCCCAGGAATTGGTTGTCTTCCTACACAATTTCTTTGGGCCTCATACAAAAGGTAAGATTCCATATTAAGCAATACTAATTAGCTGGGGCCATCTCAGTATGTAACAAAAGCAAATCTATCACCAGCTACAGAGAAAAAAACAACAGTCCTCAGCTCCCCCAAACCCCAAAACACATAAGCTCAGCATTTTAACTGGCTGGGGTAGGAGCCATTATTTTCATTAATGGAGCTCATTTTTATTTTATTGGGCTTTTTTACTATCAGATTAAAAGCATGTTTTTATTGTAGTTTTTTCTAATGCAATCTTGGATGATGTGCTCAGAATGAATGGAATAGTTATTGTTTTAATTATTTTTTCATTTTGCGTTTTTATTTCGTTTGTTCCTTTTATTTACTACTCTTAAGTTTGCCGTAATAACATGGATGCAGGGTGCTGGGAGGCCTCCAGTCAGCAGCCCCTCGGTGGTCGGCATCTGCTAAAGGCCAAGAAGCAGGAAGAGTGCCAGCACATTGGTATTTTCAGAATCCAGGGGCCGCCCAGCCCCGCAGCTCTCTCCTACTGATGCAGAAGGACATGACCCCCTTCTGCGCCTGCCCTGAGCCAACCTGACTCACTGGATAAGGAAAAGGTGGGCAGATAAGCCAAGGGGCATGTTACTCACCCACAGCCAGTGTTGCTCTCCTGACACCCAGTTACCTATGGGATGTCTATGAAAACATGCAGAGATGGGATGTCAACATGGGATGAAACATATTGACATGAAACATGAAAATGAAAACATGGGATGTCAACATGCAGAGATACTCAGCTGGACTTGGACACATGTTTCCTACCCACAAAGGGAAGGGAAGACCACGGAGGCTGTCAGTAAGTCCAGATGTCTCAGCCACCCAATCTGCTTGAGCAGGCAGGACTTCTAGAGTTCTTATTTAGCACCAAAAATTGAGCATGTGAATTTGCTGTCCAGGGAAAAGCTGAAAAAAATATCAGACACATATATGCCCGTAATAATCTGAGGAAGCCTCATTTGGTGCCGTGTGTGTGGACACACTCTCTCCAGGGCTGTCCTCCTCTGTGATGCGAGAGAAAGTCCACCTTGTACAGAAAGCCTGGGCCAGAGCTCGCATCTGCTGATGCCTCTCCCTCTACCTGGCTTCATATGCCCTTTCCTTTTCTGATTCCCCATCCTGCCTGGCTCCCATTGGTGCAGGAGTGGTCCTTAAAAGATGCTATAGGCTCTCAACCTGTTTGGCTTGTGAATTTCAATCTAGCAAAGATCTAAAGATCATGCTGGTACACTTTTCAAAGCACTTCCCATCACATTTCCTCTTGTAGACCCCACAAGGCCAAGGTCGTCTGAGCTTTCCTGTCCCCTAGGCTCATTCACCCATCCCTGTCCCACTCATCTCACTGCAGTCACCTTGAAGGAGCCCCGCCAGCCTCTGCCTGGACAGTGGCCGCACTCCACATGCACCTCTTCATGACTTTGTCTCCAGAGGGGATTCTCAGAGAGGCCCCCCTGCCTTCCCCCATCACTTCCAGGGCCCTCATTTGTCTTTGTTTCCATGCTGACACCTGTCACTAGTGACCTTATATCACTTATACTTTTGCTGGTGGTCCACCCACCTGGGAATGAGCAGAGTGAGGGAAAGCGCTGTATCCCTGGGCCCACAGAGCAGCCCTGGGCACTTGGAAGTTCAAGAAATATTTCTTAGAAGACGCCTAGCTCTCTGTGTGTTAGTATGTGGTACATGGTATTCAGTACATGCTTAGTATACAGGACAAGCCAAAAAACACCAAACATGTCAATACCCAGAAGTGGCAAAGACTTGTTTGTTGTCAACTGGCTTCCAATGGATGAATCAGGAATTTCTGAAGGTGAATCCAGGACTCAGCTTCCTCCTTCCAGCCCTCCCCAAACCAACAGAATATTGCTGAGACCTATTAATTTTGTTTCTAAACAAAGATGAGATATCTAAAGCATTGAAACCCCACACAAATTTCTTCTTTATGAATGTTGAATCACTAACTCAATTTATTGCATCCTTTGAGTCATGCATGTCTCATTTCATAAAACATATTCTTTCTAAATTAGCATTTTACATAAGGATTGAAACAGAATGTTGAACTCAGTTTAACAGAGCCTCAGCACTAATTTCTGGAAACAAATTCCACTTAAAAAAAGATCCTATTCCCTTAAGAGAGGTGAACACTGCTTCTAAAAAACTATTTTTTTCCTAAAGATAATTTGGAAGGAGTTCTCCTACCCTGGAGAGAATGTCCAGATTTAAGTTACATAAACTAAAAGAGGTCTATTTATCATGACCCACTCTCAAGTGCCAGGCCTCTGTGGGATGCTGGGCAAGGGGCATGACGTTACCAGCTCCATGAACTGGTAAATTGTCCTTCCATAATGCCCTTGTAAATTCCGTAGCAAATAAAATTATATTTAACCCAGAATTTTGGAACAATAACGTGTCAGTCAGGCAAGGAATTCTTGACTTGTTAGGCAGACTACTGTTAGTTACTTCTGCCAAATATACTTTACCATTAAAAAGTGCTGCAGGAGTAGTATTCTACTGTATATACGCACCTCATCTCCTTTATCCATTCATCTGTCAATGGACATCTAGATTGTTTCCATGTCCTGGCTACTGTAAATAGTGCCACAATGAATATTTGAGTGCATGTGTCTTTTTGAATTATGGTTTTCTCATGGTATATGCCCAGGGGTGGGATTGCTGGGTCATATGTTAGCTCTATTTTTAATTTTTTAAGGAACCTCCATATTGTTTCTCCATATAGTGGCTGTATCAATTTACATTCCCACCAATGGTGCAAGAGGGCTCCCCTTTCTCCACACCTTCTCCAGCATTTATTGTCTGTAGATTTCTTGATGATGGCCATTCTGATGGGTGTGAAGTGATTCCTCATTGTAGTTTTGATCTGGATTTCTCTAATAACTAGTGATGAGCATCTTTTCATGTGTCTCTTGGCAATATTACTCAGCCATAAAAAGGAGTGAAATTGGGTCGTTTGTAGTGATGTGGATGGGCCTAGAGTTTTTCACGCAGAGTGAAATAAGTTAGAAAGAAAAAAAAAATTGTATATTAAAGTATGTATGTGTAATCTAGAAAAATGGTATAGGTAATTCTATTTGCAAGGCAGGAATATGAGAGCAGACATAGAGAATGTGTGTGGATTCAGAGCAGTGGTGGGATGGATTGGGAGATTGATTTTACACACTGCCATGTGTAAAAGAGACAGCTAGCGGGGACCTGCTCTGTAGCATGGGGAGCTCAGCTCGGTGTTCTGTGGTGACCTGGACGGACGGGATGGGTAGGCAAGGGAGGCCAATGAAGGAGGAGGGACATGTATACACATAGCTAATTCACTTTGTTGTACAACACTGTAAAGCAACTATATCCCAATTTTTTTTAAAGTGCTTCAGGAGATAACAAAGCTGTGGACCATATATTTATAAAAGAAAATATTCAGCATTCATACATAAGTGTGTGTCATTTAGCTGGCAAGGTACTGGGATGCAAGTTGGAAGCCTATGGTTCAGTCCTCAACTTGAACTGCATGCAGTCTTCTGCATTGGCTTGCCAGTAATAATAGACCGCTGATAATTAGCATTACATATTAAATGCATATTATACAAATTATGTAATTAAACATTACATAATCATAAAAGTGATAATAGTCAAGACTTCTTCAGTGCTTTTTCTCCGCCTAACACCATTCTAAGCCCTTTACAGGTGCTGCCTTATTGAATCCTCACATGCATAGTACCAGGTAGTACTATGAGCTCTCATTTTAGATGAAGACTTTGGGGTACAGAGGTTAGGTGGCTTGGTCAAGATCATGGAGCTGGTCAATAGCAACATTGCCTCTGAGCTCTGGCCCCAGATTCCATGATGAAAATGAGGGCAGGTGAGGGCCCAGGGAGCGATAGAGAAGACAGAGGGTGAGCAGGCTGGACTCTCTGAGAATCCCTCCTGGAATAGGGTCATGAAGAGGTTTTTGGGGAGCCTCCAGGCAGAGAGCTTCCTGGGCTCCTTCAAGGGGTGGCAGGTGTGGCCATTCAGAGATGCACAGATGAGCCCAGGGGACATGAAGGCTCAGATCACAGTGGCCTCATGGGGTCTGCAAGGACTTAAGAGCCTATTTTGAATGTATGGGAAGACTTTTGAGAAGAGTGTTAAAACAATCTTTAGATCTTTGCTAGATTTGAATTCAGAGATTGAGAACCTACAGAATACTTTGGGGAGCATAATTATACAACTTCATTCTCCTTCTGGGTAATGGCGGTGCTTGTTGGGTTTATGTGAAATGAACTGAGAAAAGCTATTTTCCCAAATGCTCAGCATTCTAATTCTGCCAGAGTTTTTGCTCTTGGCCATAAGAGCCAAGTTTCACCTTCCATTTCTCACTCATCTTACTCCATTTCTCACCTTTTACACAGAAACTGTTTTCATTCTGAGCTTAAAAAAGCAAAGCTGGGCCGCAGCCTTGATATCCAGGGGCAAGAACCACAGGGTCAGTCTCAGGGGGAGTCAGTCTCTGTCATCCATGTGCTCAGACATTTAGTTCTGAAGACCCAGCCATGACTGACTTCCCAAGTAGTGCTCCAGACTGGAACCCTCATTCTCTGCGAACATGCCATCTTCATTCTTAGTGTCTCCTCACTCTCTGCCCCTTGCTCTGTTCCAATTTGAAGGATTTCTACAAGACTCTGCTGGTTCAGGCGTGCACACTCATTACACACAAGCATGTGAACATCAGAACATGTATGTGCATACCCAGGACATCAGATCAAAACAGGCTAGCACATTCATCAGACTTGAGATGCGTGTGCTAGTGGAGAGCATTCCAGGATTGTTGGTTTCACTTTTCTCCAGCCCAGTAATGAGGGGAAAGAGAAGAACGAGCAAGGCGGAGGGACTGAGTCCCTTTGAGATAATGAAGAGTGAGCTGTCACCGCACACCATCAGAGATGGCTTTTGGGAGGAGACTTGTCAAGGGGATATGAGCCTACCAGGCTGTGGACACCTCAACTGCGAGATCTCCATCAAGAGAATGTGCAAGAGTGGGCCTAGCTCAGACAGCATCCACCTGTGAATGTCAAAATTGGCTTGAAGGCTAGCATTTGTTTCTCTGGACCACTCCCTCATTATTTCCATTCTGTACGTTCTGACCCAGCAGGAGAAATGCAGGAGGTGGATACAGACCATCCTGAGTATCCTCTGTTTTGAGTAGTATCTCAGACCCTGCAAAGTTACACAGCACACACGGGGCCAAAGAGGGCACCTATAAAAAGAGCTTCTCTCACAAACACTGCTGCTACAGACACACACACACACACACACACACACACAGAGTGCTGAAGAGCCTCCCGCACAAACTACTACCTCATGCACACAGGAAGTCCTGGATTTAATGGCTGGGCTTATCTTGTGCAACATTCCCAAGGCTCCATTTTTCATTAAGCAATTTTTAAAGAGTTTTATGACCCCGTGAACAATAATTTTTTTTAGTGAAAGCAGACTAAATTGTAAGTGGCGGTAATTACACCAAACTAATTGTAGGCAAAATTAGTAAGAGGTCAGATCCGTTTGGTCGCAAAAGAAAATATATGCTTGGATCACACCTTAAATGATCTCTTGGAAACCAATTCATCACAGAAAAAGAGGAATCTTCCTAAATTAACAGTAGTCTCTCCAAGAACATTTGCAGGGAATAAGGTTTCCTCTTTGGTTTGGGTTTTTGTTAGAGATCTAATGTATGCAGGTGTGTGTGTGTGTCTGCCTGTGTGTCTTCGTGTGTGTGTTGCACATGCACACTGGATTGGATTATAGTTTTTCACAGCACCAGTCCAGACAACTAAACACGTCCTTAGTGGAGCACAGAGTGTGACCTAGACTTCAGAAGACTTAGTGCATCCTAGTTAGTGCCCTCAGAGCTTGTGATGGGACGTTATCCAGGTCAATCCTTCTCTCCTAGATGGAATCGTTGTTGTTGTTTAGTTGCTATGTCCCACTTTTTTGTGATCCCATGAAAGAAAATAATTCAGCTTTTGTGATCTTCAGTGCATGTGAGATCTAGGTCATTATGAGTCTGACTTCTGTGGGAACATCAGTCAACTTTGCATAGCCTCTGTGCTAGTTTCATCAAATGCTCATCCTCCATACTCAAATGGCCCTTCAGAGGACATCACCCCTGAGACATTCAGTCATGCTGTCTCTGGGAAACATTTTTAAAGCGAGCTGATTCCAGGTGGCTCAGCAGTAAAGAATCAGCCTGCTAATGCAGGAGACACAGGTTGGATCCCTAGGTTAGGAAGAGTCCCTGGAGGAGGAATGAAGTATTCTTGTCTGGGAAATTCCATGGACAGAGGCGTCTGGTGGGCTACAATCCATGGGGTTGCAAAAGAGTCAGACACAACTTACCAACTAAACAATAACAACAATGCTTTGAGAAAAGCATGGATTACTGCAGACCCAGCCTGGGGAGGGTCCAGAGCAGCCACCTCACTATAATGGAGGAGTGCTTTACAAAATACACCAGGAAGTATTTGGATGTGTGAATTTCCAGGAGGAGGAAAATTAGGCGCCTCTCCCGTACACATGCGCAATAGATGTTGGCAGTCTTCTGGCCATCAGTGCTTGGGGGTTGAGACAGCCAAGGCTTCTGCACATGTGTCCAGTGATGTCCAGTATCCATCTCGTGAGAAAAGAGGTCTAGCAGAAGCCTCTCTAGGCCATGTGCTCCCTTCACTATTTGGGTCCTGAGGAAGGGTCATCCAGCCTGTCACAAAATGTGTCCAGTGACAAAAAGCCCATAGGTCCTCACAGGGAGTATCATCTGAGCGCTCAGTAACCTTTTATCTGTAGTGAAAGGATGTCCTCACTTTTCTCAGCCCTCCGGTTCCTGACAAGCCATTATCTGAGCATCCACGCCCTATCAAGACAGGATGGGTCCCTCTAATAGCCACACTTCAAGGTCTAGGGATGGAAGTGGGGGATCTTTCCAGTTTAGCCCAGGCAATGGTGGTCAGAGATGCCAGTCTGTGCCAGGACTTCAATAGGACTGAGAACTGGGGATTCTATTCCAGGGCAGGGAGGTCCCTGTGGACTTTTTGCCATGACTGATCCTACATTGCCTCCTTTCGCTGATTTTGCAAGACCCTTTGTGGCCTGCTCCTGCCTACTTTGTGAAGCTGCCTTGCCCACCACACTCTACCCATCTGAGACCACTCTGTGCCTTTGACTTAAACATGGTGTTTCTTCTGGAACTCCCTCCTTGCTATTTCTCCACCCACCTGTATAACTGCCCCTCGTCCTTCAAAACAAGTCAGGTATCACAGCCTAATGGATGAGGGGGTCCTCATCTCTCATGTGGGATAGGTATTCCTGCTCTGTCTTTCATAGAATGCAGAGTTTTCATCCCCAAAACCACTTTTCATGCTCTATCATCGTCATCAATTACCTACTCCATGACAGCCCCACCTTCACCAGGCCTTGAGTCCCCATTCCCAGCAGGTGTGTTTGTGAACCCAGCAACCAGCCTCATGCCTGAAAGTGGGAGGGGTTAGTCAATAAATGTTTGTGAAATAAATGAATGGGTCATGCTGCCTACAGGTCACTCTTCAGTGGCTACATCACGTTCTTCTTGGTCAGTTTTCAAAAATAAGCAGCATTTATAGGAAAGCACGCCTAGCCTATGCTCACTTCCAGAAAATTCCACATCAGGGCTAAAGGTATGGTTTTGACCAGCATTCTGGACCCAAACGTTAGTGCCACACCCAAGAGTTCACATCAGTGAGGAAGAGGAGGAGGGGTAAAGTAGGAAATATAGGAGGATAAGGTTAGGAACAGCTGGATAAATTCATAAAGAAGCTAACCTTTGCCCCTGTCTCATCCAACTGCCCAGCTTCCCAGGCAGAGAGAGGCAGGGAAGCATGCAGATCCCTAGCCCCAAGGGAGAAACACTCCAGTAAGTCCTCAGGGCCTCTGGCTGAGAAAGGTTCCCAGGAAGAAAGCCCAGTCAGAAGTTCAAGTTTTACATAGAGACAATATGGCTGCAACGACTCAGATCCATCCTGAAATCTTTCACCAGTGGCTTCAGCCAAGTAGCTACAAGAAGGGCCCTCAGAGATACAAAATCTAAGAAAAATAGTCCTGGCATCTAATTACAACAGTGCAGTTTGCTGCTTTTATCTGTAATTGGACTGTATAGTCTTTCATTCTAATTTACTTTACATCTAAACTGTGATAATCAAGACAAGCAGAACAGAATGGTCTCTAACTGGCTATCCTACTGACACCCGTTAATGCCTAATTATAACAACTAAATTAAAGATGCGACTGTAAAGAGGTGGAATATCAGTTTGAAGCATTTAATTCTGTGGAAAGAAGTAGAGATTTTAAAACCCAAGTAAGAAAATCAATATTATGCCTCATTATATTGGTATTGCCAAACAGATTAATGAAATTAAGTTTTTTGTTGTGTTGCTTTTCTTTTTCCCAATGTTATCCTGAAGCAATGATGGTTTGTAATGAAGGAGTACTGCAGGGGAAGAAGTCTAAATGGAGAGCCAATTTATACACCGAAATTGGGAGATAGCTAATCTCATTTATAGAGCAAAGGTTTTCTTTTGATATGGGTAGATTTTTAGATAGGCATCATGGGTCTGGACTTTGCAGTCTCGTGGAACAAAAGTAAAATCAACCCAAAGCTAAGGGAAAATGCTTTCTCTCCTCATCTCATGAGCAGATGTGTCGACAGGGACCATCTTGACAATGTCAGAGCTCACAGACACTACGGTTTGGGAAAAACATCCTTGAAATTTGCTGTGCCAGTGACCGCCCAGTCTATCCCAGGCTAAAAATGGCCATCCATGAAAATGCAGAATGTCAGGGACAGAGGAAAGCTGGGCAGATGAATGGATGATTTACCACACCTCCAAGAGCCATTTGGTTGGTTGAAAATTGGAGAAGACACAGTGAGATGAAGTCACTGTTCAGGTTTAACAACAGAACTTGGAAGTAGAAGGGCCAAGGTTTGCAAAGGAAAGCTGTGATGTTCCTGGGTGAGACAGTGCACATACATCCCTGACAATGTGGCAGCAACATGCCCACTCAACCTGCCCCATTCGCTTTTATTTTGTTTGCTTACTCTTCCTTCCTTTCTTCTTTCTTTTTTTCCTTTCTTCTTTCCTTCCTTTCTTCCTTTTTCTTTCCCTTTCTGCTTCCCTTCCTTCCTCCCTCCCTTTCTGTCTTTCTTTTCTACAATTGCCTATCCTAATTTCTAAGTCTTTTAATTCCAAGTCAATATAGGACTCAAAAACACTAATAAAAATTGGCACATGCTGACAGCCGAGTCAGCATCTGAGTCATCCATTTTAGTGCCCAGGCCGCAGAGATGCATGGAGGCAGATCTCTGAAGGATCCAAAGATCTTGAGAGGGAGGCTAACTATTCTGAGGAACCTCTGGAAATATCATGGGATTGGATTTCCTGACCAGCGAATTCCTGTGAGTCAACAACTTGAGGATTATGGTTTCGGACCTCTTCTGGGGCCAAGGACAGTATGACAATGAAGCAGGCTAAGGTCTTGCACCATGGAGCTTTCATTTACCCCATTTATACTTTCATTTATAGTTTCATTTATAACTACTTTCATTTATAACTGGGTTAGGCGGGACTGCTAGACCCATTTGGTAGTAGAAACTGAGAGCTGGGGACCAACCTGGAAGGAAACCCCAGCTTCAGGGAACATACCCAGAACTTCCAAAAGCCCAAAAACTTTTGAAACCCAGATTTCAAAAATCAAGAAGGAAGTCATGTGAATTTCTACTGATAATTAAATTTTTGTGTTTGGAAAAGAAAATTTTATTGTGAATTTTCATGTGCCATCATGTTTTCAGATTCCGGGGCGTTTACCCATCTGGTAAGCACATGCATCATATGAAGGCAAGGATGATGGTTCCCTGGAGACAGTGATCACCACATGCATGGGAGGGATCACAAGCCCCCTCAGAAAGGGACAGTACAGCTCTTGACCCTGCAGGACCAGAGATGTCTCTAATTGTTCCTGGGCTGCGTGCACTCAGAAAGAAAGCGCTGCAACCTCCCACCAGTCCCGCGTCTCAGTTGCACAAAGTACAAACTGCTAGCGGCCGCTGGTCCCACTGCAATAGATGCAGTTCCCCTGTACCACCTTGATTGCTCTTAAGGGCTTAAAAAAAAAACTGCAAACAGACAGATGTAACTTGTCCCTCCCATCTTGTTTACAAGGCCTCAGGAACACCTGTGGAAGGAAGAACGGGCTCCTGCAGAAATCCTTGACTTCCATTCAGATGACCTGAGGCTAAACCAGTTAGCTCAGCAAACCCATCTGCAAATGATTCTGGGTCCATCTGCACATGTGTGCTCTAGACCTGGAGAAACTCAAAGAATCATCCTCAGAATAACCCCAGGTGCAGAGCATCACCACACCTTCTGTGCATGTGATCATTACAAGGCGCACACCTTCATCCACACAGGTGCTGAAGACCTGCTGTGTGCTGCTTGGCCTTGAGATCTGTGGGCTGACTCTTGGTTCCGCCCAACTCCCCATCACACAGGCTGCTTCTGTTATCTGGCCTGTATCCCCTTAGCCTCGGCTTTGAGAGCAGAGCCCCCAATAGCCAGTGAGGGCTGTAAGGCCGCTGACCATCCCTGTATTGTTTCTTCTGGTTTCAGATGAAGTGGTTGGTGTGGAAAACCAACGTGGAAGCCACCAGAGTGAATCCTATCCCTGAGGACAAAGAAGAGTCACACTTCTAAGCAGAGCTGCGGCTGTGGGGTGTCCCCTGCTCTCAGCTTGACTCCAGGCACCTTAGAATCCCACAGCCCCATTAAAGACCATTTGCCTAGTAATTTATTTCATTGGCAAGGGTGATGGAAGGGCAATGACACAATTTGTGACTTTGTATATCAATTGTCTCTTTTTCTTAAACTTTAGGCCACAGCTTTTGCTGTGTAACAAGCCACTCTAAAATTTAGTGGCTTAAAAACAATCACATTTAGCTCATGCTTCTATGAGTTGACTGTGTGGCTCTTTTGGTTCAGGTTGGCTCAGATAATCATGAGTAGGCTCACTTGTGCATCTATGGTCAGCTGGTGAGTAGGCTCGTGGCTGGATGTTCTAAGAACTCCTTGGTCAGACTTCTGGCATCTGGCAGGCTGTTGGCCAGGGTGATGAGGATGACTGGGCCACATGGCTCTCATCATGTAGCAGCCCAGCCCTGGCTTCCTCCCATGGTGGTCACAGCAAGAGAGTGAAGCCAAATGTGCATTCAAATCTCTGCCCATAGCTTACTTTCCACTGTCTCATTGGCTAAAGCAAGTCCCATGGCCAAGATTAGAATCAGAGTGTCATTTATTTTTCTGGAATTGAGCTGCAGGAGTTGCTTGTATATTTTTGAGATTAATCCTTTGTCTGTTTCTTCATTTGCTATTATTTTCTCCCATTCTGAAGACTGTCTTTTCACCTTGCTTATAGTTTCCTTTGTTGTGTAAAAGCTTTTAAGTTTAATTAGGTCCCATTTGTTTATTTTTGCCTTTATTTCTAATATTCTGGGAGGTGGGTCATAGAGGATCTTGCTGTGATTTATGTCGGAGAGTGTTTTGCCTATGTTCTCCTCTAGGAGTTTTATAGTTTCTGGTCTTACATTTAGATCTTTAATCCATTTTGAGTTTATTTTTGTGTATGGTGTTAGAAAGTGTTCTAGTTTCATTCTTTTATAAGTGATTGACCAGTTTTCCCAGCACCACTTGTTAAAGAGGTTGTCTTTTTTCCATTGTATATCCTTGCCTCCTTTGGTGAAATTAAGGTGTCCAAATGGGCCAAAGATCTAAACAGACATTTCTCCAAAGAAGACATACAGATGGCTAACAAACACATGAAAAGATGCTCAACATCACTCATTATCAGAGAAATGCAAATCAAAACCACAATGAGGTACCATTACACGCCAGTCAGAATGGCTGCTATCCAAAAGTCTACAAGCAATAAATGCTGGAGAGGGTGTGGAGAAAAGGGAACCCTCTTACACTGTTGGTGGGAATGCAAACTAGCACAGTCACTATGGAGAACAGTGTGGAGATTCCTTAAAAAACTGGAAATAGAACTGCCAAATGACCCAGCAATCCCACTCCTGGGCATACACACCGAGGAAACCAGATCTGAAAGAGACACGTGCACCCCAATGTTCATCGCAGCACTGTTTATAATAGCCAGGACACGGAAGCAACCTAGATGCCCATCAGCAGACGAATGGATAAGGAAGCTGTGGTACATATACACCATGGAATACTACTCAGTCATTAAAGAGAATTCATTTGAATCAGTTCTAATGAGATGGATGAAACTGGAGCCCATTATACAGAGTGAAGTAAGTCAGAAAGATAAAGACCAATACAGTATACTAACGCATATATATGGAATTTAGAAAGATGGTAAAGATAACCCTATATGCAAGATAGAAAAAGAGACACAGATGTATAGAACAGACTTTTGGACTCTGTGGGAGAAGGCGAGGGTGGGATGATCTGAGAGAACAGCTTCGAAACATGTATATTATCAAGTGTGAAACAGATCGCCAGTCCAGGTTGGATGCATGAGACAAGTGCTCAGGGCTGGTGCACTGGGAAGACCCAGAGGGATGGGATGGGGAGGGAGGTGGGAGGGGGGATCGGGATGGGGAACACATGTAAATCCATGGCTGATTCATGTCAATGTATGGCAAAAACCACTACAATATTGTGAAGTAATTAGCCTCCAACTAATAAAAATAATTGGGAAAAAAAATAGTTTACCAACTTAAATAAAAGATGACTTGTTAGTATTTATGGAGATGAATAAATGTATTTAATGTATTGGTTAACAAAAAATAAATAAGTAAATAAATAAATAAGATAGAATCAGTGTGGAAGCACTACTTAAGAGTTTGGATGCCAGAACAGGAGGAATGTGTAACCATTTTTGCATCCATTATCATTGTCTTTTGTTTATTTTTCATTTTCTAGTTTTTTTCATTAAATGACTTGATCATTTATTTTCAATACTAAGTGTTTATACATGATGTACAAGTTCAGCTTTGAAATACACAATTGTTTGCTCAAGAGAACTACTGTATGCCAACTAAGTACTAGGACTCTACTAATAGAGAGTTTACTTTGAACTTGCTTTTTCAATGATATTTTTAAAAATCATTATTATATAGCTTTATATATTTCTGCTAGCTCAGTAGACTTCTAGACATGAACCAGATATTTATGTCCTAATGTGGAAAAATATTCTGATGTATGAAATGAACTAAAAAAAGAAACTGACAATTATACATGCAAACTGTGTGAGCTCATTGTTAAAGTGTGTATGCCATGTATATTGTATATCACATATGACACATGGGACACACATGTATACAAACATGCATGGGAATAAAAACATACCAAAAAAAAGTTCAGCTTTGATTCCTTATTTAGCACACAATATTTAGGAAAAAAATTTTATATTACAATTAGATCAATTTTTTGCCTGTCTTTTTTCTACTTTCACTATATTTTGGTTTTAAAATTTGGCTTATTTCTTCTTTAGATCATTTTAAAGCCATAAGTTGTGTTTAATTCTCAGTATACCACGAATATTTGAAAAGTGTATATATTTGTTTGACATGGGTATGAAATTACAAGTAAATGTAAATTATATTTGGATATAGGATCAACCTTGTTAGTAGTATTTTAAAATTTTCTCTACTGTTGTTATCTGCCTGAACTGCTTATTTCTGAAAGGAGAACATCATGTTGTTTTCATGGGTTTTTACTTGATATATGTTTGTGCAAGATTGGACAGGAAATAAGAAATAATTATATAAGAATCATGTAATTTTTATGCTCCTGGTGAAGTAAATTTTTATCAGGATAAAATAACTCCTTTATCCTGCTTTATGTTTGTTGTGTAGAGTTTCCTGTCCTATTGACATGGGCCAAGAATTGAAAGAGCCATTAACAGTGAGGGTGCTGGTTTACTAGCTCATTTATCTAGTGAGTATAATTATGAATTAGTGTGCTTTTTTCACAGTAAAATTTGCTAATATATTTTAAATTATAAAAATGTTTATCCTATTTTAAAATTGAAATTTTATTGAGATAATTATAGATTCATATTCAGTTGAAAGGAAAAATACAGAGAAATTCCATGTACCTCTTTCTAATTTTCACTGGTGGTAACATTTTGTAAAATTAATGTATAATATCACAGCCAGGACCATGACATTGATATGAACCACAAATATCACTCCAATGTCTCCAATTTTACTTGTACACAATTATACTGTGTTATGTATATTTGTGTGTTATGTATGTTTTCATGTTATGTATATGTATGTGTATATGTATGTGTTATGTTATGTATATTCAGTTCTATACAATTGAACCATGTGTATAGGTTTGTATATATGCCACCACAGTCTAAATACAGGACCTTCCATAATCACAAAATTCCCTCATTACTTTTACAGTCATACCTTCCTCCCTCCCATTCTCCATCACTTGTCCCTAATTCCTGCATTTATAGCATTTTGTCATTTGAAAAATGTTATATAAAATATCAAATAGCATGTAACATTTGGAAATTAGATTTTTTTCACTCAGATTGTTTCCTGAAGATCCATTCAAGTTACCGCATGTATCAATAGCTTTCTTATTTTTATTGCTGAGTGATTATTTCTTGTATGTATATATGTACCACAATTTAACCATTCACCTGCTGAATTCACCTAGGCTGTCTCTAGTTTTGGGGCTATTATGAATAAAGCCACTATAAACATTCACATGTAAGTGCTTACGGGAACATAGTTTTAATTTCTCTGGAATAAATATTCAGGAGTAAATTTGGAATTTCTACAGCAATTTCATGTTTAGTTTTATGAGAAACTGACCAACTGTTTTCAGAGATGGCTATATCATCTTACATTTCCATCAGTGAGGTATTAGTGATTTAGTTTTTCCACATGGTTCCACATCCATTATCCTTGATAATGCCACTATTGTTTATTGTCACCATTCAGACCTGTTAAGTAGTGATATCTCATTACGGTTTAAATATGTATTTCCCTGCTGGTTCATTATGTTAAATATCATTTCATGTACTTATTTGCCCTCTGCATATCATCTTCATAGAAAAATCTGTGTTTTTTGCATATTTTCTAATTTGAGTGTTTGTTTTGCTTTGCTATTGAGTTTTGAGTGTTCTTTATATATTCAGGATTCTAGTCCTTTGTTGAATATGTGGTTTACAAATATTTCCACACAGTTTATTGCTTATCTTTCATCTTCTTCAACCTGAACTTTCACAGAGGAAAATCTTTTTTAACTTTGATGAAGTCCAATTTATCAAATTTTTCTTTTATGGATTGTGTTTTGGTGTCAGATCTAAGGATTCTGCCTAGCCCTAGATGTCAAAATCTTTTCTTTCTGTTTTTCCTAAATGTTTTATGTGGTGGTTTCGTTGTTAAATCATGTCCGATTTTTGCCACCCCATGAATTATAACCTGCCAGGCTCCTCTATCTATGGGAATCTCCAGGCAAGAATACTGGAGTGGGTTTCCATTTCCTTCTCCAGGGGATCTTCCTGACTCAGGAATTAAACCCAGGTCTCCTGCATTGCAGACAGATTCTTTACTGACTGAGCTAATGATTTAAGTCAATGATTCTAGTCAATTTTGAGTTAATTTGAGATTTAACTTGAGTTTAATTTTCTTACCTGTAGGTGGCCCCTATTCTAGCACCATTTGTTGAAAAGGCTACCCTTCCTTCATTGAATTGCTTTCACTTCTTTGTAAAAAGAAAAAGGAATTTATATTTTTTAAAATGTATAGTAAGATTGAAGGCAAAAGGAAAAGCGGACAGCGAAAGATGAGACAGTTAGATAGCATCACCAACTCAATGGACATGAATTTGAGCAAATTCCAGGAGATAGTAAAGGACGGGGAAGCCTGACATGCTGCAGTTCATGGGGTTACAAAGAGTTTGTCACAACTTATCAATGGAACAGCAACATTGTTTATAAACTGTAAAACATTAGAAGTTACTTTTTATAATAAAGAGGTCTACATATACAAGTGTATAAATAAAAATATATATTTTGTAGATAATATATGCTTGTGTGTTTAGATAGTAAATCACCAGAAAGCAAGTAATTTTTAATAATAGAGATAAATTGAGGTATAAAAAACATGGAGTACTTCATGAATTTGTGTCTCATTCTTATGCAGTATCCATGTTAATCTTCTTTTATCATTCCCAAAACTTTTTATATGCACTATCAGAATGCATACTGCTCATATATTTTGGCTCATCATTTTTACTTATGAAAATTCATTTCTGAAGAGGCAGTATATGCCCATGGCTATATATACAGCACTATTTATAACAGCTAATAAACGAAGAAGGTAATAAGTCCAAAAATGATACATAGGAAAAGTGTGTTAGTCATCCATTGCTGTGTAACAAATTTCCCCAAAATCTACCAACTTAAAACAACAGCTTATATCATAATGTCTTTCGTATCTACCCCTGTCTTACCTGGGTCCTCTAAATGAGAAAGACTGCTTTCAGATGGCAGCTGAGGCTCAAGTTTTTCCCTGAAAGTTCAGCGGGGAAAGGATCCATGCCCAAGCTTACTGTGTGGTTGCTGGCAGATTTCAGTCCCTTGTAGGCCTCTGGACAGACGGCATCAGCACCTCTTTGGTTTTTGGTCAGAGCCGATCACTGGAAGGACTGATGTTGAAGCTGAAACTCCAATACTTTGGCCACCTGATGCAAAGAGCTGACTCATTTGAAAAGACTCTGATGCTGGGAAAGGTTGAGGGCAGGAGGAGAAGGGAACGACAGAGGATGAGATGGTTGGATGGCATCCCCAACTCAATGGACATGAGTTTCGGTGAACTCTGGGAGTTGGTGATGGACAGGGAGGCCTGGCGTGCTGCAGTTCATGGGGTCTCAAAGAGTCTGACATGACTGAATGACTGAACTGAACTGAACTGAACTATCCTTAGTTTATTGACTTGTGGGCTCCTCCATGTTGAAACTTGCTTTACTGTAATGAACAAGCAGAATGAATGCAAGCCAGTGGAGGAGTCTATTTCACCTAATCACAGAAGTGATTTCTAATTGATTTTGCTGTATTCTATTCACTAGAAGTAAATTCCTAGATTCAGCATACTCAAGGTAAGGGGAATGATATGAGTGGGAATATAAGGAGGCAGAGATTTGGTAATCTACATCAGAAGCTGCCTAGCACAATAAGTAAATATCTACATTTTATATGTTTTTATATATACAACTCAATGCTATTAATCCATTGAATTTTCTACAGTAATTACATAGCGTATGGTATTGCTGTCATCAGTAATGAAAAAAACCTCAGTGACTTGTGATTCAATATCAAATATTCAAGAATATGCTGAACTGGAGCCCAAGGGGAAGATAAGAAAAATATTAGATGGAAAAATATCTGATCAAGGCTGAGAATTTTTCAAGTTAACTCAAAAAGTATAAACTTCAAATCCAAAAGCTCAAGGATCTTCCAGTAGGTAAAATGAAAGTCATACCAATGAATACTTTATCATAATTGCTAGAAAACTATGGTTAAAAGAGAAATCTTATAACAAACGAGGAAGAAAATGATCCTGAGAAATAAAGTATAAAAATAACTTAATCTCTTGTTAGAAATACTGAAAGTCAGAAGACAATAGAATAATCTCTTAAAAATACTGGGGGGGGGGGGAAATTGTCAACCTAAAATTATATGTCCAGTGAAAATACTAATCAAAACTGAAAATAAAATAGAGACATTTTAAGATAAACAAAGCCAAAAATAATCATCACTGGTTGACCTATTACACGAGAAATGAAGGAATTTCTTCAGGCTAAAGAGAACTGATACAAATGGAAACTTAAGACTACATGAATGAGGAGCCCTAGAAATGGCATATACATGCAGTGAATATGAAATACATTTTCCTCGTTTATTAATTTCTTTAAACAATATTTGATTATTGGAAGAAAGAAAATAACTCTGTATTGTAGATTTTCTGTATATGTAGAAGCAAAATGTATGTCAACAACAGCAGGAGGGATAGGAGGGTGATTACCGGACACATGCTAAATACTAAAACCAACAAAAAAGTCTAGACAGAAAAAAATCAAGAATAAAAAAATGAAATACTAAATTTTTTTTATTTTTAAGAGTAGAAGAAAAGGAACAATAAGAAAATAGAAAACCAATGTGACCCAATAATAGTAATATTAAACCCTATTAATATTAGACTAAAGCATAAAGACAAAACTATATGCTGACTACAAGAAACACTCTTCAAATATAAAGACACAGATCAGATAAATATAAAAGGATGGTAAAAAAAGATATACAAAAAGTAAGAATGAGAAAGGTGATACAGCTATATTACAATTATACAAAGAAGATTTCAAAATAAAAATCCTACTGACAAAAAGTTAATTGTTAAAGAAGACATGCTGAGTGAATGTACACATGACAACAGATCTTCAAAATACATAAGGCAAAAATAGATAAACTAGTGGGAGAAACAGACAAGTTTAGAATTATAATGGAAGACATTTATCCTCTCTCCAGTAGTTGACAGAAAAAAAAATAAGAAAAAAGAATGTTTGAATATTCCCAACCAACTTAACCTAACTGAGCTGCATAAAATACAACATTCAAAATCAAAATGCATATTTATTTCAAGTACATATGGAAAATTCACCAAAATAGACCATCTGTTGAGAGATTAAAGAAGACTCAATAAATATCATACATTGAAATACAGAGTAAGAATTTTGTGAATATAATAGAATTAAATTGTTAAAATTATTAATGACAAAATAAGCAAATATTAAAAATTTTAATATACAGTGATTGGAAATTTAAAAAATCTTCTAAATATGACATGGATCAGAGAAAAATCATAATGCAAATTATAAATTATTTTAAAAGGAATAATGATGAAAATACAGCACTTTAAAATTTTTAGGATCCAATGAAAGCAGCACTTGAGGTAATGTTATGGAATTAACTGCTATATTAGAAA
The DNA here is from genome assembly GCF_963930625.1 of Muntiacus reevesi. NCBI lineage: Eukaryota > Metazoa > Chordata > Mammalia > Artiodactyla > Cervidae > Muntiacus > Muntiacus reevesi. Next base: position 254,474,676 of record NC_089250.1, read on the forward strand.
AATGAAAAGGCTTAAAGTAAAAAGAAAAGAAAATAGTATGAGTCTAGAAATAGATCCACATCTATAGAGGCAATAGATGTTTGACAAAGTCACCAAAGTAACTCAACAGGGGAATAATAGTCTTTTCAATAAAAGTTCTGAAAGATCTCAGTATCTGTATGAAACAAGATGATCTTTAATAACTACCTCACACCACTGACAATATTTAATTCAGTGTAACTATAGACCTAAACCTAAAAGTTCCTGCTAGAAAAGATAGGAGAATATCTTCACATCCTCAGGGCAGGCAAAGATGTCTTAGTGAAGAACCCAAAAGCATTAAATGAAAAAGAAAATAAATATTGATCAATTTAACTCCATAAAAATTAAAAACATTCATCAACAAATATTGATAAATAAATGAATATGCAAGACAAAGAAATATGTCAAAAGACTGTACTTAAAATATACAAATACATCCTACACTGTAATAATAAGATGCCCCAGAACTACTGGGCAAAAAGCCTGAACATATACTTCACAAAGAAAGATATATGAATGGCCAGTATGCACACACCAGAGGACTCAACATTATCAATCATCATGAACTTGCATACTAAAGCCCTAATGAGATATCACTTCAAACTTTAAAATGGTTGAAATTAAAAAGAATGACCACACCAAATGTTGTTGAGGATGCGGAGCACCTAGAACTCTTATACACTAATGATGGTAGAAGAAAGTGGTAAAGCTAATATAGGAAATTAGTTTGGCAATTTCTTATAAAATTACACACATGACCAAAACAAAGAAAGAAAGAGGGAGGGAGGGAGAAAGAAAAAAGGACCCAAATGTCCACTAATAGAATAGACAAATAGTGGTGTTTTCATACAGTGATGTACTCCTCAGCAATAAAAGAAAAGACTATTAATACATGCAACAATATTGAAGAATCTCAAAAGCATTTTTCTGAGCAAAAAGAATGCAATGATTCCACTTATATGAAACAGACAAAACTAATCGATGATGATAGAAATCAGAACTGTGGTTTTCTCTGGAGAGAAGCAGCCAGAATTTATGGGGTAAGGTCATGAAGGGACTCTTTGGAGGGTGTTAAATGCTCTATATGTTCATGGGGATGAATATATTTTTCAAAATTAATCAAACTTCACATTTAAAATCTGCATTTCACTCTATGTTAATTATGTACCAATAATATTAGTAAAAACTTAACTGATAACCCTATCTCTTCTTGGTAAACTTTTCCTCATTAGTTGGAGTCATCAGAATGAACCCCTGCAAAATCCCACAGTCTCATTTTTATCTGCTAACCTGCCAAATATGAGGATGGGACCACACTTATGGCCGAAAGCTAAGAAGAACTAAAGATCCTCTTGATTAAAGTGAAAAAGGAAAGTGAAAAAGTTGGCTTAAAATTCAACATTCAGAAAATTAAGATCTTGGCATCCAGTCCCATCACTTTATGGCAAATAGATGGGTAAACAATGGAAACAGTGACAGACTTTATTTTCTTGGGCTCCAAAATCACTATGAATGGTGACTGCAGCCATGAAATTAAAAGATGCTTGTTCCTTGGAAGAAAAGGTATGACAAACCTAGATAGCATATTTAAAAGTCATGTACGGATGTAAGAGTTGGACTATAAGGAAAGCTGAGCACCAAAGAATTGATGCTTTTGAATTGTGGTGTTGGAGAAGACTCTTGAGAGTCTCTTGGACTGCAAAGAGATCCAACCAGTCCATCCTAAAGGAAATTAGTCCTGAATATTCATTGGAAGGACTGATGCTGAAGCTGAAACTCCAGTACTTTGGCCACCTGATGCAAAGAACTGATTCATTTGTAAAGACCCTGATGCTGGGAAAGATTGAGGGCAGGAGGAGAAGGGGACGACAGAGGATAAGATGGTTGCATGACATCACCAACTCAATGGACATGAGTTTGAGTAAGCTCCGGGAGTTGCTGATGGACAGGGAAGCCTGCCGTGCTGCAGTCCATGGGGGTCCCAAAGAGTCAGACACAACTGAGCGGCTGAACTGTTTGACTAAACCTGCCAAAAAAATGAAAGGGCAAACTCTAGTCTAACATATTAATAGGTGCACATGCATTTTTTCTTCCAATCATATTCCCCTGCATATACAGCACTGCTACAGTATAAGAAGAAGAGATAAGAAAACCAGATAGAATTTCACCCACGTTTATTATTGAAGATAGTTCCCAGGTGATTGACAGTAGCATCTCTTTTTCACGGGTAGGCAGTTGCAGCAGTTTAAATACCTCTTTCTGAATAGTTTAAAAACCTCTTTGATTTGAAAGTTTACTAAGTTAATTTTTTACTTTGTCCTGTCAGTGAGTGCTAGCTGGTTCATACATTTAAAATAGCAAATGCTAAAAAGGTTCAATATATTTGATCAGCAAGAGTCTCTCCATCTTCCCCCATCCCACTCAAATCTTCTTTGAAGTCCCAAACTCCATGGCCCGTGGGCAGAGAAATCTCTTAAGCAGAGTTACAAATGTCCCAAGAAACTCACTACCTTTAGGTCTGAGCTTTCACAGTTCCCTATACCATATTCATCTTCCTGATTCTGCAAACCAATGAAAAATTCTTGAAATGAAAGGGAGCTGGACAGTCATATTTTTTTTTAATTAGTAGCATCAAATTTCTCTTTGAAACAAGTTCTCGAATCTTGCTAATTAATATTTTTTTAAAAAATGGAGAAGTCTATTTCTAAGTTGTTAAGCAAGAAAAGCAAAATGCAACCAATGATGTTCTGCTTGTGTTGTAATTTCAGTGAAAATGTCACCCCTTATTCTCAAAAGGCAAACATGTGAGTAGCACACATCAACCTATCTTCTTAGACCCAGAAGTTGCATTATCCTCAAACTCTAGAATGAGTTGAACACAAATTATTAATTTCATGATAAAATCAATATGAAGAAATAGTGATAAAAAAGAAACCATTATGTTGCCTCAGGTGAGTCCTTCATGTGTTTTCAGCTATTATGTGTCTCCTGGCCATCCATTAGCCTTCATCAATCCTTGCTACTTTGAAATGAATCAGGGTCTGATGCATAGGAGTTTACTAAAGGAGAAAATTCCAGAGACTGACAAACCATACTCTTAAGTGCCTCTTTCCCAAACTTATCCCAAACCCAGCTGCTTCACTGATGGGGTTAGGGTCCCTTTAGACATGGTGTCTCCAGATCCAGGAGATCTTGTTCCAACTCAACCATTGTGTAACCATGAGTAAACCCTTCACTCTCATTCTCCTTCATTCTCCTTGTCTGACAATCTTTAGTTGGAGAGTCTAGAACTATAGAGTCACTTTGTGTAAAGTTTCATAAAAATATAAAGCAAGAGGATCTACCTTAACGCTTTCCCATCAAACTCTCAAATTTACCTGCAACTCTTTCTATCTTCCTTCCTTTCTCCCCATGAGAGTGAGCAGCTTTCCTCATATCTAAGATCAACTGTTTGACCTATGCTTGGGATCACAGTCCCCATCTTCTAGGAAATGGTTCTTAATCATGACTGCACATTAAATCTCTTTGTGAACTTTTTTTTTAATATCTGCCAACCTCATTCCAGAAGGAAGGTTTGGAGGATAAAGATAGTGGCTGAGGCATCAACATTTTTTTCAAAGTTCTTAAAGCAATTTAAATGCATAACCATAGTTGAGAAACTCTGATCTAGAAAAGATTATGTGATCCATAATTGCTCTGTGGGTGCTGATTCCTTCCTACTAAGTATTTAGACACAGTTTATTTCCCACTATGAAAATTCCTCCTTCAACTCTCCCCATCCCCAGCTATCTCCCAACTCTCTTCTCATGATATGACTGTTTTTACTTGTTGAATTTGATTTACTATAAAAAAAATTGAAGAACCTTTGCATGAAGAATATCAGACTTTTTTATTCTGTCTTTATCTGATTTTTAGTATCAAGATTGTTCTGGTCTATAGAATGAGATACGAGATATTCTCTCTCTCTTCCATTTTCTGCAGGAGTTTTGTAGAATTGGTATTATTGCTTCTTCAAGTGCTTGGCAGAACTGACTGATGAAACTGGATGGCTGGGAGTTTTCTTGAGAAAATGAAAAGGTTAGTTGCTCAGTCGTGTCTGACTGTATGGAACCCCATGGACTGTAGCCCTCTAGATTCCTCTGTCTATGGAATTCTCCAAGTGAGATTATTGGAGTGGGTAGCCATTACTTTTTACAAGGGTTCTTCCCAGTCCAGGGATGTTCTTCCCAGTCCAGGGATTGAACTCAGATCTCCTGCATTGTAGGCAGATTCTTTACCATAGATATAAGGCTCTAGGTTATCTAATTCCTCTTGAGAAATCCTTAGTGGTTCGTGTCTTTTATGGAATTTTTCCAGTTAAGTTGGCTAATTTGGCTTCATAAGGTAATTTATAATATTGCCCCATTATCCTCTTGATACCTGTAGAAATCACACTCTCAGTACTGATATTGGTAATTATTACCTTTACTCTATTTGTTCAGATAAAAATATCTAAGGATTTATTTATTAAATTTCTCAAATAACTTTGTTTTGGTTTCATTTTTTTTTTCTGTTTTCTAGCTCATTGATTTCTAGTCTGATCTATATTATTTCATTTCTTCTGCTTACTGACATTTCCTCATCTTTCTCTAGTTTCTTAAGTTGGAACCTGAGGCCACTGGTTTAAGATCTTCTTTTCTAATATAGATGTTTGGTGCTACGTATTTCTCTCTAAATGCTGCTTTGATCAGAATCTCATAAATATTAATATATTGTGTTTTCATTTCATTCAGTTCAAAATACTTTCAAATTTCAATTTTTATTTTTTTGACAAAGAAGTCATTTAGAAATGTGTTATTTGTTATTTATTTTCCAAATATTTGAGGATTTTAACATTTTTATCCATTACTTATTTCTAATTTTCTTCCACTGTTGTTAGATAACATATATTCTATATGATCTGAATCCTTCTACATTTATTGAGTTTATTTTTGTGATCCAGAATGTGTTTATATTGATAACATCCAATGTACACTTTTTAAAAAGTGTTCTCTATTGTTGGATGGCAATGTTCTATAAATGTCAACCAGGTAAAGTTGGTTTATAGTGTTGCTCAACAGGGATTGAACCTGGGTCTCCTGCATTGCAGGCAGAGGCTTTTCTATCTGAGCTACCAGGGAAGCCAGTCTTGACTGGAACCTAATTTTAAGCAGACGTTTTTTAAATTTATGTAATGTACTTTTAATTGAAGTATGGTTGATTTACAATGTGTTAGCTTCTGCTATACAACAAAGTGATTTAGTTTATTTTTTTTTTCATTTTTGTTTATTATAGGATATTGAACATAATTTCTGTTCTCTACAGTAGGAACTTGTGTTCTAGTCATTAAAAACATTGTGTGAGTGAAAGTCACTCAGTCGTGTCTGACTCTTTGCAACCGCATGGACTATACAGTCCATGGAATTCTCTAGGCCAGAATACTGGAGTGGCTAGCCTTACCCTTCTCCAGGGGATCTTCCCAACACAGGGATGGATACATGCACCCCTATGTTCTCAACAGCACTATTCACAATAGCCAAGACATGAAAATGACCAAAATGTCTACCAACCGATGAACGGATAAAGAAGTTGTGGTACATATATACAATGAAATACTACTCAGCCATTAAAAAGAATGAAATAATGCCATTTGCAGCTACATGGATGGATGTAGAGATTATCATACAAAATGGAATAAATCAGAAAGATTAAGGCAAATGCTACATGATAACACTTACATGTGGAATCTAAGTAGCCCTTATAAACACCTACTTTTTTCCCACTGCCATTAAACTTCATAAATTCATCTCCAAATTATCTCTTGGATGTATTTATTTCTCCCCATTATCACTGAATTCTCTGTAGTTTTAAACCACCCACTTTTCCTCCTGATTTGCTATAGCCAGTGATCACCAATGGGTTTTCTTCTTTTCACTTGCCTGAACCATGTCCTAGTCTGTTCATCTGATTACCAAGAAAAGTTTTACTAAAGCACAACCACATCATATCATTTCTTCCACCCTTAAGACCTCATGATGCTTCTGCTTATTTAAAGGAACCATAAAAGCTTGAGGAGATAAGCCAAAAATTGGAAGAAGATATTTGCAACATATCTATTCAAAAAACTATCTGGAATATGTTATTTTTTAAAAAAATTTTATTGGAGTATAGTTGATTTACAATTTTTGTGTTAGTTTCAAGTGTACAGAAAAGTGAATCAGTTAACATACATTCACTCTTTTTTAGATTCTTCTCCCATACAAACCATTACAGAGTTTTCAGTAGAGTTCCCTGTGCTATACAGTAGGTTCTTACTAGTTAGTTGCCTATTTTGTATATAGCAGTGAGTACAAGTCAATCTTCCAATTTATCTCTCCCCCCTTAAACTCTGATAACAATAAGTTTGTCTTCTACATCTGTAACTCTGTCTCTGTTTTGTAGATACGTTTATTTGTACCCTCATTTTAGATCTCACATATAAAAGATAGTATATGATATTGTCTTTCTCTGACTTCACTCAATATCAATCTCTAGGTCTATTCATATTCCTGAATATGGCATTATTTCTTTCTTTTTCATGGCTGGTGGAGGAGGGAAAGATTGGGAATTTGAGATTAGCAGATGCCAACTGTTATATATATTTTGGATGGATAAACAAGAAGGCCCAAGTGTGTGTGTGTGTGTATATATATATATATATATATCTCCCACAGGGATATACTCCAAACCTGTAATAAACCATAATGGAAAAGAAAATATACACACAACTAAATCACTTTGCTCTGTACCTTAAACTAACACAGCATTGTAAATCAACTGTACTTCACAAAATTTTTAAAAGGGAAAAATGAAATGAATGAATTATAGGAACTGATACCATTATCAGATCAGTTCAGTTCAGTTCAGTTGCTCAGCCGCGTCCAACTCTTTGTGACCCCATGGACTGCAGCACGCCAGGCCTCCCTGTCCATCATCAACTCCCAGAGCTTGCTCAAACTCATGTCCATCGAGTTGGTGATGCCATCCAACCATTTTATCTTCTGCCATCCCCTTCTTCTCCCACCTTCAATCTTTCCCAGCATCAGGGTCTTTTCAAATGAATCAGCTCTTTGCATCAGATGGCTAAAGTATTGGAGTTTCAGCTTCAACATCAGTCTTTCCAATGAACATCCAGGACTGATTTCCTTTAGGATAGACTGGTTGGATCTCCTTGCTGTCCAAGGGACTCCCAAGAGTCTTCTCCAACACCACAGTTCAAAAGCACCAATTCTTCAGTGCTCAGCTTTCTTTATAGTCCAACTCTCACATCCATACATGACCACTGGAAAAACCCTAGCCTTGACTAGATGGACCTTTGTTGACAAAGTAATGTCTCTGCTTTTTATATGCTGTCTAGGTTGGTCATAACTTTCCTTCCAATAAGTGTGCAGTATTAAGCCAGTTACCATCATGGGAGATGAATTCTGCAGAGAAACTCTGTGTCCCAGCATATCTCACCAGGTGAGGGAGCTGGCGTATTAATACACCAATACCTATCTATCTTTTTTGAGGGGTTGCTGAGATGAGGTGTTAATTTCCAGTACATCTAACCAGTCACAGCGGGGACAAAATAGACATGGATGGCCAGAGAAAGTCTCAGGCAAAACAGAGAATGCCATTTCTGGAAACTGGGAATAGATCTCAAGGCTACATTGAAATGTAAAGGGCAAATGGATGGGGGCAGAGCGCTGACTGTGGCTGCTATACATAGTGGATGCAGAGCACAAACCCAGCGGAGGAATGAGCATTTTGTATCAAGTGTAGAGCTTACTCTTGAGAGACAAGATGGGGATTTAATGAGGAGAGACACCCATACAATGATCCTTTCATTTCCTGCTGGTGGTAGGTACCAGCAGCAAACAGTCGGCACAGTCAATGGGATAAATCGAGGAACTGTTTACAAAGGTGAGGATAGGGTGCTGGGAGACCACAAGGTTCTCAGGGTTTTCCACATCTGGAGGGCTAAGCAATAAGGGCAGGGGAGCAGTTCCAGGAACCTGAATTCAGGAAGAACCTGGCTATAGGGCGGGAGCCAGGGCATCAACCTGCCTTCATGCACTGTTTCCTCCGATCTTTGAACCCAACAGGAAGCCAGAAGGAGGCGCAGAGGAGTCAGCCTCCAGGGCACAGGTCAGGTGAAGGGTGGAGGGTGGATCTGCAGACAAAAGATGTTGAGCACATCTCTTTGGTGCAGGTGGTAGTACTTTTCGTATTGCTGAATGCTTACATACTACTGAATACATTTTCAAAATATATCTTTCATGGAAGTGTTTTGTTATTTTGGCACTAGGGTGTGTCCGACTATACAATCCCATGGACTGTAGCCCAACAGGCTTCTCTGTCCGTGGGATTTCCCAGACAAGAATACTGGAATGGGTTGCCATTTCCCGACCCAGGGATAGATGTCTCCTGCACTGTAGCAAGATTCTTGCCCACTGAGCCACCGGGGATGCCCTTCTTGTAAGTCACTTGTTCATAAAAAAACAAAACCTAATACGGCCACCCAGTCTGCATTCCAGTCCAGATTCACAGTTTCAACCAGTATCAGTTCCCTTTCTCTCTCTTGTCACCACCAGGCTCCTGTGTGGTCCTAGGTATCTTCCACTCTATCCTGCCTCAGGGTCTGCATGCATGCTGTTTCTTTGGCATAAAATATTTTCTCACTTTATCTTTGCTCAGCCCACCTTTAAACCTCAGGCTCCAGTTTAAAGGTCTCACTCCAAAGATGCCTTTCCCATTCCCTGCGATCCCTCAAGTCCACTTGGTGGATACATCTGTGTGTATACACTTTCACAGTTTATTTACAAAATCACCAGCACCACCACGTATTTAATGGCCAAAACCTCCTTGGTTCTAGGGTAGCACAGACAATATAAGAAACTTGGTTTTTTTATCATACACCACCTCCCACCCCAATAGAGATTGACGCAATATTCAAACCTCACTCAGGGACAGAAAATGGCAGAGTTTGGAAATCATCATAGTAAATTATCTTGTCCTGGTTTCTTGCCTTGTGATTGCCACATGTCCCAGGGCCGTTGCTCCTTGTAGAATCCATGCCTAATATCATTGTCTCAAAAGCTTGGAAAGTCTAAAGTTCCCAAAGCAAAGCTTAACTCTCAGTGAACCTGGGTGACCATTAGAAGGTGGAGCAGCATGGCTTTGGAAATCCATAAAAAATTAGTTGGGGTACAGGCAAAAAAGAACAAATTGTAAACCCAGAATGCTGAACATCCAGTCTTTTGTGTTATGCCTGATAGAGATGGGTGATGCACGAGAATGCAGGAGACAAGCATTTGCATCCAGGATTATAATTCTGTCTCACTATTATGCATCATTGTGGCTAATATTAAGCCTCGGAATATCAAGTCAACTCTCTGCAATAACCAATGACTATATTCAGTAATTATGAGCCTGCCATTCTCTTACAAAGGGCCAGATCTACCTCCACCTCCCGAGAGCCAAGCACGGTGCCTGATTTATAACAGCAATTTTATTATTTACTGAATATATAAAGTCTGCAGTCAGATACCTGCCCACAGCCAGGAGTCTATTGAATGGAGACAGCAACTCAGCACAGAAATGAAATCTACTTCAGGTCAGTGAAAAAGCATTTTCTGTCCAACAATAGTACTGAAGACATAATAGTTTAAATAGAATGAAAGAGTAGGGAAGAGGGCCAAAGGGAGGATGGGGGAGTGAGCTAGAAACCCTACCAGAACCCAGAGCCTGGGTCCCCGACCCTGACATCCTTGTAGCCAAATTAGCTTTGGGGCTGGGGAGATGGAGGGTCCATGGCTGAGAAATGCCTTCTCAGAATTTCTAGACTCCTAAGGTGACTGGCATCTTCCTCTGCCAGAAACACACATGAGATGGGCATCAGACCATTGAGCCATAAGACCAGAGCTGCCACAGGAAGAGACCACTGGGTTATTAAATGGTGACTCTCTTTAAAAGTTACAAATCAATACCCATTCATTGTGTGAAATTTAGACAGTACAGAAATGAGCAACAAAGAAATGAAACTTACCCAAAATACCACCACCTAACGAAAAATTACTGCTAACATTTCAAGATTTCCTTCCGCATTTGTTTTTCATAAGAATGTGAAGTGTGTGTGAGGGGGTGTGTGTGTGTGGTTTTGTCTGCACACTGCGTGTGCTGTGAGTTGTGTATCATGCTGTTGTGTTGTACATTAACATTGCGGACGTAACCTGGCTGTGTGTTCTATGTGGAAAAGGATTAGTGCCTGTATGTTTGGGTATGGTGGCTATGTGAGCGTGCTGTGGATGTAACACGCGTGCACATGCAGTGTATGTTATATGTACCGTGTGTGCTATGCAAATGACGTATCTATTGTCTGTGCCATGTGCTTGAGTCATGTGTGCCGTGTGTTATTTTGTGTTTGTGCATCATGTGTATTGCGTGGGCACGTCTGGGAGGTGGGTGAGTGCTCGGCAGGCAGTCTCATTGTGCGTGTGTGTGCTTTGTGTATGAGTGGCTCTGAGTGTGGCTCAAGCATCTCTGGGCAGTTGAACAGGCTGCTGGGAAGCACACGGTAGCCATTTCAGAATTAGCCCCTATTTACTGCAAATGAGGTGGAGTTCCAGGTACCACATTGATACATATTTTCCTTTAAAACTAAATTCAAACATTTAAAAGCAGGTGTATTTAACAGCTTCCCTGGTGGCTCAAATGGTAAATGGTCTGCCTGCAATGCAGGAGAGAGCTGGGTTCGGTACCTGGGTCAGGAAGATCCCTTGGAGAAGGGCATGGCAACCCACTTCAGTATTCTTGCTTGGAGAATTCCAAGGACAGAGCAGCCTGGAGGGCTACAGTCCATGGGGTCACAAAGAATGGGACACAACTGAGTGATTAACACTTTATTTAACAAAATACATAAAGAGGATAATCCTTTAGGTAGAAGTTTGGGAAACTCTGCACTGAAGGAATTTTGAATCTTCTCATCTTCCAGGATTCCATGATGAAAATGCTGAGTGTTTCTTCTGGAAACTTAAAAGGCCTATGATGGAATGTATTATACTCTCAGTCTTAATAAATAGCTAAGACAGAATTAGGAGGTCCTCTGACCAGCCAGCCTGGAACTGGCCAGCCTCTTACTGGCCTGCAAGTCTCCAGGCTGGCAGGACTCAGAGCAGAAAGAGCCGAGGTGGCATTGTGTCTGGAAAGCAGACAGCCCAGACCCCAAAACTACTATGTGGCGTCTCCTAGTGGCCTTCTTCCTGGATGAAACCACAATTTCGAGGCTGGCACCCATCTCCCCCTTGTTTTGTCCTCTTCACTTTCTCCCCATCTTCCCAGGAGAACATATGCAAGGTTCAGGGCTGCCCCATGGGCCTTGGCCCTGATGTGAAGCCCAGGTGACCTTGACTGAGCATCCCTGACACTCGGCTACAACAGGCCATGGAGATATTCACCTGGACCCTCCTCAGATTTCCTTGACTGTCACCGTCAAGACCCCACACCTATATGGGAATAGAACCTTAAAGAGAGTAGGTGTATGCTTATGCATAACCGATTCACTTTGCTCTACATGTGAAACTAACACAGCACTGTAAGTGAACTATACTTCAATAGAAAAAAAAAAAAAATGACCCCACAACAAACATTTTATATGGTGTCTGGCAGTTAACGCATTGCTTTTATTCACATTCAAGGATTTCCACCAAACCAACCAACACAGGGGATATGACCATTGTGCCAAACCAGGAGCCGTGTGTGTGTGTGTGTGTGTACGTGTGCGCGCATGTGTGTGTGTGTGTCAGGAGCGCTAAGGTGATGGTGACTTTGTTTATCCAGAGAGTTGGGTCAGGTCACTTCACCTTTGAGTTTCTGATGCTTTGATACCCAGGTATGGGCTTCCCAGGTGGCTCAGTGGTAAAGAATCTGCCTGCAACGCAGGAGATGCTGGTTTGATTCCTGGGTCAGGAAGATCCCCCAGAGTAGGAAATGGCAACCCGTTCCAGTATTCTTGCCTGGGAAATTCCATGGACAGAGGAACCTGTTGGCCTATATTCCATGGGGTGGCACAAGAGTCATACAGGACTTCACATCTAAATAACTGCAACATTCTCTAGTGCCATGTGGTTGTTAAGCAACAGGATTGTCTTTAAAGCCAGGGTCTCTGATCCCAACCCTCCCACACCTTCTGCTGCACCAAGACCTCCCTGAGTGGGTGTGGCCTCTGGGGGTACCCCTACCCCTACCTTCCCCATCCCCCACCCAAGCCTACTTCCACTGGGAAATAGCCTCTCCCTCTGAAGAGTCTTGCCCTGGCCACACCTTTCCAGGCAGAGAGCAATTTCTCTCTGAGACAGGCAGGGAACATAATGAATGAACAAGACCTTAAGGAAAAAAAGAGAGCAAACCATATTTTTCTTTCTTTCGAGATAAAAATAATATGCCTGCACGTCAGAATCTCCCATGACAGAGCTAATGTCCAGGAGCAAAAATGAGAAAATAGCAACCTCCTCTTGCTAATGTGAACATAACAACAGGCCCCTCTGACAACCAAAGAGCCCCAGAAATCCCTCCCGCGCACAGCGACGCTGAGAGACCTGAGAGTTCTAGAGGAAATTCTTTCTTGTGCTTCATTCTGCTCCTCTTCGTTAAGTACAGCCAGAAAATATCTGTAAAAATTAACCTAAAGCTTAATGGTTTATGTAAGAATGCCTTAATAAAAATATGTTGGCAAGGTTATTGAACTGTACAATAAAACCCTCCCACTCAATACTTTTCAGTCTAATTTCTGTCTAAAGCTTATTCAGCAAACCAAAATGCCAAGGCTCTCAATTTCCACTTCTCTGAACCTGCTAATTTACGAATAAGAAAGGATTTATTTGTGTTATTAGCTCCATGGAACCTCATCTCAAAAAAGTAGCTTTAAATACTGAACTCCTGAGATGCCCCAAGATCCACCAAATATCTGAAGGATGACTTTGATTTTTTTCTGCAAGCTGTGTTTGATTTACATCAATTAGGGCCTCCACATAAGGTATCATATAACAGGAAGGCTAATAACCCAGAAATAACCTCATTAAAAGAGACAGCATATCGGTCTAAACAGAATGAACTCTAAGCAGAAAAATTAGTGACCTGGAAAGTAGCAGGAAGAGGTAATGGCAGTACCAAGAAAAAAAATACATTCCCGTTAGCAAGTCAAAGGAGAAGGCACCAGCACTAAAGTAAAAATACAATAGAAGCAGAAGCAGAATTTTTTTTTAATGTTTTTAATCTGTTCAAATCTTGGAACATAAAATTTGTTTGCCCCCAGTCAAAAAGGGTCTCTGAAATCGTACCTATATTCCTCATAGCCTCCCACGGGAGACTCTGGGCCCAACCTACTCACGTGTCAAATGGATTGAGTGCATCTCTGTGGCCTGGCAGGTTCGGGGGCTCTGCATTTTTCTACCATCATGAAAGTGTTGCAACTTGGTGAGCCTCCTTTTGACTATTACCAATCCATCCCGGTACATGTAAGGTCTTTTTTGTCACATCAAGATCTGTTCTGCGGCACAAATCATCAGAGGAAAAATGTCCCCCTGCTGCCTCTCCATATCCATTCCTAGGGCCCTCCCCTGGATTCCCACACTATCGTAACTTTATGTATATAAAGTCTGCCAAGAAAATGACTGTTTTCATGACGACTCACACATGTGGTTTGGCTAATTTAAAAAGGAAGAAGAAGAAAAGAAACACTTAGGCCATTGATAAATGGCAAGAAGACAAACTGAATAGGAGAAAATATTTGCAATGATATGACCAACAAGGGATTAATATCCAGCATATATAAACAGCTCATACAACTTAACATCAAAAAAAAAAAAAAGAAAGAAAAGAAACCTGATTGAAAAGTGGGCAAAAGAATGGACTAGACATTTCCCAGAGGAAATGTAGATGACCAACAGGCACAGGAAAAGATGCTCAACATCACTAATCATCAGAAAAATGAAAACCAAAACCACAATGAGATATCACCTCACACCTGCCAGAATGGCTATCATCAAAGTGTCTATAAATAACAAAAGTTGGTGAGGATAAGGAGAAAAGGGAACCCTCGTACACTGTTGATGGGAATGTAAATTGGGGCAGCCACTGTGGAAACAATTGTGGAGGTGTTTCACAAAACTAAAAATAGAACTACTATATGAAATTCAGAAATTCCACTCTTGGGTGTATATATGAAAAAACAAATATACTACTTTGAAAGGGTACATTCATTGTAATGTTTATAGCAGTAGAGTTTACACTTGCCAACATATGGAAGCAACTTAAGTGTCTACCAAGATGAACAGATAAAGAAGATGTGTTATATACATATAACATATATACATAATGGAATATATGTGTAAAACATATATATAATGGGATATATATAACATATATATATATATAATGGAATATATATATAATATATATATAATGGTATATATATAACATATATATATATAATGGAATATATAAATATAATGGTATATACATATATATATAAAACATATCTATATAGTGGAATATTACTCAGCCAAAAAAATGAATGAACTTTTGCTATTTGTAGCAACATAGATGGACTTGGAGGGCATTATGCTAAGTAATGTAAATCCTACAGAGAAAGTCAAATACTGTGCAATACCACCTTTATGTACACTCTAAAAGATACAACAAATTAATGAATATAACAGAACAAGCAGACTCACAAACACAGAGAGCAAACTAATGGTTACCAGTGAGGAGAGGGAAATGAGAGAGGCAACAGAGGGGCGAGGGCGTAAGAGCACAAACTATTAGGTATAAAAGAAGCTGCAAGCCTATTACTGTCCAGCACAGGGAATTCAGGCAATATTTTACAACAGCTATAAATGGATGATAACCCTTAAAATGTGAATCACTATATTGTATGCCTTTAATTTATACAATATTATACATCAGATACACTTCAATTTTTTAAAAGGATTAAAGAGGACATTAAAAAATAAGATGTGGGGAAAAGAACATATCCAGGCTGCCCTTGAACTCCTAGTTCCTGAAGGGTCTCACTCTCCATGGGAGATCCCACAAGACTACGTGCAAGTGGTGCTTAATTCCTAAGCTAGCAGAGTGATACCTACACACAATAAGGAACTCGGCTTTAACCGGATCCATGTTTCTATGTGGCACATTAAAACTGGGATTGTAACTGAGTCAGTGGGAGCATCCTGGTTATCTCTTACTCAAATTTTCCACTGGCCATTCATGGGTAAGGCCCCCAGACAGAAATCTCTTCTCCAGGAACCCTGGGCTTTGGAGCAATGCTTCAGTGGCAGGAGACTCGGGACCCTAAGTCTGTTCTCAGCCCAAGAAGAGAAAGAGGGCCACCCTGAAGAGCAGGAATCAAAGGCCTGGGAGACCCAGGTTGCAGGGCTGAGGCCTTGGCCCAAAATGACCCATGCTGAGGCCACCAGGGCTTCAGTGCCCTGAGACCAAGCGAGTGCTCTCCTTAGTCGTTGGGTATGAGCCATCAGCCTCCTTGCCAGCCTGCTGACGCCTGGGTGCATCGGAGCTCAGAGTCGTGGGCTCCCAAGCAGAAGACTCATCTGGGGTAGTGATGTGAAGGAAAAGATGGGAGGAGATGACTGTCTGAAGAAGTCTGGCGGGACACACGGTCCTTCCTGCATCCAACCTTCCTGCTCCAATCTAGTCCCCCCAAAATCACACTGGATACAGCTCCCAGTCCACAAGCCTCTTCCTTTCCCAAATGAACCCTCAGATCAGCCTGTCCTTCTCTCCCTATGCAATCCAAGCTCATTCCTGCCTTCTCACCTTCATCCTCATGCTCCTTTCTGCCCCCACCATTTCCACCTAGAGCCCTCCTTCTTTTCCTCCTCTCCTTGTGGACGCAGCCTCAAGCACCAGCTCCCTCCCCTTCCTGATGTCATTTCCAACAACATCTCCTTCCCCCATCCTTTTTGTTTTGTTTTGTTTTGTTTCATTCCTTGTGCATGCATGCTAAGTAGCTTCAGTCGTGTTGGACTCTTTTCAACCCTGTGGACTATAGCCCGCAGGCTCCTCTGTCCATGGGATTCTCCAAGCCAGAATACTGGAGTGGGTTGCCATGCCCTCCTCCATAGGATCTTCGCAACCCAGGGATCAAACCCTCATCTCTTATGTCTCCTGCATTGGCAGGTGGATTCTTTACCACTAGCACCACCTGAAGCACCTAATCACTCCCAAATGGTGACTAGATCACATCCTGCTTCTTCAGGACACAGACTACAAGCTTGGATTCTTGCATCGGCCACTCAAGGAGTTCCATGCAGGGAACTGTGTGAGGACATTTTCAGTAGGAGGACTAAAGTGGGCATCTGTTGCTGCATTGGACCAGTGCTGCCAAATATTCCTTTATTTTTTAAAGAAAATGAAAGCCAGAAATGAGGATTTTTGTGTGAAATCGCCTAGGGTTGGCAACCAGTCCAACAGCAGTTGTAAGTACAAGTTGGCCAGCTAGAGTCTTGTTGTTGTTCAGTCACTAAGTCGTGACCACCTCTTTGCAGTGTGGACTGCAGCATGCCAGGCTTCCCCATCTACCACCAACTCCCGAAGATTGCTCAAACTCATGCCCATTGAGTCAGTGATGCCATCCAACCATCTCATCCCCTGTCATCCCCTTCTCCTCCTGCCGCCAGTCTTTTCCAGCATCAGGGTCATTTCCAATGAGTCAGTTCTTTGCATCAGGTGGCCAAAGTATTGGCGTACTGGTGGCCGTACCATTGGCCTATAGGCTGTGTGTTTCCTCCCAGGAGACAGAGGGCAGATTTTTGGGGGCACCAGGTGCCCACCTTTCCCACAGCACACCTGCTGTGGCCTGGGGGTGGGAAGATGTCACAGGTTGGGTAGAACGTGGGGCCATCTTGCTCTTTATTTCCCAGGAAGAGACAAGGCTTCCTCCTCATGCACCCTCTGCGGGTGGGCACATCTTGGCTTTCCTCACAGCATCATTAAGGCATAGAAAACAACCCTGAAGTGTTTCATTCAACTCTGTGAGAATTGCCAGAAGAGCTAAGAGCTTCTTAAGCAGATTCCTTCCAAGCCATTTGGGCCCCTTCTATAAATAAAGCTGTAGACAATTTCGGAAAAGCATATTTATTTATCTGATAGATCATAACAGCTCCTTCGGTGCCTTTAGCCTCCTGGTGTGATCGTCAGGCACTTAGCTCCCTTTCACTTAGTTAGGCCACTTTCTGAGCAACAGAAATGGTGTTAACCCCTTAGACGATCAGGCGCTTGACATGATAGGGTCCTCCTTGCGGTGGGCCTCACTCTGATCTGAGCCATTAACAGGAAGGCAGCAGCAGATGCCAAGGGAAATTATTAATAAGCAGAGGCTGGATGACTCCAAGCCAGCAAAAACATTTCTAGAGTGGCTAACAGCTAAAGGGAAGGGGCGGAAGAAGGGAGGAGGAAATGGTTGTGTCCTTCTCCGAACAGCAGGAAGAAAAAAAAGGCAATGGAAAGATGAACAAGATGGAATCTTTTCCTCTTGGGTTTAAGCTGCCTCAGTTTCTTGCCTGTGCTTCGTAGGTTCAAATTTTTGGTTCAGATTGTGCAGAGAAAGGCTCTCTTAGGCTTAACACTATTGATACTTGGGGCTAGAAAATCTAGGTTGGCAGGGGCTGTCCTGTGGGTTGTAGGATCCTTTGAGCTTCCCTGGTCTCCACCCACTAGATGCCAGGAACAGCCTCCTGTCCTGGTGTGAGAATCACCTGTCTATAGATACGAACATGTCTATAGATACATCTATAAATGTGAAGATGTCTATAGATAGGAACAAACATCCCCTGGGGGAGCAGAATCACTGCTCTTCTGAGAACCACTGATTTAGATAGAGATGGACTTGAGAATCAATGCAAAAGAAATTGCAGATATCCAGAGCCTTAGAGAGAGGCAACTCTGGTTCAAGTACCAGTTCCACTACATTTATGGTGACCTTGGTCAAATTATTTTCCATCTGGGTCTCAATTTTCTCATCTGCAAAGTAGGATGATACTTACCACACCAACTACATACGGTTTTGTCAGTGTTAAAACATTATTCATATCACGTCCTTGGTACAAAACACCACATAATAAGAAATCAGATATCACCTTACCACTGTAATATTTATTATCAGAAAAATGGTCTCTGTCACAACTTAACATACATTTTCCAATCCCTCTAACCAGTTGTCCTCCACTATGAGAAGCGTTTGTTGTGTGATTGATTAGTAACAACAACCCTCCCCAATAAAAAGTCATATTTCAGGAAATCCTGCTACAGACCTTTAAATCACTTGTATGAGTTAGGACTGGTTGTAAGCAACTGGAATCTAGTCTTAAACAGAAGAAAAATATCTTGAATACTAAAGGGCAGCTCCAGGCTCCAGAATCAAAAAGCAAAGCTGTGAAACCAGACTCAGCAAATGGCAGAACCAAGGCAAATCTGTGACTTAGCTGTGGGGATTAATCCATGCTCCTCTCTGAGCACGGCCTCTGGAATTAAAGTGCCAATCACTGTGTTTCTGTTATTTGCATAACCATGTACAAGACTGAAATCCCAGTAGAGGTTGTGATTGACCAAGCTGAGGCCACATGCTCATTCCTGGCCAGGGTGGGATGGTAGGGCACTTTGCTTGACAGTTTTCCTAAGGCTGTTCCCCCACAAGGCAGGGTAAAATGTCCTTTTGGTTTTTTGTTGTGGCTGTTTACTTTGTTTTATTTATTTATTTGACTGGTTCTGGTCTTAGTTTCAGTACACAGGATCTTCTTTGCACCATGTGGGACCCTTCGTTGCAGCGCACAGACTCTCTAATTGGAGGGAGGGCTCTCTGGCTCGTGAGCTTAATTGCTCCACAGCATGTGGGATCTTAGTTCCCTGACCAAAGATCGAATCTATGTCCCCTGCATTGCAAGGCAGATTCTTAACCACTGGACTATAAGGAAAGTCTCAGAAAGGATCTTTTCTAATAGGAAAATGAAGTAGCACTAACTGCCACTCCCCACCCCCTGCAAAAAAGAGGCTGAATGGGCAAGATCAACAAATGCTCTGTACCCCAAAATGCACCTGTCTGCCCTTTGCTGGAACCATTGATGTGTTTTGCTTCAGCACAGAATGCAAAAGTACCCCACTGTACTTGATCACAACCTCCCAAAGAAGACGCCAATCCTTTAGACAGTTCTGACATCCCCGCAAAAGAAGGCCACACACAGTTGGAGACGGTGACAAGGCTTTCATTTCCTCCTAACTAAGAAGGCTGGGGCACTTTGTCCTCTGGCCAGCAACACCGCCCAGCATCATTCCATCCTCTGTGCTCTTAGACCGGTGCCCCAGACCCTTCTCCAGTTCATACTTCCTCCCCTGCCCCAGAGAGACAGAATCTGGCCTCTTCACTCAGTCCTCCCCACCCCCATCCCATCCCCACACGTGTTTGATTCTCGCCTCCGAACATGAATGTAGGCTTGATACAACCACATCTGGATGTAAGTCCCTGGAGCTAATTAATTGAGAGCCTCCTTTATTAAATCAACCCACGGAGAAGCACAGGAATGAACATGGCCTCCGTGAGGTTGAAGCTGAGTATTGAGCCAAGTGAGAGGGAGGGCTGGCAGGTTTGGAGCTATTGATTTGTCAAGACACAAAACCCAACCTGAGAGGCATCCTTTCTGCTGAGGTTACCATTTAGGCCGGAAGATGCTCTTGGCACTAAAGCATGGCATGAAAGCTTCCCTTAGATGGCAGGATAAGGGAAATGTTAGACACGCAGAGAGAGCAACTTGGCACCTGAGATTTATTAATATTTTAGATGTGGAAGGCATGCGTTCCAGGGCTGACTCATGGCTTGCTGAGGAAGAATCCAGGTAAACAAATTCACAACATCATTAAAAACAAAAGCCTCACCTTTGCATTGTTGTTCCTTCATCAGATAAAGATGATGAGCTAATTACTCAGATAAAAGCCATATCTTTCAGACAACAGGATGAAAGGGCTTAGCTATGTGCCTGTGGTTTCTCCATCATAACATCCTTGGGGACAAAACTTAAATCATAATTTTATTAATGACACACAAAGGATTGGGTCAATTTTTCCATAGACTCAGAATTTGGCAAGGCAGAGATCAGACAGAAAAGTTGAAGCAGAAAAAAGTGAACCTAGGACAGTCTGTTCTCCACATAGATCTTTTCCTTCTCGGATGAATCTGAAAGAGAAATAAAAATAAAATAAACAAAAAACCAGAGGTCATTTGTGAGCGGATTCCAGCTCCAGGAGTCCCTGTGATTTGTTCAAAGGAAACTGATCCCTTCCCCCTGCCCCTTGCAGAGAGGGTTGGTGCTGCTGGTAACCATCACATCAGTCAATCCAGATGATAAGAACAAAAGTCACTTAAGGCTGCTTCTTCCAACCCCACCAGTTACATGAGCCTCATGATGAATGAAAAGAAAAAAAAAAAGAAAAATCCATCAGAACTTCAATAATGTTAGCCAAAAGGAGTGAAAACTCAGGCACAAAATCAGTCAGTTTAAGAATCGGTTTGCCCTGCCTTTCTTTAACTGGCTTTTTTATCTGACTAGCAGAACCATTCAAGATCTTTGAGGGCCTTCAGAGACCATCTACTGCCAGACTGTCAGCTGAAAAAAAAAAAAAGGTGCCTTATTAAGGATAATATGTTAAAGAGAATATCTGACACTGTTCAGACTTTCAATTTCATACATACATTTCAATTGCATTTTATAGTTTGGTCTGGAATGTAAGCCTGGGATCACTGAGCCCCTGGGTGTTTCTCTCCCCAGATCTCTTTCAGAGGACAGTCCTACCCACTGGAAAGCCTGGATCAGAAATCTTTCTCCAGAAAGACCTCCCTCTCCTTCCCTTTCCACCCTTGTTTTCCCGTTTCTTGTCTGTTGCTCTCCCCTGGGATGCCTGGCACTGGGGAACAGCATCTATTACAACTCCCTTCATTGTCCACACTGGGTGGACCACTGCTCCTGCAAGCGCCTGTGCTCCAGGGCTCTGGGATCTTCATCGCCAGCGTCTGCCTAGGATGTCTGCATCCCAGGGACGTGGTAGGAGAGTGGGGGCAGCCCCAGGCCAGGATGACAGGTACAGGAGGAGTTACCAGCTACTCTCACATGTTATCACAGGGGGCTAGCCTAGGGGGAGACCAGGAAACTCCAGCCTGGGCAGCAGGGAGGGGTGCTCCGCAGCCAGGTCAGGGGCACCTCGCAGGGTTCTGCAGTGGGTTTTGCCTTGAAAGTGAAAGTGAGAGTCACTCAGCCATGTCCGACTCTTTGTGACATCATGGACTACATAGTCCATGGAACTCTCCAGGTAAAAATACTGGAGTGGGTAGCCTTTCCTATCCCTTCTCCAAGGGATCTTCCCAACCCAGGTCACCCATATTGCAGGCAGATTGTTTACCAGCTGAGGCACAAGGAAAACTCAATAATAATGCTGGAGTGGGTGGCCTATCCCTTCTCCAGCAGATCTTCCCTACCCAGGAATCAAACCGGGGTCTCTGGCATTGCAGGCAGATTCTTTACCAACTGAGCTATCAGGGAAGCCCCTGAACAGAGGGTTTTTTCAGGACTGTGAGGTTTGATTCTCCTGATTCTTTCTTGACATCCACGCTGGTCTACCAGCTGGTCTGCCATCCACGTGGTCTTCCCTTTGTCTCAGCATGTGATGTAGAGGTTGTAAATTGCCCTGGAGATCTCTCCTACTATCTCAGATGCTGTCACCTCCCAGGGTCCTCTTCACTAAGGACCTGGTTGCATACAGAAATGAAAGAAATCAGCCCCAGCGCAGAAGGAGAGAATAGCAATCCGGGAAGGCTTCATGGAGGAGGTGGCAGAGCTTGTCTGTGTTTTGATTCCACAGCATGGGTGCCCATGTCCACAAGGTTGCACATTTCTGCAGAGCCTGCTCACCCCTCCAGCCATGCAAATACACCTCCTTTGTCACCCATGTCTTAACATTTAGTGCACGTCCCATAACACATGATAGAGAGAAAATAGATGAAAAGCAGATCTAGCCCGACTTTGCATTTTCTCTGGAGAGCCCGTCCTTTTAGAGATCACAGTTGGCTGCCTTTTGTGAGGCACCCTCTCTCAAGCTCCCCAGAATCCTTGCCACACCCTGTAGTCTTCAAGTGGCCCATCGGTTTCATCCAGTATACATTACCTGAATGGCCCTGGGAGGCATCTGCATTTGCTAGCTTTGGCATATATGAGTAAAACCAGAGGATACCGAAATGAAAGGTAGGATTCTGATAAGAAGAAATGAATCCAGAGGCAGTGCAGATGGCAGTAAGCAAGAATGAAATAGTGAATATAGGGGCATTCTTTGGGGTGCGTAGGAGTGGTGAGGAGTCAGCCATAGCTGCCTTAAAGAAAAGGAAGAGCACAGTGAGAAGGTAAGTGTCTGATTATACAGAGGCAAGATGGGGCCTGCTCTCCTGGGGCCAGGACAGTGGGAACCTGACCTTGGCCCCAAACTATCATTTTCACTCCATCTCGGCAGCTTTTGTCATATCTGCATGCCATCTGCTCTAAAACTTACTTTTAAAAAATTTGCTTAACCGAAAAAAAAAAAAAAATCCATTCTCATCCTAAGAGACGAACTCCATCAAATTCATGATTCTCATGTGCTAGTTACAAGTCCTCTGATATACATTATAATAAAAATATCATCCCAAAACATCGGTAACGCTACCTTAAAGTATCTAACCCACTGACCTGGGGATCCAAGCTCTACATTGGGCATCATCCCTTTGTCTCTTTTCTTAAAAACCAAGACTGTAACAAAGATTTCACTCGAATCGAGCCCATCTTTGGGAGGAAACAGTCAGCCTTGATGAATCGGGGTGCCTTTCTCAGTTCTCCAAGTTTGAGACTTAGAATCCTTTTGGACTCTTCCTGTCTCAGTCCCACTGAGTCCCAAATTGTGTTCATTCTTCTAATCCATTCTTCCATCTCTCCTCGACTTCTTCCAGCCTCTCCCCATTGACTGGAGAATGTTGAGTGGGTGTCAGCCAATATCACCTGAAGCTCAACCTAGCAACAACTGAATCCACTCTGAGTAGACTGTGAGCCAGATTGCTGGGCTCACAAGCCAACCCCAACCCGTGTACCCGTGGAATTGCAGGCACACTGCTTAGCTTCTCAATGTCCCACTTCACAATCTGCAAAACGGAGATGCTAATACTATCCACCTGATGCTTGTGTTGGAGAAAGCAATGGCACCCCACTCCAGTACTCTTGCCTGGGAAATCCCATGGACGGAGGAGCCTGGTAGGCTGCAGTCCATGAGGTCACTAAGAGTCGGACACGACTGAGCGACTTCACTCTCACTTGTCACTTTCATGCACTGAAGAAGGAAATGGCAACCCACCCCAGTGTTCTTGTCTGGAGAATCCCAGGGATGGGAGCCTGGTGGTCTGCCGTCTATGGGGTCGCACAGAGTCAGACACGACTGATGTGACTAAGGAGCAGCAGATGCCTGTGTGCATTCTAAGTCACTTCAGTCATGTCTGACTCTTTGCAACACTATGGACTGTAGCCCCCAGGCTCCTCTGACCATGGGATTCTCCAGGCAAGAATACTGGAATGGGTTGCCATGCCCTCCTCTGGGGACTCTTCCTGGCCCAGGGATTGAACCCACGTCTCATGTCTCCTGCATTGGCAATAGGGTTCTTTACCACGAGCACCACCTGGGAAGCCCCATCTTCCTGATAGGATTGAATAAATGAGTTCATGCATGTAAACATTTAGAACAGTGTCTGGAACGTAAAAATTCTCAATATATGTGAGCTATCACTACAGCTATGATTTATTATTGTACCCCACTATATTAAGCCTCTTTCTGAAGCACCCCATTCTTCAAAGGTCTCAAATTCAATCCCCACTCTCCTTGTCTTCTACCCAGCTCTGCTATCTCTTCCTGGGAGGAGGCCATTGGATCTATCCTCTCTTTTTGTTTTTTCATTACTATATTTTATCAGTTTTATTGAGAAATAATTGTCATTTTTTAATTTTTTAATTTTTAAATTAAATTTAAATTAAATTTATTTTATTTTAAATTTTAACATTTTTAAAATTTCTTATTGGAGTATAGTTGATTTATAGTGTTGTATTAGTTTCTGCTATATAGCACAGTGAATCACTCATGCATATACACGTATCTATTCTTTTTCAGATTCTTTTTCCATATAGAGTGTTAAGTAGAGTTCCCTGTGCTACATAGTAGGTCTCATTAATTATTTATTTTATATACAGTAATGTGTAGAAGACGTGATATGTATAGACAATGGAATATAAAAAAGAATGAAACAATGTCATTTGCAACAATATGAATGGACCTAGAGACTGTCATTCTGAGTGAAGAAAGTCAAACAGAGAAGGACAAATATTGTATGATATTCCTTATATGTGGAATCTAGAAAAACTATACAAAGGAATTTATTTACAAAACAGAAATAGAGTTACAGATATACGAAACAATTTTATGGTTACCTGGAAAAAGCGGGGGGAGAGATAAATTGGGAGACTGGGATTGGCATATAAACATCACCTTCTGATTTCCAACTTACTGCCACACTTGGACCAATCTCTATTTACATCATTACGAAGTTTCAGCATGAGCCTCCAGCAAAATGTGTCTCTTACCCCACCCATCCAATTGACCTAGATCAACTTTTTGTTCCTCTGCTCTGGAATAGTCAATATTTTCTTATCTTCTGGCTACTCAAGAACAAGCTCTCTGAAAGACTTCCAAGTCCAGCTATATTTGGTCTCATATAGTCCTGTCACCTGTATCTCTTAATGTCGCGCAATACACTATCTTCCTTGGACATATCTTTCTCCTACTCCAAAATGGACATGCTTAGACCACCTCTGTATATTCTTCATTACTCTCACCACTGTCTGCTCTAAAGATCCCTTCATAGTTATAAGACCAAGTCCTCCTGATCAAGTAGCCCATCTGTCTCCCACTGCTCCCCACATGGGCCAGGAAGTTGGTGGGATACCCAGATTCATTAACTGCCCCTGCCCCTTTGCCTGAGGTTGTGGGGAAAAGACCTACATAAACCAACCACAGTCTTTGGGCAACCTCAGTGATTGGTCCAAGTGATTCAGGTGAACCAATCAGAATCCTTCTAGAGACCACAAGTGATTGGTCCAAATGAATTAGCTGAACCAATCAGAGTCATTTCTGGGGAGTTTCTAACTGGAACTGGTGGGGAAAACTTTTTTCCACTGGGAAGGCAAGCTCAGAGCTCCCTGGGAGGATTTGCCAACCTTGTGGAAAGGCTGGCACTCAGGGAAACAGGTCAAAGAGATAAAGATAAAACAAAGTGCTGAGAGTTTTGACTCTCTGGTTCCTTCCCTCTCTATGCTTTAGCTTGGAAAAAACCTCCAGAATCCTGCCACCCTCCTTCTTTTGGGGGTTTCTCTGCTGACTCAGAAGGTAAAAAATCTGCCTGCAATGCAGGAGACCTGGGTTTGATCCCTGGGTCAGGAAGACCCCCTGAAGAAAGGAATGGCCACCCATTCCAGTATTCTTGCCTGGAGAATTCCATGGACGGAGTAGCCTGGGTTCACTACAGTCCATAGGGATCACAAAGAGTCTTCTTTTTAAAAGTTATCCAGAGTTGGTTTATATTTTTCAGAAAATAGAAGGTTTATAGGCTGTGCTCCATAGCCCAGTCTTGATTAAGTGTGTATAATTTTTGCTTTCCCTTGTGCACATATATGAGTCATCTCTTTCCATAAGGGAAAAAAATCATGTCTCATGCTTCCCTCACCTCTCTTGGCACTTAGCACAAGCTTGGGCACCAAATAGACACTCACTAGATACTTAAGTCTATGGAGTATGTTACAATGGGCTTCTAGGTCGAGTTGCAAACAGGAAAATTCTAGATTGTCTGAGCAAGCCTGGTCACAAATGTGAAAGAATCGAGTCATTGAGAATTATGGTTTTCTCAGTAAAGGTTGCTTAAAACAAAAGCCCATTTATCTGCCTGCAGAAGACATTTAATCAATTTACATGAGGGATTTCAAAATTAGTCAGACTGTAATGAACTATGAAATACTGATTAATGCATTTTTGCAATGTTTGATTAGAAACTTAACATGTATGCTAGCATATTTTTACCATTACAGCATTTATATGTTTAGATGCTGTTTCTTATAATTGCCAGAATTGAGATTCTGAAATGCAGAACCAAAATGTGTTTCTGGTGAGCAATACATAAACAATATTTCTACCAGGAAGTGTTTCTTGATGCTAAAGAGGTGTTTCACTTGGATGGTGAAGGGAAATAGCCCATGGTTTATGTTCAGTATGGAGCTGGTTGTTAGCTATCAAATTATTTGAGAGTTCTCCAGAAGCCACCAGCAAAGGAGCAGTCCATCTCCCTGCCTGGCCCTCCCCTAACAACTAGGCATTCTCCAAAAAGACAGAATAATCCTGATTTTATGAAGGCAGAAGGGGGAAGGGGGAAGGGGGCAGAGTTTTCTTATTCTTTTGGCCAGAATTTGGATTTAGCACTACTGGCCAATGTTTATCAGTTTCCTCCCCACAGCTAGGAAATTAGCTGGTTATGAAATGGAGTTTCAAAAATCCTCTTGAACTTACAAAGGCCACAGTTTTAATCCTGAGGATGCATCCAAGGACGTTTGCATCCATATATTTCATATCAAAGTCCAGTCTCTTTTATGTAACTAGAATGTTCTTTCTTCTGGCAAGATCAAGAGACCCAAAACATTGGGCGGAGCTGGAGTCATGAGAGGGATAACATGTTGACCTGCAAGAATGCACCCAATCAGACCACAGTCTTAGTTTCAGTTATTTAAAACAAGTAACTTGTACACATGTGGAAGACACCTACAGAGGTAAATTGACACATGCAAAAAAAAAAAAAAGTGTTAAAAATTAGCCATTCAAGTTTGGAGATAGATTCCCACAGTAGGTTTCTAAGAGTATAAACACGCTAAGCGTGCCCCAGCCATGAGATGATCTGACAAATGCTGGTTTTGAAAGATACTCCAGTGGAAGTCCCATTGCCACAAAGGATGCTAACTCCAAAACAGAAATATACAAATGCATTTACCTAGAAAAAAAGAAGGGGTCACGTGTGTGAGCACGCAAGTGAGTGAGCATGGTGAAAGGAACATACTTCATGATTATCACAAGTGCAAGCAATTATCTCGCATTTAGATTTTAAGCCTCCCTTAGAATTTTAAAAATCATTATTTTGCAAGATCGCCATTATTCTGATTCATTAGCAAGGCATACTTATTAGGATCTTAAAATAACCAGGATGCTGGACATGTAAAAACATGTTTCTTGCTGTCATGACAACTAAATAACAACAATAATGCTCACATCCGAATGACTACAGGGAACAAAGTTATTCTGCCTGAATATAGATAAGTTAATTATGGAATCATCAAAAGAACAACAGCTCTGTCAATGCAAAGATGATTCTAAAATAATCAATAATGACAATCTTGTTTGGTAATTGGCTATTTGTTTCCAATATGGGATCTACATTTGGTCTGCATGGAAATGCAGGAGGATCTTTAGCCAGTAGAAGAAAGAAAAAAGGAAAATCTTTCAGTTTAGTGTTGGTGGTTGTCAGTAGCAACAAATAATGGAAAATTGCCATCTGGCTTCTTTTTTTAAATGAGATTTGAATAATCAATTTAATAATGGATAGAGCACTTGCTTACAGAAATAATCCATTGTCATCGCTGGGGGAAAAAAAAGTTTGGAGCAGAAGACAAAGCTCTGCAGTAAGACTATAAGGTAAAGGATATAAACATCTACATACCCGCCACAATTTTTATTTTCACTGCTGACTTTACATAAACTAGAGGATAACTCTTCCTTCTGTATGCTTAGTTTTTCATATTGAGTGTTTAATAATCAGGACAAAATCTACAGAACAATTGGCTTGCCATAGGCATTCAACTCTACTGATGGTTCATAGAGAAGGAGATACACACAAATGGTAGCTTGTTTTAACACATTCTTCCCCATCATCATGTGACATATAGTGGGAGAGACCTGATTTCAGTAAAACAGAAGAAATCAGAATGCATCTGGCTGTGTGTGTATGTGTGTGTGTGTGCGTGCGCGCGTGTGCGCACATTTCCTCTACTGCACCAGAGGAAAAGACTGTTTAGAGACAGAGAAAAAGAGAAAAGGATGACACCAAGGTTCAGAGTGACTAATTCACTGACATGGTAAAAATGAAAATAGCAGGGAAAGGTGTTCCTACCCCAAGCAAAGCAGAAATGGCGACACTAAAACATGGGACTTGTATCATGTCATTATGTGTTTTTTTAAAATGAAATATGCATGTACAGTTTCCTATTGGCCTCAAACAATCCTTGAATCTTTTACTAGAAAAATCACTGTGTGGTTTGAAGGAGAAATAAGAGATGAACTTCAGCCCCTGTCACTTTTCTGGAAAGCAGCATTCACGCTCCAGACAGCAGCACTTGGGGTCTATTGACATATATGACTCTTACGGCAGGGTCTTATCACCCTCCTTGTTTGGAAACTTAGGGAGATGAAGTAGGATTGCCCTGTTGAGTCCCAATCACTGGCTGTTTTTCTGTGGAATTCCTGATCCACTCCAGAAAGTTCCCGTTCATCCTGCCTTGATCTTTCTCCTTGAACTTTGTCATCCTATAATTTCTCCTCTAACATTCAGCTTATTTGCCTCTTTCCTCACAAAGGAGTCATCACTGTTCACCTCTGCCTCTCCCCCGGACCAATCTACTTTTTATTTACTCCCTTGGGACCTCTGATGACTCAGTCCCTCCCTAGGTCAGGTTCCCATTAACTCCTTTCATTCATCAGGGAGGGGATAGCTGGTTTACTCTGATGCTGGAGTTCTCCTCTGGGACCCCCGATTGCACTAAGGTTATTAGTTCTTCGTTGACCCAAGGCACCCGCCACCCTCTTCCTGCCTTGGGCCACAAGCATTTTGTAAGTTCTCAGAGCTGACTCATGCCCTCTGCATATCTATGTTATACAACACCATCCTGACTCTCTTTACAGCTGAGTCGCGTCCATCCCCCAGCTGGAGGGGGTTATGGACAGTCCCCCAGAGACCACACACCTATCCCCTGTGTCTCCCAAGACTCCAACCTTACTTCCTGGAAAGAGCAAAGGCAGCAAGATTCTTCCTACAACTCCCTGTTATCCATACTCTGTACAGGTGTCCCTTCTCTACCTGGATTTCTGCTGTAAATTGGAAGACTTGGGAAACTTGCAAGCTCATTTTTATGTCCTCTTCATCACTAATAGAATCAGTCCAAGAAGAAGCTCCCATCCTAAAGAAAGAGGTGTTTTCTACCTTACCAGTCAAAATCCCTTGCCCTTACATGTCATCCCCTCTTTTACCCTTTCTCCAGATCTCTAAATGCCCCCTCCTCCCTGCAGCTTCAATCTCCTTCCTACTAGTTCCTTCTCCTGCCTCTTGGCATGCTCAGATTAATCCTGTCTTCAGAAGAAATAAAAGTTCCCTCAGTTGATCCTCCTAGATGTCCAACAACCCACGGGATACTCAGGACAGGATCCAAGAGAGACACCTGCAGTTCACATGCCTCCCAGAACCGGAGAGCTTGGAAGACAGGTGTATTAGTCTTCTAGAGCTGTCATAACAAAATGCATACACTGGGCGGCTTTAACAACAGGTATTTGTGTTCTCACAGCTCTGGAATCTGGAAGTTCAAGATCCAGGTGTCAGCAGGTTTGGTTTCTCCTGAGGCGTCTCTGTTCAGTTTGCAAGTGACCATCTTATTTATCAGGGTCTTTCCTCCGTGTGTGCACAGCCCTGATGTCTCTGTATGTGTCCAGATTTCCTTCTTTCATAAGGACAGCAGTCAGATTAGGACCCATGTAATGACCTCATTTTAACTTAATTACCTCTTTGAAGTCCTGTATATACACTTGCATCCTGAGATATTGGGGAGTTGGGACTTCAACATGTGCATTTGGGGAGGACGTAATTCAGCCCATTCTCACAGGTAAGGTGGTGCAAACCGCATGTAACTAGTGAGAAAAGGAAAGCAGTAGGTCCTGGGGAATCCCGGCAGTCTGGGAAGAGGAGCGAAGGAGATTGGGTTCCCAAAGTCAAGACTGGAGTGTGTCAAGCAGGGGAGGCTGACCCCTAGCAACTAGTGCTATGAGGCAGACAAGCTGAGTGATAGCAAAAAGGAAAGCCTGAGACCCAGCAATCAGGCTGCCCCTGGACTTGGCCCTGGTGCCTTTGCAAAGTGGAGTCAGCAGTGTGGACACAGAAGGTGGATTACTGTGGTCTCAGCGGCTAACAGGAGGGGAAAGCAGAGGCCTGAGTGATCAAAATAAAAGGAGGCCAATGGAGAGGGTCAGGGTGAGTGTTGGGGTAAGAAAGGATAATTGTACCCAAAGAAACAAAATAAAAAGCCAAACTAATATTGTTTATTCAATTCATATGCACTGAGTCTTGAAACCAAAACATATTAGTGTAGAGCAAAGCAATCAGAAGTTCAAACCAGGTTATTAGAATGATCACTATAATAATAATTGTGACTTGTTTATTAGCGATTCAATGAGCACATTACGGTTACCATTTCATGAAAGTACCATCTCTTTCTGGATTTCTGCTTTGTCTTGGAAGATACGAGTACCCCAAACACATTTTATGTCCTCATCAGCACTAATGGACTTGGTTCAAGCCACCGCTTCCACTTAACTAAGTGACTTAGCAGGACAATGGAAATATAAGCAGGTCTCTGTACTTGAAATGTGCTCATGGTTCTTCCCAAATTCAGGTCGCCATCTCCATGCCACTTCCCTGCTCCATGGCACTGCTGTATCACTGACATTCTTGGAGGGCACTCAGGGAACTGGTAATCCAGGTAGCCACACTTGCAAATTGATTCAAGTTTGAAACATGTGAACTGGTTTCCTAGGTGTTTGACCTGGGATATAAATTGCTAACAGTCTAACAAATTACATAATCTTCCATGAGAAGGTGACTCCCACATGCATAAAATATTGGCCATTGCATATAAGGACAATGTGTTTTTTTGCTCTATTCAGGCAGGAAAGTGCTGATTAAAAGAGCAGGTTTTAATGAGTGTTATAGGCCCTTCCTATATTTAAAAAGGAATCCTCGCTGCCTCAGAGCCTCCAGCTTATAGAAGCTGCTTGTATAATGGTGGACCCATCAACCCCACAGTAATGAACAGGTTGATAGAGTTTTTCTGGAGGTAAGGTCTGGACATGACTGCTATTTGGTGGTTTTACATGAGGACATGGTCAACTTTTTCTGTGATTCAGCGAATGTTGGCAATTTGATCTCCTCCGCCTTTTCTAAACTCAGCTTGGATGTCTGGAAGTTCTTGGTTCACATAATGCTGAATCCTAGCATGCAAGATTTTAAGCATGACAGTACTGCCAACAAAGGTCCATCTGGTCAAGGCTGTGGTTTTTCCAGTGGTCATGTATGGATGTGACAGTTGGACTGTGAAGAAAGCTGAGCGCTGAAAAATTGATGCTTTTGAAATGTGGTATTAGAGAAGACTCTTGAGAGTCTCTTGGACTGCAAGGAGATCCAACCAGTCCATCCTAAAGGAGATCAGTCCTGGGTGTTCATTGGAAGGACTGATGCTGAAGTTGAAACTCCAGTACTTTGGCCACCTTATGTGAAGAGTTGACTCATTGGAAAAGACCCTGATGCTGGGAGGGATTGGGGGCAGGAGGAGAAGGGGACAACAGAGGATGAGATGGCTAGATGGCATCCCCGACTCGATGGGCGTGAGTTTGAGTAAACTCCGGGAGTTGGTGATGGACAGGGAGCCTGGAGTGTTGTGATTCATGGGGTCACAAAGAGTCAGACATGGCTGAGCGACTGAACTGAACTGAAATGAACTTACTTTAAGCATGACCTTAAGCATGACCTGTAGATAACAGCCGACTATTGGAAAAGTCCCTGATGCTGGGAAAGACTGAGGGCAGGAGGAGAAGAGGGCATCAGAGGATGAGATGGCTGACTGGTATCACCAATGCAATGGACATGAACTTGGGCAAACTCTGGGAGGTGGTGAGGGACAGGGAGGCTTGGCGTGCTATAGTCCATGGGTCACAAAGTCAGACATGACTGGGCAACTGAACAGCATCAACCTGGTCAACTTTCAAGCCTTGGTTCCATCCACCTCTTGTGAAAAATCTGAAACCTGCTCTGCGTGAAGCAGGAAAGGCATTCCCTGAGGGTAGGTTGGTGACCAGCCCCTCTTCTCAAGGAGACAATATGCAGCATTGTGCAGGAAAGAAAGGCACAAGCATCCTGCAATTCAGCAAGGAGAGGGTGATTGACTTAAGATGGGGTGATAAAGATCAATTGCCAGGGCTTGGAGTTATGACACCAACAAAGTTACAATGACATTAGCACAAAGAGAGAGACACAAATCCATTACAAAGATACAATCAAATATTCAAAAAAGCCTGGCATGCTCATTACTTATTCATGCTAATACAAGTATATTAAGAAATCTAAACAGTGTTAGCGCTCAATCACTCACAAACCAAATGAGGTTTTGCATTTATCAGACCCCAGTCATCAGGGCCCAGTATAGCTGTACAAAGGTGGTAACGTGACATAACTGGAGATATTTATATCAACCTACATGGACTGAGAGATACACTAGGATTTATTAAACTGAGTAATGCCGTCACATTCAGCAGAGCAATAAAAGAAATAACTGTGCAGAAGTCATTTCCCCAGACAATAAGATTTACCTTTGCAATCTCTTAAAGATGTTGTATCTGTTTTCAAAGGGTCGCTGGCAGCCTTTCCAACCTTAATAAACTATTTACGGATTAATTTTTTTCAGCAAAGGATGGGGTGCCCCAAAGTAGGTTCCATCTTTGAGAGATAGCAACAGTCTCCCAGTCTTTCTTTTCCCGATGAATCTGGGCACAGCCAAGCATATTCCATTTTCTCAGGGACTGCTGTCTTTTATGGAGTGACATGACCTCAATTTCCAATAAAGAGGAGTCCGGTTCAGGATACCCCCATAGTGCTCAAGTACATGGATTTGGGGGAGCCTGAGAGGATATTTTATAAGATACATGAGTTTTATAGTGATGAGCACAGTAAAAGCACAATGGGATATTCATTAAAATGAATCAAACTTTAGCATGAAAATTTTTTTTTTTACTTTTTTCAAATTTTAATTGGAGGCTAATTACATTACAATATTGTGGTGAGTTTTGCCATACATTCCCATGAATCAGCCATGGGTGTACATGTGTTCCCCATCCTGAACCCCCCTCCCACATCCCTCCCCATCCCATTCCTCAGGGTCATCCCGGTACACCAGCCCTGAGCACCCTGTCTCATGCATCAAACCTGGACTGGCGTTCTATTTCACATATGGTAATATACATGTTTCAATGCTATTCTCTCAAATCATCCCACCCTCGCCTTCTCCCACAGAGTCCAAAAGTCTGTTCTTTAAATCTGTGTCTCTTTTGCTGTCTCACATATAGGGTCATTGTTACCATCTTTCTAAATTCCATACATATGCATTAATATACTGTATTGGTGTTTTTCTTTCTGACTTACTTCACTCTGTATAATAGGCTCCAGTTTCATCCACCTCATTAGAACTGATTCAAATGAATTCTTTTTAATAGCTGAGTAATATTCTATTGTGTATATGTACCCAGCTTTCTTATCCATTCATCTGCCAATGGACATCTAGGTTGCTTCCAGGTCCTGGCTATTGTAAACAGTGCTGCGATGAACACAGGGGTACACATGTCTCTTTCAATTTTGGTTTTCTCGGTGTGTATGCCCAGCAGTGGGATTTCTGGGTCATATGTCAGTTC
Source organism: Muntiacus reevesi (assembly GCF_963930625.1). Lineage (NCBI taxonomy): Eukaryota > Metazoa > Chordata > Mammalia > Artiodactyla > Cervidae > Muntiacus > Muntiacus reevesi. The sequence goes on from NC_089250.1 coordinate 254,508,672, forward strand.
TATTTCCAGTTTTTTAATGAATCTCCACACTGTTCTCCATAGTGGCTGTACTAGTTTGCATTCCCACCAACAGCATAAGAGGGTTCCTTTTTCTCCACACCCTCTCCAGCATTTATTGTTTGTAGACTTTTTGATAGCAGCCATTCTGACCGGCATGAGATGGTACCTCATTGTGGTTTTGATTTGCATTTCTCTGATAATGAGTGATTCAACATGAGAATTTTATCACAAGTTTTTGCTCTCTTTCTCCTTCGAGAAGATTTCTGCCACCCTGGTTTCTGAGATGATCCTTTCTTCCTCCATCTTCTCTGCCTGCTTTGGCAGCTCTTGCTTCCCAGGCCCTTAACATGGGTGTCACCTACATCCCTACTCTTGACTACAACTCCTTCTTTTCATTCTCCTTGGATGATCTCATCTGTATCCTCAGCTTCCAGGTACTTACACTCTGATAATTCTCAAAATTACATCTCTAGCCCAAACCTCTCTATGGAATCTGGGAACCTCTTACCTGATCGTGCACCTCGGCTCACCCTCAGGCAGCCAGGAAAATTGCAGCCCCCAAATCTCACAGACGGTCACCTGTGAAGTATCTCCATCTCATCTCATCCTCTGTTCTCCTGAGAATTGCCCCCCTGCAGGTCCTCAGCTGCTGTCTCATCCATTGCTGCAATCCCATCCCATCTCTCCTACCCCCGGGATGGTCCTTCTGAAGCATAACTTGGATTCTATCACTGTCACTGTCGCTGCCCCAATGGCTGTGAGTGGCCTACAGAGTAAAGTCCAAACTTTTTCCCAGAATGCACATAGGTCTCAGTGTTCTCGGGAAGCATGTGCCCTTGTAGGTATTTGCAGGGAAGCCTGTGTTATGACTGCACTAGAAGACCCACCATCACTCCAGTGGTCCACGCACCCACATTCTTCTCGCTTACCCATGTGTCTAATGCCTGGACAGCCAGCCTCCTTTCTCCCTTCATTGCCTAGCTCAAAGGCATCTTTTGGGGGGACCAACCTGGATCAGCCACCCCTCTTCCTGGGCTCCTCGGGTCCCTGCCCTCCTCCTGTTGCCTCCCAGCAAGATGTTTCTGTGAGTCCTGCTGGGTCCCACAATAAGCTACTCTCTGGCCCTGGGGACATGCCCTCCTCATCCTGGAAGTCCAGGCCTGGCTTGATTCCTGCCCACAGCAAATGCTGTCCTGCTCATTGCAAAAATGTCTCTTTACCCTGTTTCTCTTTGGTGTGCAAAGGCCAGAACTGGTATCCAAAGTCTGCCTTTTGATCAAAGGTCATGCCTGGTGCCAGGTAGAAGAGAGAACTCTTTCCCAATAATCCATGTCATAATCAATGTAGGTCATCTGAAGAGCTCTACGGTACTGTGCTGGTCATTCCAAAAGACATATGCTGCTGCCCCTAGCAATTCAGATTCTAACTGGACAGTGCTAAGAAGTGATTTCAAGGGACATAAAAGTCAGCATGTAGGGCTGCCCTAGCAATTTAGTGGTGAGGACTCCACGTTTCTACTGCAGGGCCTCCGGGTTTGATACCTGGTCCAGGAACTAAGATCCTGCAAGACTCACAACATTAAAAAAAAAAAAATAATAAGTAAATAAATTGCAGGCTGCAACTTTAAAAATTAGCAACTAGAATGGTCCAGTGGAAGGCCACCTGCTAGGATAAAGGTTTGGGCGCTATGGGTCAGAATGCTGGTTCCACCCTACTAGGTGTTATGTCCTGGATCTCTGTCTTCAGACCTCACCTGAACATGTCTTCCAGTCAAGAACACAAACATCAACCCCACAGGTCTTGTAAGAAAGAAAGCATCTTGAAGGCTGGGACACTGTCTCCTTCATTCACTGGCATAACTTCAATGCCTGGCACTTAGAGGTCACTCAGCACATATTTAGGAAGGAAGGAATCAGAGAAGGAGAGGATGGAGAATGCTATAACAAGGAAATAAGGAAATTTCTAGGGAGAAATGTCTCCTAAGGTGAAACTCAAAAGAAGTAATATAATGTGAGTCTTGTATTTTTGCTTTCATGCTCAAAGAAACCAACATGTTTTCCATATTCTAGTTTGTATGCTGGCTACCATGCATAGTGATGCAAAGTTCCACCTGCCCCCCTTCATCTCTACAGGAAGTAATCCTTTTACATTCCCAAGGAAGCAGTTTGTATGCTGCTCTATTAAAGGTCATCAGCAGTCACCAGGCTTCTTCTCCACCCTACGACCCTCTCTGAAGGAGTCGCGTCGTCTTACACTGCTCTGCCTATGAGACTGTGTCTGGGCTGCCATCAGCTAATTCGGATAAGTGGAGAAAATATAGTCTATTAAAACAGAAAGTCACAAACTAGAAGCCAACAGAATGATGTCCACTTGAACTTTTTCTGAGCCTATGGTTTTCCTGCCAGCTCATTTACCAAGTATTTAATGAATGTCAGTGAACAATATAGAAAGGGCCTTGTTTGAGGAACCCATAATGTTTGCAAGCAGAGGATCAATCAAGCATTCCACTTAAATAAAAGAAATAAAATCGAGCTGTAGAGTCTAGTTCAAAGTTCGCTTCCTTGGAGAAGCTCTACTTCATGTCTCATGGGAAGGGAACCTACAGATCAGCCCAGACTGAATTTTGTCAACTTATAAATCAAAGGACAGGATCAATGTCATTTCCCATAATCAATACTCCAGCATGGGCCTTACAATGCATTCCCCAACTTACAGAAGAAGCTCTATTTTGTAAGCTCTAGGATAATTTCTTCTTTGAGGCCTTACCTCTTCTTTCTGGCATCACCAAAACTTTTTAAAAAGCCCAATATTTTGAATTTTATCAGGTAACCCCAAATTGACTGTTTGAATAATTTCCCAACTATAGGAGTTAACATAAAACTTTTTAAAAATTAAGATTACTCTTTTGAATTTGCTTATATTTTTTCAAACCTAGTATCTCTTTGGGAGAAAGGGGTAAAAACCTTAAAGAACTAATGGCTGAGAACTCCACAAATCTGTGGAAAGATTTAAACACCTAAGTTCATGACGCTAATAACTTTCCCCCAAATCTCAAACCAAAAAGATCTTCTCTTAGACACATTATAATAAAAATGTACTGGGTTGTCATGCCCTCCTCCAGGGGAATCTTCCCAACCCAGGGATCAAACCCAGGTCTCCTGCATTGCAGGCAGATTCTTTACCAACTGAGCCACCCGGGAAGCCCAAAATCAAAGGCAAATAACTTTAAAAGCAGTGAGAAGAAAAAAAATGATCTCATACAAGGGAACCTCCACAAGGCTATCAGTAAGATTTCTCAGCAGAGATTTTGGAAGCCAGGAGGGAATGGGATGATATATTCAATGTGCCAAAAGATTGAAACTGCCAACCAAGAAATTTTACCCAGTAAAGCTGTCCTTCAGAAATGAAGGTGAGATAAAGACTTTCCGTGATAAACAAAAGCTGAGGGAATTCATCACCACTAAATACGCCTTACAAGAAATGCTGACAGGAGTTCTTCAAGCTGAAATGAAAGGACACTACTTAGAAACATGAAAACACATGAAAATATATAACACTGAGAAAGGAAAGCATAGAGTCCGAATTCAGAATAATTCTAACATGGTAAAATATTGATTTGTTACCGATTTGAAACTATTATAAAGATTAAAGGGCAAAAGTATTAAAAATGGCCACAGCTATAAAAGTATGTTAATGGATACAGTATAAAGAGATGAAAATCATGAGAAGAAAGATGATTCAACATATACAAACCAATTAACATGATATACCATATTAACAAAATTCCTAGGTAGTGCTAGTGGTAGAGAACCCACCTGCCAATGCAGGAGATATAAAAATGCAAGTTTGATCCCAGGGTCAGGAAGGAAGGCAGGGCAACCCTCTCTGGCATTCTTGCCTGAAGAATCCCATGGACAGAGGAGCTTGGTGGGCTACAGTGCATAGGTTCACAAAAAGTCAGTCATGACTGAAGCAATTTAGCACACATGCACGTACCATATTTATAGAATGAAATAAAAATAATATGACTATCTCAATAGACACACCCACAAAAAAAAAATTTGACAACGTCTTTTCAGGGTAAAAGCATTCAACACACTAGATACAGAAGGAACATATCTCAACACAATAAAGGCCAAATATGACAAGGCCAAATCATAATTAATGGTGAAAGCTTGAAAACTTTTCCTCTAAGATCAGAGAAAAGACAAGGGTATCTACTGTCACCACTCTTATTTCACAGAGTACTGGAAGTCCTTGCCAGAACGATGAGGTAAGAAAAAGGGAAAAACCACCCAAATTGGCAAGGAGAAAGTAAAACTGTCTTTGTTTGCAGCTGATATGATCTTATTTAGAAAGTCCCAAAGACTCCACCAAAAAACTATTTAGAACTAATGAACAAATCTAGTAAAGTTACAAAATACAAGCTCAACATACAGAAATCAATTGTGCTTTCTATATGCTGACAACAAAACTTCTGAAAAATAAATAAAATAATCCCATTCACAAGAGCATTGAAAACAATAAAATACTTAGTAATAAATTTAATCAAGGTCATAAAATTCTGTACACTAAAAACTGCAAGACGTTGATGAAAAATTAAGAAGACACAAACAATAAGAAAGACATCCCATGTTCATGGATCAGAAGAATTCATATTGTTAAAATGTCTCTACTACCTATAGATTCAATGCAATCTTTATCAAAACTCTGATGGTATATCTCACAAAAATAGAAAAAAGCCTGAAATATGCATGGAACCACAAAATACCTCAAATAGACAAAGCCATTCAGAGAAAGAACAAAACTGGAGGCATCACATTTCCTAACTTCAAACGGTACTACAAAGCTATATCAATTAAGCAGTATGTTTGTAGCATAAAAATAGGCCCATGGATCAAAGAAACAATCAGGAGCCTAGAAATAAACCCCATATATGTATAGTCAATTAATAGTTGACAAGGGAACCGAGAATACTTAGTGGGAAAAGAATAATTTCTTTAATAAATGGTGCTGGGAAAATTGGATATTCACATGAAGAATGCAGTTGAACTCTGACCTTACACCACTCACAAAAATCAATTCCAAATGAATTCAAGAGTCAAACATAAAAGTTGGAAACAAAACTCCTCGAAGAAAGCATAGTGGGGAGCCTCCTTGACATTGATCTTGGCAATATTTTATTGGAAATGACACCAAAAGCACAAGAAACAGAAGCAAATTTAGTGAGGCTGCATTAAATTAAAAAAAAAAAAAAAAAAACTTTTGCACAGCAAAAGAAACAATCAACAAGAAGAAAATCTATTGAATGGGGTAAAATATTTGCAAATCATCTGATTAGAGCTTAATATCCAAAATATATAAAGAATTCATATAATTCAATAGCAAAAACTCATTAAAAATGGGCAGAAGGACTGAATAGACATTTTTCCAAAGAAGACATTCATAAGGCCAACAGGTAGATAAAGGATTAGTGTTCAGTCACTAATTATTAGAGATATGCAAATCAAAACCATAGTGAATTATCACCCCATACCAGTTAAAAGGGGCTTTCCCTGGTGGCTCAGCAGTAAAGAATCTGCCTGCAATGCTGGAGATGCAGTTGTGGGTTCAATCCCTGGGTCGGGAAGATCCCCTGAAGGAGGGCACGGCAACCCACTCGAGTATTCTTACCTGGAGAATCCCAAGGACAGAGAAGCCTGGCAGGCTACAGTTCATGGGCGGAAGTGACGTGGCACACACCCACCAGTTAAAATGGCTGCCATCAAAGAGACGTGGGGTAACCAGGATTGGTGAGGATGTGGAGAAGGGGAATTCCAGTACACTGCTAGTGGGAATATAAATGCAAATTATTTTCCACGTGGAAAACAGGATGGAGGTTCCTCCAAAAATTTAAAAATAAAACTACCACATGACCCAGCATTCTCAGTTCAAGGTAATGAAATAGCCAAAGGAAATGAAAACAGGATCTCAAGGAGATAGCTGCATCCCCATGTTCACTGCAGCATTATTCACAATACCCAAGATATGAAAACAGCTTTAATGCCTTTCAACCAACAAATGGATACACACACACACACACACACACACACACACACACACACACACACACACACACACACACACACACACACACACACACAGACACACAGGCTTCCATGATAGCTCAGCTGGTAAAGAATCCTCTTGCAATGCAGGAGACCTGGGTTTGATCACTGGGTTGGGAGGATCCCCCAGAGGAGGACATGGCAACCCACTCCAGTATTCTGGCCTGAAGAATCCCATGGACAGAGGAGCCTGGCAGGGTACTGGCAGGCTTATAGTCCAGCGGGTCACAGAGCCAGACACAACTTAGCGACTAAACAGCAGCAGCATATAACATATATATATAATATATATAATATATATATAATATATATAAATATATATTTTAAAATATATAATATATATATATAAAACAAAATATTCTTCAGGCATGATAAAGAAGGAAACCTTACCATTTGCATCAGCATAGATGAACGCTGAGGGCATTATCCTAAGGCATGTAAGTCAGAGAAGACAAATGTTGTACGATATCACTTACATGTGGAATCTAAAAATTCCATTGAATTTCTAAACAGAATGCTTCCTCTTCATAGAAACAGAGGGTAGAGTGGTGCTTACTGGGTAAAGGTGGGGGAAATGGGGAGATGCTGGTCAAAGCACACAAACATCCAATTATAAGATGAATAAGTTCTGGGAATCTAATGTACAGTATGGTGATTATAGCTAGTAATACTGTTTATATGCTTTGAAGTTGCTAGGAGAGTAAATCATGCATGTTCTCATCACAAAAAGACAAAAACTCCATTTTGTATCACTTATAAAAGGTTGTCTGTAAAATATACCTTGCTAAACTTTTTTTTTTTTCCAATATAACACTGACTTTTTTTGCCTATGTGGGCTTCCCTGGTGGTTCAGACGATAAAGAATCTGCCAGCAATGCAGGAAACCTGGTTTTGATCCTGGAGTCAGAAGATCCCCTGGAGAAGGAAATGGCTACCCACTCCAGTATTCTTGCCTGAAGAATTCCAGGGATAGAGGAGCCTGGCTGGTTACTGTCCGTGGGGTCGCAAAAAGTCAGACATGACTGAATGACTAAAACTCTCACTTTCATGGTATTCCCTTAGATGGAGTTGTTTGAGGGTGGGGAGTGTTGTTTGTTCATTTTATATGTAAGCAAATCTGTGTATCTTTCTGTCTACTGAGTTTAAAATCTTACACAACAAGTCCTCAGAATCATGCTTCCATATCAACAGTCTTCTAGGGGTTTGGGCACCCTCTCGTCAACACATTTTCTTGATAAAGGAAGTCAGAACTCTGAACATCCACCCACCCCTTTCCTGAGAACCTTCATCCCAGCAGGTGGCAAGTCCTTGGTATGCTGGGATTTACAGTTGAGTTCTGTGTCTTCCATCCCCATTCAGAGGCACACATACCCAGGCCTGTCTTCACCAAGAAAGCACCCATCTCCCAATCACTCCCAGTTCCTACCTCTTGGGGCAAAATCCTCTGTGGACACCCACCCTCAAGGGTAATTCATTTGCTAGGCTACTCAAGGTCACGTCCACACCAGCCGCAACTCCTTGGAGGAGCAAAACTGGCTCCAGACACATTCAGACAGGGCTTGGCTTGATGCCATTTGTAAGCAGTGACTGATAAATCCTGAGCCTCAGATCAGATAAAACTTTGATAAATAGTTTCTTGGTGTGCTGGTTGCAATACCTACTCCTGTCTGCCCCAAGCCACCTGCGGCAATCAGCTTCATTTTGTTTAATCAACAGCACAGACAACAGTGCTTGAAAGCCATCACACCAGTGAGAGATGATGCAGATAGGCCCCCTGCTGAAGGGTACTGTGGGAAAGAAAAGTATAAAAACTCACAGCCCTGCTCGGAAATGCCAGAGCCCTGCCAGCATGGTTCATCTTCTTCCACCTTGGGTATGTGAATAGGAACAAAAGTGGTATCGTATGGTGAACCAGAGGGCCCTGAGTCTGTGCACAAATGCTGAGATGACTAGAGTCGTCCCGCAGCTGGGCAAGCGTCACTAGCTTTGACCCACCTATACCTGTAACAAGTGACACAGAGGCCCTGGCTACTCCTTAGGAGGAAAGCCACCCCAGCTCCATCGCGTTGTGGAAGCACAACTCAGCCTTCATCTCACCTACGTCATCAGGCCTACTCTTCCTCCACAGAGCCCATCCCTGCCCTCCTGAATCAGAATCTCCCAAATAAAGAAGCTGTATTCCCAAATAAAAAAGAGAGAATTGATTTCTGCACATTCATTAGGGGAAAGCAGCTGAAGAGCCAAAAATTCCCCGAAAAATGCAGGTGCACAACTCATCCTGCCCACGACCCACCCTCCTTGGTTGCACTGAGGAATTCCAGACCCCCCCACCCCGCCACCCTGCTAATAACTTCAGATCCATCCCCACCTCCACAAATCAGGACTCTCATCCCATCAGCCCTTGTCACCTTCCACAGGAATGAAGGAAAGGCCAGAGTTTTCCCAGGAGGGAGGCTGTGTGGGGAGGTGAGCCAGCTGCTCCGTCTGGTCAGGGTCCCTGGCCCAGGAAACAAACCCAACACAGCTTGGCCGGACATCCCAGGGCTTGGAAATAGCCTGAAGCTATTGCTTCTGCTATAAAATGGTGGGAGAGTAGCTCAGGTTTGAAAGGCAGCAAAATCCGATTTCAAAGCCTAGGTCTGCCGCTGACATGTTGTGCAACTCCGGGCAAGTTAATATACTTCTCTGAGCTTGATTCCTTACTTGTAAATTGGAGATTTACATCTCAAAATGTATGCATTCACTCAGTCATTCAGGAAATACTTACTCAACTCTTACTGAGCTGCAAGGGATGTTCTATGTGCTGGCAACAGTGATGAACAAATGTCAGAACCATGTAGGGTGCAGTGTTGTATGGAGCTGCTAGGTATTTCATGGCTATTATTACTCTTACTGTTGCTAATGAGTTTTGTCCTGAGAAGCAACTGGAATTAAAGTATGTTGCTGCTGCTGCTAAGTCGCTTCAGTCATGTCTAACTCTGTGTGACCCTGTGGTCAGCAGCCCACCAGGTTCCTCTGTCCATGGCATTCTCTAGGCAAGAATATTGGAGAGGTTGCCATTTCCTTCCCCAAAAGTATGTTAGTGTATTTTATAAATATAAAGCTCTCTACAGATGTCAGCTAATGTTATTTCTCTTATGGGTTAAACTCTTTCAGAGAAGGCTGATTGGTTACTCTCAGCTTCTCTCAGGGTTCCAGAGTAGCTGCCAACAGTTCCTGCCACCTGCCCTAGCTGCATGCAGCATCCGTGCCTTGAATGGTCAGAGGACAACGACAACCTCTGTCTCCTCCAAGGTGCCTCTTTTGCCCTGCTTTTCTCTGCCCACTGCAGCTTTAAGCATGAATGCTGCTGCAGATCAGTCGTTCAGTCATGTCCAACTCTTTTCAACCCCAGGGACTGCATCCCACCAGGCTCCTCTGTCCATGGGATTTCCCAGGCAGGAATAGTGGAGTGGGTTGCCATTTCCTACTCCAGAAGATTTTCCCTACCCAGGGATCAAACCCATGTCTCTTGTGTCTCCTGCAGTGGCAGGCAGATTCTTCACCACTGCGCCACCTGGGAAGCCCTTAAGCATGAATATCAGGATTTAAAATTGTACAATATTAAAACAAAATAAAAGAAAATAATATATATATATACTTGTCTGTATATGTATATGTGTAGACAGGTGATAGATGTTAGAGAGATATGGATCCATGATTGCCTACCTGCTGTAAGTGTTCTTTAAGGAGGGGCCAGGGACGGAGGAACTGTGCCCTACAAAACTGAACTGAACCAATCCTGTACCCAAAAGAGTAGGTAAAAGAGAGAAGGAAAAAGGAGGAAGAGGCAGGCCAGCTGGTACTACTGTTTTTCACCCCAGGAGGCCATTGAGCTATAGTAGTCAAACCCTGAGTGGGAGGAGCCACAATAGAATCAAGCGTGGGCTACAGTGATGGTGAGTGAGTGGTTCAGAGGTCAAGCCACTTGAGTGGTTGGTTTTCTCTTTGGAGTGAAGTGCCTTGCTTGTGGATATATTTGCAAGCATGACAAATGGTTGGGACCAGAAAGGCAGGCATGAGTGAGAGAGAACGAGCCTGTGTCATGCAGATGGTTGGAGGTCAGTCCATGCCACGACGTGGACAACACCAAAGCTTCCCACTGTTGACTCTGCCACAGGGACCAGCAAGGCACAGTGATACACCCTCCAGCCCCAGCAGCATGGTTGTATGGGCCCCTCCATTGCCCTTCCAGTGCCTTCCCACCAAGCCAGCAACAGATAGATCTGGTGAACTCCCTTGAAGGCGGCAGGGAGAACCCAAGCCTCACCCCACCCCCAATCACAAAGGTGAAATCAGGATGGAAACCCAAAGACTCATTTTTGTACTTAATTTCCATTGATTAAAAAAATATGTAAATGGCAAAGATGTTGACACGATTAAGCCATTATGGTCTATTGTGCAATTATTTCTTTGATAGTTCATGACGGCTCAATTGGAGGCATAATGGACTATTATGCCATGACATCTTTGCTGAGCTTTTTTGCTTGTTTTCTTCTTTTCTTTAATTTTCTTTCCTTCATCTTTTTTCCTTCCAAAAAAAAAAAAAAAAGACGAGAGAAAATTTTTCATTCGCAGATCATTGACTTTTTAATGTCAGATTATTTACTCAATAGTCAATAACGATGCCTTTGGATTCATTATGGGCTATCGTGTAAATAGCTAATTGCATTAATTACAGCCTTTTTACAAATGTTTAGTTTGCAGCTCATCACACCCATGGACTGTGTAATTGCTGCTAGCGGGGCTGATGGGAGGCACAAGCCCTGGGTGTCTGCTTGGTGACAGGGAGATGTCTGTTGCTTTTGTTCCAACCTGACCAAGTTATAATCACTAACTGCATCTCTGTGTGTGTACAAGTGTGCATGTATGTGCACATTTGTGTGTGCATATGTGTGTGTGTTTGTGTGTGGAGGGGAGCTGTGGGTATGTGCATTTGTGGATTATCTCATGTCACATTTATAAAGATAGGAGTGATTATTCTTACACAGTTGAAAAATTCTGCTTGGAAAAACAACACTAATATATGAAAGATTTTTTCCCATTTTTCCATGACTTAAAAACACCAACATGCTAAGACATAGTGTGTTCCATAAGGCATTTTCCTTTCACAGATTATAAGTAGTTATCTTGAGAATGGACTTGGACCCTAGATGTGTACAGAACAAACCTCCCAGGAAGAGGGATGGCAGACTTGTGAGATTCATTGTCTTCTTGTAAATGGGGTTTTGTGTTTGCAAACTGAAATTCCTGTGGGCACAGACTCTTCTTGGAAACCTTCTTAATATCACCTAGCGCCATATTTTGCATGTGTATTTGAGACAAACTGAAACACGAGGTGGACTACGGCCACCCTGGGTCATTTGGGGCTCTCTGGTAGCTTCTTGAGTCAAAGTGACGATTTCCCGCTCTTGTTTTTCTCTTCTCAAACCTTCCTTGCTTCCCCATTCCCTGAGCCTCAGACCTACTGTGGCCCCTTCCTTCATCATCCCATATGACTCCCATTCTTAACTTCTCTTCCTCTTCCTCAGGGCCATGTTACATCCTTCTCAGCTGGGGCTTGGCAGTCCCTGACCAAGCTGTCAGCCAAGATGGACGGCTTTGCTTGTCAGGGGTTCAGCAGTACATTCCAAACTGGAAGACAAAAGTCTTGGTCACTCTTTAATAACAATTCATGACACCTAACAATGGTCATGGTAAACCGAGTAAGGAGACACAAAAGTGGTGCTCTGCCCAAAGCAGTAAGGTCATCCTTCACAACAAAAGTTAACCTGAGCTCCAGGCTCACCTGGGAATGAACCCCTAGAAAATTGTCCATCCAGTCATTACCCGCCCACCACAGAACCTAGAAAAGAGTCACAACCAATCTTTATAAGTCACTGAATCCCAAGACTCTGATGCTGGGAAAGACTGAAGGCCGGAGTAGAAGGGGATGACAGAGGATGAGATGGTTGGATGGCATCAGCAACTCAATGGACCTGAGTTTGAGCAAGCTCCGGGAACTGGTGATGGATAGGGAAGCCTGGCATGCTACAGTCCATGGGGTCGTAAAGAGTCAGACTTGACTGAGTGACTGAACGGAACTGTTCATTCCCCAAGAGGGCATTCGTCAGTCAAACACTAGGCCATGCCCATTTTAATATATACCTTCCAAAACCTCACTTAACTGGTCATCATTGAAAGGAGTTCAGAGTCAACAGACTTCCTGAACATTTCCAAAAAGTATTACCGTTCCTGAATAGATTTTTAAAACAGGTATTAATTATATGACATATGATGTCATGTATATGTGGAATCTAAACTATAACACAAATGAACTTATCTATGAAACAGAAACAGAGTCACAGACACAGAGAACAGACTATGGTTGCCAAAATGGGGGTGGGGTGGGGGAGGAATGGATTGGGAGTTTAGGAGTAGCAGATGCAATATATATAGAATGGATAAAAAGCAAGGTCCTATTATACAGAACAGGGAACTATATTCAATGGCCTGTGATAAACCATAACAAAAAAGAATATTCTTAAAAAGATTTATATATATATATGTGTGTGTGTGTGTATGTATACATTATAAGCACACACACGCACACACACACACATACACATATAAAACTGAATCACTGCTGTAGAGCAGAAATTAACACAGCGCTGTAAATCAGCCATCAGTCAGTTCAGTTCAGTCACTCAGTCATGTCCAACGCTTTGCGACCCCATGGACTGCAGCACACCAGGCTTTCCTGTCCATCACCAACTCCCAGAGCTTACTCAAACTCATGCCCATCGAGTCAGTGATGCCATCCAACCATCTCATCATCTGTCGTCCCCTTCTCCTCCTGCCTTCAATCTTTCCCAGCATCAGGGTCTTTTCCAATGAGTCAGTTCTTCACATCAGGTGACCAAAGTATTGGAGTTTCAGCTTCAACATCAGTCCTTCCAATGAATATTCAGGACTGATTTCCTTTAGGATGGGCTGGTTGGATCTCCTTGCAGTCCAAGGGTCTCTCAAGAGTCTTCTCCAACACCACAGTTCAAAAGCATCAATTCTTCTGTGCTCAGCTTTCTTTATAGTCCAACTCTCACATTCATACATGACAACTTGAAAAACCATAGCTTTGACTATACCTTTTTTAACAAATTAATGTCTCTGCTTTTTTTTTTTTTTTTTTTTTTTATTTTATTTTATTTTTTTTTTTTAAATATTATTTTATTAGTTGGAGGCCAATCACTTTATAACATTTCAGTGGGTTTTGTCATACATTGACATGAATCAGCCATATAGTTACACGTATTCCCCATCCCGATCCCCCCTCCCACCTCCCTCCCCACCCGACTCCTCAGGGTCCTCCCAGTGCACCAGGCAAGAGCACCTGACTCATGCATCCCACCTGGGCTGGTGGTCCGTTTCACCATAGATAGTATACATGCTGTTCTTTCAAAACATCCCACCCTCACGTTCTCCCCCAGAGTTCAAAAGTCTGTTCTGTACTTCTGTGTCTCCTCTTCTGTTTTGCATATAGGGTTATCGCCACCATCTATCTAAATTCCGTATATATGTGTTAGTATACTGTAATGTTCTTTATCTTTCTGACTTACTTCACTCTGTATAATGGGCTCCAGTTTCATCCATCTCATTAGAACTGATTCAAATGAATTCTTTTTAACGGCTGAGTAATATTCCATGGTGTATATGTACCACAGCTTCCTTATCCATTCATCTGTTGATGGGCATCTGGGTTGCTTCCATGTCCTGGCTATTATAAACAGTGCTGCGATGAACATTGGGGTGCACGTGTCTCTTTCAGATCTGGATTCCTCAGTGTGTATGCCTAGAAGTGGTGTTGCTGGGTCATATGGCAGTTCTATTTCCAGTTTTTTAAGAAATCTCCACACTGTTATCCATAGTGGCTGTACTAGTTTGCATTCCCACCAACAGTGTAAGAGGGTTCCCTTTTCTCCACACCCTCTCCAGCATTTATTGCTTGTAGACTTTTGGATAGCAGCCATCCTGACTGGCGTGTAATGGTACCTCATTGTGGTTTTGATTTGCATTTCTCTGATGATGAGTGATGTTGAGCATCTTTTCATGTGTTTGTTAGCCATCTGTATGTCTTCTTTGGAGAAATGTCTGTTTAGTTCTTTGGCCCATTTTTTGATTGGGTCGTTTATTTTTCTGGAATTGAGCTTCAGGAGTTGCTTGTATATTTTTGAGATTAATCCTTTGTCTGTTTCCTCATTTGTTATTATTTTCTCCCAATCTGAGGGCTGTCTTTTCACCTTACTTATAGTTTCCTTTGTTGTGCAAAAGCTTTTAATTTTCATTAGGTCCCATTTGTTTATTTTTGCTTTTATTTCCAATATTCTGGGAGGTGGGTCATAGAAGATCTTGCTGTGATTTATGTCGGAGAGTGTTTTGCCTATGTTCTCCTCTAGGAGTTTTATAGTTTCTGGTCTTACATTTAGATCTTTAATCCATTTTGAGTTTATTTTTGTGTATGGTGTTAGAAAGTGATCTAGTTTCATTCTTTTACAAGTGGTTGACCAGTTTTCCCAGCACCACTTGTTAAAGAGATTGTCTTTTTTCCATTGTATATCCTTGCCTCCTTTGTCAAAGATGAGGTGTCCATAGGTTCGTGGATTTATCTCTGGGCTTTCTATTCTGTTCCATTGATCTATATTTCTGTCTTTGTGCCAGTACCATACTGTCTTGATGACTGTGGCTTTGTAGTAGAGTCTGAAGTCAGGCAGGTTGATTCCTCCAGTTCCTTTCTTCTTTCTCAAGATTACTTTGGCTATTCGAGGTTTTTTGTATTTCCATACAAATTGTGAAATTATTTGTTCTAGTTCTGTGAAAAATACCGTTGGTAGCTTGATAGGGATTGCATTGAATCTATAGATTGCTTTGGGTAGAATAGCCATTTTGACAATATTGATTCTTCCAATCCATGAACACGGTATGTTTCTCCATCTGTTTGTGTCCTCTTTGATTTCTTTCATCAGTGTTTTATAGTTTTCTATGTATAGGTCTTTTGTTTCTTTAGGTAGATATACTCCTAAGTATTTTATTCTTTTTGTTGCAATGGTGAATGGTATTGTTTCCTTAATTTCTCTTTCTGTTTTTTCATTGTTAGTGTATAGGAATGCAAGGGATTTCTGTGTGTTAATTTTATATCCTGCAACTTTGCTATATTCATTGATTAGCTCTAGTAATTTTCTGGAAGAGTCTTTAGGGTTTTCTATGTAGAGGATCATGTCATCTGCAAAGAGCGAGAGTTTCACTTCTTCTTTTCCTATCTGGATTCCTTTTGTGTCTTTTTCTGCTCTGATTGCTGTGGCCAAAACTTCCAACACTATGTTGAATAGTAGTGGTGAGAGTGGGCATCCTTGTCTTGTTCCTGATTTCAGGGGAAATGCTTTCAATTTGTCTCTGCTTTTTAATATGCTATCTAGATTAGTCATAATTTTTCTTCCAATGAGCAAGCGTCTTTTAATTTCATGGCTGCAGTCACTGTCTGCAGTGATTTTGGAGCCCAAAAAAATAAAGTTTGTCACTGTTTGCATTGTTTCCCCAACTATTTGCCATGAAGTAATGGGACCAGATGCGATGATCTTAGTTTCCTGAATGTTGAGTTTTAAGCCAACTTTTCCACTCTCCTCTTTCAATTTCATCAAGAGGCTCTTTAGTTCTTCGATTTCTGCCATAAGGGCGGTGTCATCTGCATATCTGAGGTTATTGATATTTCTCCTGACAGTCTTGTTTCCAGCTTGTGCTTCATCTAACCCCATATTTCGCATGAGGTACTCTGCATAGAAGTTAAATAAACAGGGTGACAATATATAGCCTTGACATACTCCTTTCCCAATTTGGAACCAGTGTGTTGTTCCATGTCCAGTTCTAACAGTTGCTGTTGCCTCTTGACCTGCATACAGATTTTTCAGGAGGTAGATCAGCTGGTCTGGTATTCCCATCTCTTAAAGAATTTTCCACAGTTTGTTGTGATCCACACCATCAAAGGCTTTGGCATAGTCAATAAAGCAAAAGTAGATGTTTCTCTGGAACTCTCTCACTTTTTCAATGATCCATTGGATGTTGGCAATTTGATCTCTGATTCCTCTGCCATTTCTAAATCCAGCTTGTGGAAGTTCATGGTTCATGTACTGTTGAAGCCTGGCTTGGAGAATTTTGAGCATTACTTTGCTAGTATGTGAGATGAGTGCAATTGTGCAGTAGTTTGAGCATTCTTTGGCATTGCCTTTCATTGGGATTGGAGTGAGACCTTTTTCAGTCCTGTGGTGACTGCTGTGTTTTCCAAATTTTCTGGCATACTGAGTGCAGCACTTTCACAGCATCATCTTTCAGGATTTGAAATAGCTAAACTGGAATTCCATCACCTCCACTAGCTTTGTTCATAGTGATACTTCCTAAGGCCCACTTGACTTCACATTCCAGGATGTCTGGCTCTAGGTTAGTGACCATACCATCATGATTATCTGGGTCATGAAGATCTTTTTTGCATAGTTCTACTGTGTATTCTTGCCACTTCTTCTTAATATCTTCTGCTTCTGTTAGGTCCAAACAATTCCTGTCCTTTATTGTGCCCATCTTTGCATGAAATGCTGCCTTGGTATCTCTAATTTTCTTAAAGAGATCTCTAGTCTTTCCCATTCTATTGTTTTCCTCTATTTCTTTGCATTGATCACTGAAGAAAGCTTTCTTATCTCTCCTTGCTATCCTTTGGAACTCTGCATTCAAATGGGTATCTTTCCTTTTCTCCTTTGACATTCACTTCTCTTCTTTTCACAGCTATTTCTAAGGCCTCCTCAGACAGCCATTTTGCCTTTTTGCACTTCTTTTTCTTAGGAATGGTCTTGATCACTGCCTCCTGTACAATGTAACAAATATCTGTCCATAGTTCTTCAGGCACTCTGTCTACCAGATCTAATCCCTTGAAATTATTTGTCACTTCTACTTTATAATCCTAAGGGATTTGATTTAGGTCATACTTGAATGGTCTAGTGGTTTTTCCTACTTTCTTCAATTTAACTCTGAATTTGGCAATAAGTTCTTGATCTGAGCCACAGTCAGCTTCTGGTCTTGTTTTTGTTGACTGTATAGGGCTTCTTCATCTTTGGCTGCAAAGAATATAATCAATCTGATTTTGGTATTGACCATGTGGAGATGTCCATGTGTAGAGTCTTCTCTTGTGTTGTTGATAGAGGGTGTTTGCTATGAACAGTGCATTCTCTTAGCAAAACTCTATTAACCTTTGCCCTGCTTCATTCTGTACTTCTAGGCCAAATTTGCCTGTTACTCTAGGTATTTCTTGACTTCCTACTTTTGCACTTCAGTTCCGTATAATGAAAATGACATCTTTTGGGGGTGTTAGTCTAGAAGATCTTGTAAGTCTTCATAGAACTGTTCAATTTCAGCTTCTTCAGCATTACTGGTCAGGCGCTGGAGTGAGAATGAGGAGATTTCCCATGTCCAAGGGTAGAGAAGCTCCAGAAAGACAGTAGGAGGAGCAAAGTTGCATTTAGAATCAATCCCCAAACCCACCAGAGATGCTCAGAGGGCTCAAACAAACCTCGTGTGCCCTAGGACCCAGAGATCCCACAGAGACTGAGACAGAACTGTGCTTGAGTGTCTCCTGTGGAAGTACGGGTCAGCAGCGCACGGCTGCAGGGACAGGGGCTATGGGTGCAGCAGACTGGGTATGGCACAAGCCCTCTTAGAGGAGGTCACCACTAACCCCACCATAGAGCCTCCGGAACTCACACAGGACAGGCGAAACAGACTCTTGGAGGGCACAAACAAAACCTGTGTGCACCAGGACCAGTGACCCCACAAGAGACTGACCCAAGCTTGCCCGTGAGTGTCCAGGAGTCTCTGGTGGAGGCGTGAGTCGGCGGTGGCCTGCTGCAGGGCTGGGGGCACTGAGCGCAGCAGTGTGTGCATGGGACCTTTTGAAGGAGGTCCCCATTATCTTCATTGCCTCCACCATAGTTTGGCCTCAGGTAAATAACAGGGAGGGAACACAGCCCTGCCCATCAACAGAAAATTGGATTAAAGATTTACTGAGCATGGCCCCGCCCATCAGAACAAGACCCAGTTTCCCCCTCAGTCAGTCTCTCCCACCAGGAAGCTTCCATAAGCCTCTTATCCTTTTCCATCAGAGGGCAGACAGAATGAAAATCACAATCACAGAAAACTAACCAATCTGATCCCATGGACCACAGTGTTGTCTAACTCAATGAAACTATGAGCCATGCCACGTAGGGCCACCCAAGATGGACGGGTCATAATGGAGAGTTCTGACAAACTGTGGTCCACTGGAGAAGGGAATGGCAAACCACTTCAGCATTCTTGCCTTGAGAACCCATGAACGGTATGAAAAGGCAAAAAGATAGGACACTGAAAGATGAATTCCTCAGGTCAGTAGGTGCCCAATATGCTACTGGAGATCAGTGGAGAAATAACTCCAGAAAGAATGAAGAGACAGAGCCAAAGCAAAAACAATACCCAATTGTGGATGTGACTGATGATGGAAGTAAAGTCTGATGCTGTAAAGAGCAATATTGCATAGGAACCTGGAATGCTAGGCTCATGAATCAAGTCAAATTGGAAGTGGTCAAAAAGGGAATGGTAAGAGTGAACATCAACATTTTAAGAATCAGAAAATTAAAATGGACTGGAATTGGTCAATTTAAAGTGGATGACCATTATATCTACTACTGTGGGCAAGAATCCCTTTAGAAGAAATGGAATAGCCATCATAGTCAACAAAAGAATCTGAAATGCAGTACTTGGATGCAATCTCAAAAATGACAGAATGATCTCTGATCATTTCCAAGGCAAACCATTCAAATGAACTATACTTCAATTTAAAAAAAAAAAAGCTAATACTGGAGATTTATGCCAAAAGTCAGCTTCTGGGTTAGCTGCTAAAAGCCAATAGTGATTCCTTCCTGTTTTCCTCCTCATTCTGTGTCTAATCTGTTTGTCTGAGACAATAAGATCTACCTTCCCAGTTGTGAATAAGAACTTGGTCCACAGATGCACAACCCTCAAGAGGATTCTGTTGTGCACCGGAGCAGGAAAACACAGGCAGATTTGAAAAAGGACTTGAAAAAGTCAAAAAACATAAAGATTTAGGAGGCTATCCTCCAAGTAACTAGACATTTTAATTGCCTGGAGACCCTAGCCCTCAAACACATTAGGAGCAAAGCTTTTTTAGGGGTGCAGGGAAAATGCTTCAGATATTCTCTATTGAGAGGGACGTGGCCCCTGCATGGCCAGTACAGAAGTCTTTCCACTTGCTCAGTGGCGAAAAAGTGCTGAAAGTCCTCAGGCCTCTGTGACTCCAGCTCCTGGAATTTGGCCTTAGCATGCTGTCAGAATACCACATAAATGTCTCCTGCAATGCACACGCATATTCCCACACTCCAGAATGTTTCCTCTTCTGATAGCACTTCGGATATCAGTGATTATTCTAAAATACTTTCAAGGGTGAAAGAAAATAAATATATCCATCCTAGGAGACAAAAGGAGGTCCCCATTACCTCCGTTATCCCTACTGTAGTAAATTATAGGGAGAGAACACAGCCCCACCCTTCAACAGAAAATTGGATTAAAGATTTACTGAGCACAGCCCCACCCACCAGAGCAGGACCCAGCTTTACCCACAGCCAGTCCTTCCCACCAGGAAGCTTCCACAAGCTCTTATCATCATCGATCAGAGGGCAGACAGAATGAAAACCACAATCACAGAAAACTAACCAAACTGATCACATGGACCACAGCCTTGCCTAACTTAATGAAACTATGAGCCATGCATGCAGGGCCACCCAAGACGGACGTGTCATGGTGGAGAGTTCTGACAAAATATGGTCTACTGGAGAGGGAATGGCAAACCACGTCTGCATTCTTGCCCTGAGTACCCCATGAACTGTATGAAAAGGCAAAAAGATATGACACTGGAAGATGAACTCCCCAGGAAAGTAGGTGCCCAATATGCTACTGGAGAGGAGTGGATAAATAGCTTCAGAAGGAATGCAGAGGCTGCGTCAAAACAGAAAAAACGCACATCTATGGATGTGGCTGGTGGTGAAAGCAAAGTCTGATGCTTAAAGAACAATATTGCATAGGAACCTGGAATGTTACATCCATGAATCAAGGTAAATTGGAAGTGGTCAAAGAGGAGATGGCAAGAGTGAACATAGACATTTTAGGAATCAATGAACTGAAATGGACCAGAGGGGTTGAATTTAATTCAGATGACTATTAGATTTACTACTATTGACAAGAATCCCTTAGAAGAAATGGAGTAGCTCTTAAATAGTCAACAAAAGAGTCTGAAATGCAGTACTTGGGTGCAATCTCAAAAACTACAGAATGATCTCTGTTCATTTCCAAGGCAAACCATTCAATACCATAGTAATCTAAGTCTATGCCCCAACCAGTAATGCTGACGAAGCTGAAGTTGAACGGCTCTGTGAAGACCTATAAGACCCTTTAGAACTAACACCAAAAAAAAAAAAAAAGATGTCCTTTTCATCATAGGGGACTGGAATGTAGAAGTAGGAAGTCAAGAAATACCTGGAATAATAGACAAGTTTGGCCTTGGAGTACAAAATGAAGCAGGGCAAAGGCTAAGCACTGGTCAGAGAAAACACTCTTCCAACAACACAAGAGACAACTCTACACATGGACATCACCAGATGGCCAATACCAAAATCAGATTGATTATATTCTTTGCAGCCAAAGATGGAGACGTTCTATACAGTCAGCAGATCAAGACTGGAGATGACTGATGCTCAGATCAAGAACTTCTTATTGCCAGATTCAGACTTAAATTGAATAAAGTAGGGAAAACCAATAGGCCATCCAGGTATGACCTAAATCAAATCTCTTATGATTATACAGTGGAAATGAAAAATAGACTCAAGGGATTAGATCTGAGAGAGTGCCTGAAGAACTATGGACAGAGGTTCGTGACATTGTACAGAAGTTGATGATCAAAACCCTCCCCAAGAAAAAGAAATGCAAAAGGGCAAAATGGTTGTTTGAGGAGAACTTGCAAATAGCTGAGAAAAAAAGAGAAGTGAAAGGCAAGGGAGAAAAGGAAAGATATACTTATCTGAATGCAGGGTTCCAAAGAATAGTAAGGAGAGATAAGACAGCCGTCCTAAGTGAACAATGCAAAGAAATAAAGGAAAACAATAGAATGAGGAAGACTAGAGAGCTCGTCAAAAAAAAATTAGAGATACCAAGGCAATATTTCATGCAAAGATGGGCACAGTAAAGGACAGAAATGGTATAGACCTAACATAAGCAGAAGATATTGGGAAGAGGTGGCAAGAATACATAGAACTATATTAAAAAAGATATTAATGACCAGATAACCATGATGGTGTGATCACTCACCCAGAGCCAGACATTTTGGAATGTGAAGTCAAGTAGGCCTTAGCAAGCATCACTACAAACAAAGCTAGTAGAGGTGATGGAATTCCTGCTGAGCTATTTGATATCTTAAAAGATAATGCTGTGATGATGCTCATCCTAAGAGATGAGGGCACTCAATATGCCAGAAAATTTGGAAAACTCAGCAGTGGCCACAAGACTGGAAAAGGTCAGTTTTCAATCCAACCCCAAAGAAGGGAAATGCCAAAGAATGTTCAAACTACTGCACAATTGATGTTTCTCCTTGCAATCTTGATTCCAGCTTGTGCTTCATCCAGCCCAGTATTTTGCATGATGTACTCCGCATATAAGTTAAATATGCTGGGTGACAATATACAGCCTTGATGTACTCCTTTCACAATTCAGAACCAGTCCATTGTCCCATGTACAGTTCTAACTGTTGCTTCTTAACCTGCATACAGGTTTCTCAGGAGACAGGTAAGGTGGTCTGGTATTCCCATATCTTGAAGAATTTTCCACGGTTTGTTGTGATCCACACAGTCAAAGCCTTTAGCACAGTCAATGAAGCAGAAGTAGATGCATTACACATTTATACCGTCCTATTTTTTTTAACATAAGGATAAATGACACATCTCTCCTATCTGGCAACATGAGGTGCTCATCTCTATTCAGATGGCTCCACTGAATTTTGGAGATTTGGAGAAAAGAGACAGAGAGAGCTTGCTAACTAGAAAGTTCATTGCAGTTCTGGGATTTGTTGCATGCATAAGTAACCAGTGTTTAAGAGAGTTTAAGTTAAGAATCCTGGTTTATCAAGAACATGCTCTGAGGATGAGAGACATTCTTACTGGTCCAGAGGCTAAGACTCCATGCTGTCAATTCAGAGGGCCTGGGTTCAATTCCTGGTCAGGGAACTAGATCCCACATGCCACAACTAAGATTTTGCATAGTGCAACTAAATATGTCATGTGCCACAACAGAGACTGAGGATCGCAAGAGCCACATCTAAGACCTGGAGCAACCAAATACACACATACATATTAGAGTTCGTGAGCCACAACAGGGATGACCTAAACCATGGTCTCAGATAATCGGCAAGCCTTTGCCAAGCCCTTGCAACATGGACCAGTGGGAAAGAAAGGTAAAACATGGCAGCTGACCGTGTTTTGGAGCTTTTCTGGGTAGAGAAAAATATTCCCACGAAGCACTGCTAGAGACAGAATGGATTGAATTGGCAAGCTTTGTGGTGTCAGTTGGTGGTAACAGCCAAGTAATTGAGCCTGATCAGAGGGCAGAGAGTTAGTAGCTGGCGAGAAAGGGATATGAATATAGAGCTCTGGGAGCAGGGCCCACGGGGCAGTCCGAGGTGAGAGGTGGGGTAATTTCTGCTTGCAGGTCACCTGGAATTTATGGTGCAGCCAGTAGGTCCACCTCCCAAGGCTGATGCCATCCACACAACCCCTGAAATTCCTGATAAAACGGTAAATGTGCTGTCCCTATACAAATCTTCCATCAGGTGTACGTAGTACAATTTCCCCTGAGACCCAGAAGTCCTTCTATAACTTCCCTGAAAGATGGTTTAGTGTGAACTTGGCATTTTGGGAGCCTCAAAGAAACACATCTTCTTGTCCAAAGACACAATGTGGGGACTCCTGAGGTTTCAGACATCATCTCTGTAATCCACAGATTTGCCCTGAGTGCAAATCATCAGCTCAGCATGAGGAAATTGAAATGCCTGCTTTGTGATACTCATCCTTCTTCTTGCACACACACCTGCCAGGCGTGCTGGAGGCACACAGGGGCCTTACACGAAGAAAACCCAAAATTAATCAATGGCAAGTTGGGGACCCATATTTTGAAGGATGATTCATCCCATGAATAATTCATTTCAGAGTCCTCTTTAATGTCAAGGTCCCATGCAGCTTTTTATTTTTATTTTTAAATATTTATTTACTTATCTTTGGCTGTGCTGGATCTTTTTGCTGCATTCAGACTTTCTCTAGTTGCAGAGAGCAGGGTTGCTGTTGGTTGTGGTGCAGACTTCTCATTGCAGTGGCTTCTCTTGTGGAACACAGCCTCTAGGGCTTGTGGCCTTAGTAGTTGTTCCTTGTGGGATTACTGGTCCCGTGGCATGCGAGGTCTTCCCAGACCAGTGATTGAACCCATGTTCACAGCATTGGAAGGTGTTTTTCTTAATCACTGGACCATGAGGGAAGCCCCTTCAGCTTTTTAAATAAGGACCAATCACCAGATATAAAATGGTACAGATAAACCTATTTCCAGGGCAGGAATAGACATGTAGACATAGACAATGTACATATGGACACAGGGTAGGAAGGCGAGAGGGAGATGAATTGGGAGATTAGAATTGACGTACATACACTACAACATGTAAAATTGATAGCTATGGGGAACCCGCTGTATATCACAGGGAGCTGTTTGTAGCTCTGCGATGACCTAGATAGGTGGGATGGGGAGTGGGAAGAAGGTCCAAGAAGGAGGAGATAATGTATATACTCATTGTCGTTGTTGTTTTTCGGCTGCCCAGTCAGGTCTGACTCTTTGTGACCCCCATGGACTGCAGCACGCCATGTGTATACTTATGGCTGATTTATTTCATTGTTCAGCAGAAACTGGGCTTCCCAGGTAACGTTAGTGGTAAACAACCCTCCTGTCAATGCAGGAGACAAGAGATGTAGGTTCGATCCCTGGTTCGGGAAGATCCTCTGGAGGAGGGCATGGCAACCCACTCTGGTATTCTTCCCTGAAGAATCTCATGAACAGAGTAGCCTGGTGGGCTACAGTCCGTAGGATCGCAAAGAGTCAAACACGACTGAGGCGATTTAGTATGCATACACAAACACAACTCAAACTAACACATTATAAAGCAATTATACTCCAATAAAAATATTTTTTAAAAAAGAACCAATCACCAGAAGTTTATTTCTCCAACAAAGTTTCAGGAATATGCAAAATATAACACATATAGTATTTAGAACTCTAGGAAGACTGGAGCTGGAAGGGACCATAGGAGATTCCTAGCCTGATGATTTTTGAATTCAAGGATGCAGAAGTATCACATGCCTTCCCAGACATCCCACTTTCACAATCTAGGGCAGACCCCATGAGCCCTGTGCTGGAGATCCACCGATCACACTTTGAGGAATGCCAGGCCCACTATTTAGGAAACAGAAGATTCCCAGTACCACATACATGCATGGGAGGGCCAGGACTAGAACCCAGGGCTCTGACCCCCGCAAACCCTGCCTCTCACAGGGTGACTATTTTTCCTATAATGCCTACATGATTCATGGCTTCAGTAATCAGAATATTTAATCTCTGATTCTGATAAGCAAAAATTATTTCTCAGAGGGTGGGGCAAATAGAATGTAAGGCAGAAGATAAGGATACTATGTAAATTGAAAGAGAAGACTCTATTTTCATATTAATCCACACAACTTTAAAGGCAATTGCATGTATACACTGCTAAATTTTAAGAATGGATGGCCAACAAGGATCTACTGTATAGCACAGGGAATTCTGCTCCTTGTTATGTGGCAGCCTGGACAGGAGGGGAGTTTAGGGGAGAATGGATGCATGCATATGTACGGCTGAGTCCCTTTGCTACCCACCTGAAACTATCACAATATTGTTAATTGGCTATAATCCAAGATAAAATAAAAATTAAAAAATAAAATAAAGACAATTACATTTAACCAGTCTTTTGTTTGTGTGTGTATGTGTGTGTGATGTGTGTGTTTTGCTTTGAAATGGTAGACAGAAAGCAAATGATATAGAAGAAAATCAAATGAAAACCTAAGTGAGCCTCCAAAAAAGAATACCAAGTAAACTTTTAATGCAGATGATCCTGGAACAATTTAATAGCTAAGCGATCCATGATTTTTCTTAACAAATATCCTCACTGAGAGAGAGAAAGCAGCAGCTAAGAAATATCTTTGGATTCAATGCCATTTCTTTTTCTTTTACTTAATTTTGCAGGTATCTCAGCATGATCTGAATAAATTATGCTGACAATACCATAATATAAATGATAAATCATCAACACAGTTTTAGTGATATATTGCATGAAATGTAAATAATAACCAGGACTGCTAATTGGCTGGCTTCTGAGGAACAAAGCTGCAGTCGCGTGACTCCCCCAGTCTGGGCTCAGTCATTAAGCATTTCTGCTGGTAAGCTGTTTCTGCTGGTCTGGACAGGAAAGCACAGCCTCCAAGACAAACCTTTCTGTGGAAGTTCTTTTGGCCTGAGAGCAAGTCCGTGGTGAATGGCAAGCCGTGTTTCTTTGTCCCTCCACTGGGCTGGTGGGCTGGGACCTCACCCTGCATCTCCTGAGAAATCGTGTCCCCCAGAAGTAACAAGATTTAACGAGGAAAACTCTTCACGTCAGTCAAGTTGCTGAATCTTTCCAAAAAATCTTCTGACTCATTTTGATTTCTTTTTTTTTCTTTTGCTTTGATAACGATTTGATTACAACTTCATTTGACCAGAAACATAAGCTGTTTCTATGTGCTTCTTATTTTGAAAATACCTTGTTAGCATTCATCATATGTTTATGCAGCTTAAAAATATATTTTGTTTCATTTTCCCAAACAAATCCTTCTGCTTTCTGACAGGGTTGAGATTCTTATATGCAGTTTTCCTGCTGTGTCAAACAATGTCTTGGGAAAAATAACCCGGTGTAAAGACGGCACACTCATTTCTTCAGGTGAGGATGCCAGGGGAGGGTCTGGGTCCTGGGGAGACACATAGAGTTCCCATTCTCAAGGTTTCCCATTCTAGTGGGGAGCATGATGAGTTGAGATTATATTGTATAAAGCCATGCAGGACAATGGAATAGAGAGTCCAGATACGATGGGTGGGGAGAGGAAGCCTCCACGAGGCAATGACATTTGCATTGGACCAGAAAGAGCCAGCGCTCAAAGATCTAAGGAAACGATGTTCCAGCCAAAGAGGACAACATATGCAAAAGCCCTGAGGCTGAAGCAGTCTATTGAAAGTATGAGAGAGAAAGAGAAAGAAAAATTCAGGAAGGCAGTGGGTAAAGACTTGATTCCCCTGTATAGGACTGATCCTACCCCATCGCCCACTTGGTGAGCCTACCTTCTCCCACACCTGGGTCCTTGCACAAGCCTCTACCCTCAAGCTCCCACTTCATATGACACCTTCTATCCACAGGTCTGTAACCCAGCCCCCACCAGTGCAGCCCCTAAGCCTGTCTTCTCCTAACTCTCTGTGCTTTGGATTGGAATTTGTTCCCTTCCCAAACATACCAGCTTCCTAATTAGGGCCACTCTGCTTAGAGTTTGGCCAATCCACTGCAAATGTGATCCAATTACAGGTGGGTTCCCAATGCCACCACCAGGGACCAAGCCTGGAAGGTCATCTCAATGTTGATGGTCATGCTGAGATCCAGGCTCCAAGGAGCCAAACTAAGATTGCCCCTCTCCAAATTAGGCGCTGATATGTTGCTCCTAACCACACACATGACCTAGCCTGCTGGCCCTTGTTCATCAGTCCTTGCAATTCATCCTCTCTAGGGATATAAGAATATAACAGTTGGGGCCCCTGATCCCTGAAAGTAAGGTCATCACTGTATTCCCTGGAGAATGCCCTTAAGTGGCTTACTGCAGAGGGCAACCCTCCTGAGTACAGAACTGTCCCCAAACACTGCTCCTTCCGATGGGCCTTGGTTCCTTCCAAGGGTTAACTTGGACACTGCCCAGCACCCCATGGAGTCAACCAATAGCCAGATAAGGGTGGATTTTACTGTCAAAACCTATCAGCACAGGGACTGCAGCCAACATAAGTACTGCAGGATTTATCAACTTTGTTCTTGTTACTGTCATTTCTGATCCCCCATCCCATCATAATCAAAACCATTTATAAAGCACTCTATCTGCATAGAGCTCCAATTTAGGCCTAGGACAGAGTAAGTTAAGCAGACAAAAGGTCTCCATCACAGAGGTGAGGGACCATCAAGGATAAGACAGTAATAAAGCAGATGAACTAGTTAAGGCAGGCATAAAGCCAAAAGGCAAAGTTACAAAAAATTTGCATTAAATGCAAGCAGAGGGGTCAGAAGACTCTAATGGGGACAAGAAATGGAGAAAGAGGACCCTATGTGAGTTGAGAACAATTCTTCCACTTGGATCCCAAAGATTTCCTTACCCAGTGGAAAGACACATCCATTGGATTAAAAGATGGCCATTCTTTTATTTAATCTCAATGTTTAAGATGTACACAAGGAGCCAAGATTATACAATAGAAAAGGACAGGCCCTTCAATAAATGGTGTTGGGGAAACACGGTAGTCACATACAAAAGAATGAAACTGAACACAAAAAGTAATTCAAATGGATTAAAGACTTGAATGTTAAACCTGAAACCATAAAACTCCTGAAAGAAAACATAGGCAATAAGCACCTTGATGTTTTTCATGGTGATGACTTTTTAATCTGACACCAAAAGCAAAGGCAACAAAAACAAAAATAAACAAGGGGGACAACACCAAACTCAAAAGCTACTGTAGAGCAAAGAAAACCATCAACAAAATGATAAAGACAACCTACCGATAAGAGAAAACACTTGAATATTATGTATCTGAGAAGGAATTTATACCCAAAATGGATAAAGAACTGATACAACTCAAT
Organism: Muntiacus reevesi; assembly: GCF_963930625.1. Classification (NCBI taxonomy): domain Eukaryota; kingdom Metazoa; phylum Chordata; class Mammalia; order Artiodactyla; family Cervidae; genus Muntiacus; species Muntiacus reevesi. The sequence continues at coordinate 254,536,911 of NC_089250.1, forward strand.
AGCAAGCAAAACACCAAACAATCCAATTTGAAAAAATGAAATATTGCCATTTGCAACAACACGGATGGTCTGTGTTGTGCTAAGTGAAATAAGTCCAAAAAAGGAAGACAAACACCGTATGATCTCACTTATACATGGAATTTAAAAAACAACACACAAACAAAATGAAAGGAACATAGATACAGAGAACAAATGGGTGGATGCCAGAGGGGAGGGATGGAGGTGGGCAAAATAGGTGAAGAGGACTAAGAGGTACCAACCTCCAGCGATAAAACAAATAAGCCACAGGAATATTTTATACTGCAAAAGGAAAATGATCAATTATATTGTATTATCTTTTGATAGGGACAGATGGTAGTGATGATCATGGTGAAAGTGAAGTCACTCAGTAGTGTCTGTCTCTGCAATTCCATGGACTGTAGCCTACCAGGCTTCTCTGTCCATGGGATTTTCCTGGCAAGAATACTGGAGTGGGTTGCCATTTCCTTCTCCAGATCTTCCTGACCCAGGGATTGAACCTGGGTCTCCCGCATTGTAGGCAGATGTTTTACTATCTGAGCCACCAGGGAAGTCCTATGATCATGGTGATCATTTCATAATTTATACAAATCACTATTTAGTACACCTGAAACTAACATAATATAGCATGTCAACTATTTCAATTTTTTTAAAATGGCCAGAAGATCCGAACAGACATTTTTTTTCCTGAAGAAGACATACAGATGGTCAATAAGTACATGAAAAGATGCTCAGCATCACTAATCATTAGGAAAAAGCAAATCAAAATCACAATGAGATATCACCTCATACCCGTTAGGATGGTTGTTATAAAAAAAGACAAGAAATAACAAGTGTTGGCAAGGGAAACAGGAAACTTGTGTCCTGCTGATAGGAATGTGTTGGTACAACATTTATAGAAAACAATATGGAGTTTCCTCAAGAAACTAAAAATAGAACTCCCATATAATCTAGCAATTTCATTTCTGGGTATTTCTTTTTAAAAAAAGAATGTACTAACTCAAAAAGATATATGCATCCTCATGCTCATTGCCAAGATATGGAAGCAACCAAAGTCTTTATTGATGGATGAACAAGTAGAGAAAATGTTATACATTTTCTGTATGTATATGTAAGTAAATAAATAGAATATTATTCAGCCCTAAAAAGTAATAAAATCTTACCATTTGTGACAAAATGATAGATTTTGAGGGCACTATGCTAAGTGAAACAAGTCAGGCAAAGAAAGAAGAGTAATGTATGATTTCACTTATATGTGGAATCTAAAAAAAGAAAAGAAAAAGCAAACTCACAGATATAGAGAACAGATTGGGTGAGGGGTGTTGACAAAATGAGTGAAAAGGGTAAAGGGTATGAAAAAGTGTGAACTTTCAGTTATGAAATAAATAAGTCATGGGGATAAAATGTACAGCAATGTGATTATAGTTTATAACATTGTGTTATATATTTAAAACTTATTGAAACTACATCTTAGAAATCCTCATCTTAAGGAAAAATGCAGCTCTGTATGGTGACAGAACTGTGATGTTTGAACTGTGATGTTGGAGACTTTTAAGAGTCCCTTGGACTGCAAGGAGATCCAACCAGTCCATCCTAAAGGAAATCAGTCCTGAATATTCATTGGAAGCACTGATGCTGAAGCTGAAACTCCAATACTTTGGCCACCTGATGCAAAGAACTGAACCGTTTGAAAAAACCCTGATGCTGGGAATGATTGAAGGCAGGAGGAGAAGGGAATGACAGATGATGAGATGGTTGGATGGCATCACCGACTCAATGGACATGAATTTGAGTAAGTTCCAGGAGTTTGCGATGGACAAGGAAGCCTGCAGTCCATGAGGTACTGCAGTCCAAGAGGTCACAAAGAGTTGGACACGACTGAGCGACTGAACTGAACTAACTGAACTGATGGTGACAGATGTTAACTAGACTTTGTAGTGGTCACTTCCTGACAGATAGATAGAGAGTCATTATGCTGTACATCTGAAACTAACAGGTTATAGTCACTTATATCTCAATTTTTTTAATGTAGACTAGATTTCCAGTTCAGGAATGAGATGCATAGACTCATTTTCCCTCACCCATGCCTTCTAAATACAACTAAATACCATGGAAATATTTCAACTGACAATGACAAAAGAGCTTTAAAAGCTAGAAAGAAGAGGGTGGAATGGCCAAGAATCTCAGAACTTGAAGGATGGCGTGGTGAGTTCTCCCAGGTTTCCTTTCTATTTTCCATATACTTCTAGCCTAGGATTCATAGAAACCTGAAACCTGGAACTGACTACAGGTGCGCGCACACCAACACACATACACACACAACAAAGCCAAGAGATTGGGAAGGGAGATGCCCAACAAAACCGGGTAGGAAATCCCAACCGTGCTTCACAACTTGGACAGTCTGATCTATAGGCAGCAGTAGTAGTAGCAAAGCACAGCTGTCCCAACCTTTGCTTTATAAACAGGGTCTTGAAGTATCTGTCTTCAAGGTCAGCAGCAAAGCTCCAGAATCGGACAGCCCAATCTGTAGAGCAATAGCAGCAACAGCAAAGCCCTATATCTCCCCAGGCTCCAGTCAGGGGAATAAGGAGACCTAGCTTCACTAACTTCTGCCTCTTTCAGAATGTCACCTCGTATCAACAGGCATTCCAGCATAGTACCTTCTGTCTCTACAAATGACACCTGCCAAGACTGATTAGGAGATACAGTCACATCAAAAGAATGAAACAAACCAGAACGGCTTTGCAAGGGGTCGGAAACTAAACTGTCATTGGAACTGAAGCCCATAAAAGCAGTCCAGACTGTACACTAACCTGAGTAGATGCTAAAATAGAAGATTTAAATAGTATCAAGAATCCCCTAATATAATAGTCAAAATGTATAAGATCTGATATAAACCCACTCCCCATACTACAAACTAGAGAAAAAATAATTTGAATGAAGAAAGATAATCAACTGATGTTAATACTAAGATGAAAGAGATGTTGAATTTATCTGAAAAGGATATTACAATGGCAATCATAAAAATGCTTCAACCAATGGATTACAAATTCTCATGAAGCAAGTAAAAAGATAGAAAATACAAGAAAAGAAATAGAAGTTATTTTTAAAAGAAACAAATGGAAATTATAGAAATAAAACATATGATAACAAAAATATAAACTCTGATGAAGTCAATAGTAAACTGAAGGAGAGAAGCAATAAATTTGAAGACAAATAATTAGAGTTTATTCAGAGAAAATAACTGGAAAATTAACAAAAATTAAACAGAGACTCAGAAGGCTGTGGGACAGTAAAATCTAACTTTCATATTGTCAGAGCTTCAGGAAGACAAGAAGAGATAGTGGAACTGAAAAACTATTCAAAGAAATAATAGCTGAATATTTCTCAAATTTTGTGGAAAATATAAATCTGTGGATTGATAAATCTGAACATATCTCAAATAGGGATAAGTTCAAAGAAATTCACACCAAAACACATATCAAAATACTGAAAACTAAGTACAATTAAGTGAAGTAAGTCAGACAGAGAAAAACAAATATTATATGATATCATTTATATGTGGAGTCTTAAAGAAATGTTACAAATAAATTTATTTACAGACCAGAAATACTCATAGATGTAGGAAACAAATGTATGGTTTCCAAAGGGGTAAGGAGGGAATAATTGGGAGGTTGGGATTGACGTTTACACACTACTATATATAAATAGATAACTAATTAGAACCTACCATATAGCACATGGAACTCTATTCAATACTCTGTAATGACCTATATGGGAAAATAATCTTAAAAAGAGTGGATATATGTATATGTGAGCTTCCCTGATGGCTCAGATGGTAAAGAATCTGCCTGCAATGGAAGAGACCTGGGTTCAGTCCCTGAGTTGGGAAGATCCCCTGGAAAAGGGAATGACTATCCACTCCAGTATTCTTGCCTGGAGAATCCCGTGGATAGAGAAGCTCGGTGGGCTAAAGTCCATGGGATTGCAAAGAGTGGGACAAACTGAGCGAATAACACACACACACACGTACATGTACGGAAACTAATTCATTCTGCCAGACAGCAGAAACTAACACAACATTGTAAATCAACTATATTCCAGTAAAACTTGATTTTAACAAATAACCTTAAAGGAACAAAGGGAAACGATACCTTACTTGCAAAGCAACCCCAACTGAATGACAGTGGGTTTCTCATCTAAAACTGTAGAGGCAAAGGAAGTGGAACAATATTTTTCGAGCACTGGAAGAAAAGAACTGTCATCCTTGAATCTTATATCTGGCAAACTACCTTTCATAATGAAGGATAAATAAAGACATATTTGGACAAATTAAAATGAAGAGAATTTGTTGTTAGCACACCTACCTTTTGAGAGTGGCTAAAAGAAGCTCTCCAACAAAAAGAAAAAGATAACAGAGGAAGATTTAAACCTTCAGAAAGGAAAAGAAAGCAATGGAATTGCTAAAACTAGAAGTAAATATAATAGATTATTCTTTAACTCATGAGTTTCTTTGTGGTTGAAACAAAAGTTGCAACCCCATTTGACATGGCACTCAATGTGTATAGAGGAAATACTTTAAACAATTCTATTTTAAAAATTGAACAAGGGACCTAAAGGGAAGTTGGACTATTACACTCCACCTGAAGTGGTAAAACATTATTTATATGGTAAGAAAATTACACAAAATTATATGCTTTATATTATAAATTTTAAAAAATGGAATTCTAAAAATCTTCAAATCCCATGGGAAAGTAACAAAAAGTAGAGTGAAAAAAAACAGGGAAAATAGAATATAAATAATAAAAGAGCATATTTAGATATTATTATAACAATAATTCAGTTCAGTTCAATTCAGTCACTCAGTCATGTCTGACTCTTTGCAGTCCCATGAACTACAGCATGCCAGGCCTCCATGTCCATCACCAACTCCCGGAGTCCACCCAAACCCATGTCCATTGTGTCGGTGATGCCATCCAACCATCTCATCCTCTGTCGTCCCCTTCTCCTGCTGCCCTCACTCTTTCCCAGCATCAGGGTCTTTTCAAATGAGTCAAGTCTTCGCATCCAGTGGTCACAGTATTGGAGTTTCAGCTTCAGCATCAGTCCTTCCAATGAACACCCAGGACTGATTTCCTTTAGGATGAACTAATTGGATCTCCTTGCAGTCCAAGGGACTCTCAGGAGTCTTCTCCAACACCACAGCTCAAAAGCATCAATTCTTCTGTGCTCAGCTTTCTTTATAGTCCAACTCTCACATCCATACATGACCACTGGAAAAACCATAGCCTTGACTAGATGGACCTTTGTTGACAAAGTAATGTTTCTGCTCTTTAATATGTTGTCTAGGTTGGTCATAACTTTCCTTCCAAGGAGTAAGTGTCTTTTAATTTCATGGCTGCAATCACCATCTGCAGTGATTTTGGAGCCCAGAAAAATAGTCAGCCACTGTTTCCAATGTTTCCCCATCTATTTGCCATGAAGTGATGGGACCGGATGCCATGATCTTAGTTTTCTGAATGTAGAGCTTTAAGCCAACTTTTTCACTCTCCTCTTTCAATTTCATCAAGAGGCTCTTTAGTTCTTCTTCACTTTCTGCCATAAGGGTGGTGTCATCTGCATATCTGAGGTTATTGCATTTCTCCTGGCAATCTTGATTCCAGCTTGTGGTTCCTCCAGTCCAGCGTTTCTCATGATGTACTCTGCATATAAGTTAAATAAGCAGGGTGACAATGTACAGCCTTGACGTACTCCTTTTCCTATTTGGAACCAGTCTGTTGTTCCATGTCCAGTTCTAACTGTTGCTTCCTGACCTGCATACAGGTTTCTCAAGAGGCAGGTCAGGTGGTCTTAAAGTAAATATAAGTTACTAAATTGTAAATAGTCCAAATACAACAGCTAAAACAGAGGTATTAGTGGAGTAAATGAAGACTCAACCATATGCTGTCTGTAAGAAACTTACTTCAAACATAATGCCTAGGTGGGTTGAATGTCAAAGACTGGGAAAAAAAAAAAAAAAAAAAACATGTCATGGAAATATTAATCCAAAAAAGAAAGAGGGAAAAAGAAAAAGGGAAGAAGGGAGGGAGGGAGGAAAAAGACAGGGTGGGGGAGAGGAAGAAAGAAAGAGAGAGGAAGGCAATGTGATTACACTGATATCAGATAACATGCTGCTGCTAAGTCACTTCAGTCGTGTCCGACTCTGTGAGACCCCACCAGGCTCTGCCATCCCTGGGACTCGCCAGGGAAGAACACTGGAATGGGTTGCCATTTCCTTCTCCAATGTATGAAAGTGAAAAGTGAAAGTGAAGTCACTCAGTTGTGTCTTTACTCTTCGAAACCCCATGGACTGCAGCCTACCAGGCTCCTCCGTCCACGGGATTTTCCAGGCAAGAGTACTGGAGTGGGTTGCCATTGCCTTCTCCAATCAGATAACATAGACCAACCCAAATAAAATTATTTAGAATATAGAGTTTGTATAGTCAAAACTATGGTTTTTCCAGAAGTTATGTATGGATGTGAGAGGTGGACCATAGAGAAGGCTGAGCACTGAAGAATTGATGCTTTTGAACTGTGGTGCTGGAGAAGACTCTTAAGAGTCCCTTGGACAGCAAGGAAATCAAACTGACCAGTCTTAAAGGAAATCAACATTGAAAATTCATTGGAAGAACTGTAGTTGAAGCTGAAGCTCCAGTAATTATGGCAACCTTATGCAAAGAACCAACTTATTGGAAAAGACCCTGATGATGGGAAAGATTGGGGGCAAGAGAAAAAGGGGGTGACAGAGAATACGATGTTTGGATAGCATCACTGACTCAATGGACAAGAGTTTGAGCAAACTCAGGGAGATAGTGAAGGACAGGGAAGCCTGGCATGCTGCAGTTCATGGGATTCCAAAGAGTAAGACATGACTTAGTGAATGAACAACAACAATATAGACATAACATAATGATAAATGAGTCAATTCATGGGAAAATCTAGCAATCCTAAATGTTTATGCACCAAATAACAGAGAATCAAAACAAAAACTGACAAAGCTGAAAGAAGAAACAGATAAATTCACAATTGTATTCAGGACTTCAACACCCCACTATAGGCAATTGCAACTTACTACACAGTAAACCAGCAAGGATAGAGAACTGATCCCCTGACACGATCTGACTGACATTTATAGAACATTCCCTTGCTACAACACCAGCATACATGTTCCTTTCAAGTACTTTTTGATTACCAAGGTAAACTATATCCTGAGTCATAAAACAAATCTCAACCAATTTAAAAGAACTGAAATAATGCAGACTATGTCCTCTGACCATAAAGGAATCAAACTAGAAATCAATAACAGAAAAATAACAGAAAAACTCAAAACATTTGAAATGTAAACAGCACTTTCCTAAATAAGCCATGAGTCAAAGAGGAAGTCTCATTGAAAATTTTAAAAATGCATAGAATGCAATGAAAATAATAGTAAACAATATCAGAATTTGTGGGAAGAAGCTTAAGTAGTGCTGAGAGGGACATTCACATTAGTAAATGCTTACATTAGAAAAGAAAAAATATTACAAATCAATAATCAAAGTCCCTTCCTCAAAAAAACAGAAAAAGAAGAACAAGATAAACATAAAGCAAGCAAAAGGAAGGAAATGCTAAGGAAAATACAGAAATCAGGAAAACCAGAATGAAACAAAAAGGTTTTTTTAAAAAAAAATCAATAAATTTAATAAAACTCTAGTCAGGCTAATCAGGGAAAAAAAGAAAATATTTGTTACCAATATCAGAAGTAAATAGGGCTCATCACTACTGATCCATGAACAGTAAAAGAATAATTAAAAAATACTGTGAACCAATCTATATCAATAAATTTGATAATTTAGAGGAAATGGACAACTTCCTTCAAAACTCACATAGAGAAATACATACTATGGATAAGCCTATATCTAAAAAAGAAATTGAATCAGCAATTAGCAACCTTCAAAAAAAGAAAGCGCCAGGCCCAGACGAGTTCATTGGTGAATTCTACGAAACATTTACAAAAGAAATTATACCTGTTTTATTCTAGAAAATAAAACCAGAAAGAATATTTCCTAATACAGCACTCAGTCATAATAAAAACTTTCAGTTAACCAAAAACTTCCTCAATACGATAAAGAACATCTACCAAAAAAAAAAAAAAAAAAAAAGCAACAGCTAACATCACACTTTAGGGTAAGAAACTGGATGATTTCCCCTTGATTGGTACATCTTATCTCATGTAAAAGGAAGCAAAATGCATAAGATTGAAAAGGAATAAATAAACTACCTTTTTTCACACATGACATGATTATCTCACTGGTTGGAGGGACCAATGAATGGATGAATTAATGAACAAGACAGTCCCAGTATCAGACCAATGATAATATGTTGTATGATCTGGAAGAGGTTAATCTCACTGCCATCATCTTCTGATGTGGGACAGTAAGATCATCTGTGGGATCAACTGTGGGACAATAAACACATCATCTACTGATGTGTTCTGAAGAGTCAAATGGACCAGTCAGTGTTTCATTTTAACTGATGAGATTTTTAGAAAATGCTGTACAAAGATATTCCCATAATTTATAAGTGCTACTTAACTCTGCTTGCATATCTCTTAATCCTAGACCTTATCCTGATTTTCAGGGACTTATTTTAATGGTCTGACCACTTCAGTCCAAAGCTAAACAATTTATATAAACAACCAGGTGTCTGAATGATACCTGGTTCATTAGATCTTTTTGATAGAATTTCCAGTGTCAGTAGAAATGTGTTTGCTTACTAGACAACATCATCTGGAACTTAAAGGAAGAAATTTCAGAGCTACTCAACTATGTAGAAAATAAAGTTTGCAGTAATTCACAGAGTATAGCTTAACCTCCAGGAGCTTCCAGTCAGGAACAGAGACATCAACAGATGGGAATAACCAGATGATTAAGCAAAGTCACTGTACAGAGAACAGCTAAGGTTAAGCATGTCTCATGTATATAAGCCAATGTAAAACCCAATAAGTTACCTGTAGTAATTAAAAATTCCTTAAATTTTCAAAATGTCTTAGGGAGCAAATATCAGTTTTTATTAGACATTTGTCTTATAGCCTACACAAATTTGCATATGAGACATAATTAAGCAACTCCTACCTCAATCACTGGATTTTGGAGTAATGATTCTTTTTCTTTTGAATAATTTCAGGAGAGGTAATTTTGTATGCAAAACAAAAGGTGTCGGGAAAATAATGAAAATGTGGGCCACTGTTACCGTGCACACATTAAACGAAAATTCAGTTCATTTCTTGCAATATAGGCAATCAAACCCAAAAGAAAGTTTTGCACAACAGTGGTCCAGACTAGAATCCTGATTGCTTATACCTTTTGTACTTCAAACCTCACTCCTGTGTGCCAAAACATCTGACACTACATCAGTACCATCCAGAAATCATTCTAACTCTGAAGGAGGCAATTAGGCAAAGAAAACACAGGAAACATATATATCTACATATATATATATGTTTTATATATATACATATAATATATATATATGTTTTATATATATACATATAATATATATATGTTTTATATATATATACATATAGTTTATGTACTATATACATATAGTATATGTGTGTATATATATATATATAAAAAACACTATTTTACACACTATTTACTGTCTTCTGAACATGGAGAAACACCATGGATATCCACCAAGATATTCTGGCATAAAGAAATGCAAAATGAATTTGAAACTAAGGCCCAGGTAACCTTTGTTTAATGCCTGTGTCCTACAAGTCTTATGCCAGTATGTCCAAAATAAAGGGAGACTGCTTCATATAGAGAATTATTTGATGACAGTGCAGGTGTGATGAGCAATTAATAAATAAAATCTGTTTCATTATCATCTTTTACCCCCAGAGACCAAGGAGCATTGCAAAGTTAATCTGTTAATCCCAAAGTAGAACCATGTAGCCAAGTGATACATTTCAATTAGAACATCAGTATTATGGGGAGAATGGAGATCTTCCTTACATAACTGTGGATTCAGGGTAACACCTGCCAATGGATATATTTCAGAATAAGATAAATGACCATTCCCCTTGGAAGAAGCTGTGGATACCAAACTTTACATGATCAACACCTCTTAATTATCTTTATTTCTTCAATGAACAGCAAGCTTTGAAACACTTTGCCTATGGCACAAAGCAACATAACAATTAATGCATTTCTCACTTTCTTTATAGTCAAAGGTATGTGGTTGCCAATCAAACACGTAGGTCATTCCCAGATGACCACCATTAGCTGAATTGATACACTTCAGGACAGGGACTAGATACGTGATTGTTTCTTTACCTTTCGGATACCTCTTAAGAAAATTTAAAAAAAAAAAAAAAACAAGAAAATTTATTATTTTCCATTGAAGATTTTGAAATAGTGGGAAAATATCCATTCCTATTTTTAAAGACCTCTATGAATTCAAGCTGGAATCAAGATTGTCGGGAGAAATATCAATAACCTCAGATACGCAGATGACACCACCCTTATGGCAGAAAGTGAAGAGGAACTAAAGAGCCTCTTGATGAAAATGAGCAAGGAGAATGCAAACACTGGCTTAAAACTCAACATTCAAAAAACTAAGACAATGACATCTGGTCCCATCACTTCATGGCAAATAGATGGGAAAACAATGGAAATGGTGACAGACTTTATTTTCTTGGGCTCCAAAATCACTGCAGATGGTGACTACAGCCATGAAGTTAGAAGATGCTTGCTCTTTGGAAGAAAAGCTATGACCAACCTAGACAGTATATTAAAAAGCAGAGACATTATTTTGCTGACAAAGGCCCATATAGTGAAAGCTACGGTTTTTCCAGTAGTCATGTATGGATGTGAGAGTTGGACTATAAAGAATGCTGAGCACCAAAGAATTGATGCTTTTGAGCTGTGGTGTCGGAGAAGATTCTTGAGAGCCCCTTGGACTGCAAGAAGATCAAACCAGTCCATCCTAAAGGAAATCAGTCCTGAATATTCGTTGGAAGGACTGATGCTGAAGCTGAAGCTCCAATACTTTGGCCACCTGATGCAAAGAATGGACTCATTGGAAAAGACCCTGATGCTTGGAAAGAGTGAAGGCAGGAGAAGAAGGGGACAACAGAGGGTGTGATGGTTGAATGGCATCACCAGCTCAATGGACATGAGTTTGAGCAAGCTCCAGGAGTTGGTGATGGACAGGGAAGCCTGGTGTGCCGCAGTCCATAGGGTCACAAAGAGTCAGACACAACTGAACGGCTGAACTGAACTGATGGATTCAATTATCTCTATGGTAGTCCAAACTACTGCACAATTGCACTCATTTCACATGCTAGCAAGGAAATGCTCAAAATTCTCCAGGCTAGGCTTCAACAGTACATGAACCAAGAAACTCCAGGTGTATGAGCTGGATTTAGAAAAGGTAGAGGAACCAGAGATCAAATTGCCAACATCCATTTGATCATAGAGAAAGCAAGGGAATAACAGAAAAACATCTACTTCTTCATTTTCTATGCTAAAGCCTTTGACTGTGGATCACAACAAGCTATGGAAAATTCTTAAAGATATGGGAATACCAGACCACCTTACCTGTCTCCTGAGAAACCTATATCCAGGTCAAGAAACAGCAATCAGAATTGGACATGAAACAATGGACTGGTTCTAAATTGGGAAAGGAGTACATCAAGGCTTTATATTGTCACCCTGCTTATTTAACTTATATGCAGAGTACCTCATGTGAAACTTAGGGCTGGATGAAGCACAAGCTGGAATCAAGATTGTCGGGAGAAATATCAATAACCTCAGATAGCAGATGACACAACCTTAATAATAGAAATTGAAGAGGAACTAAAAGAGCCTCTTGATGATGGTGAAAGAGGAGAGTTAAAAAGTTGAGTTAAAGCTCAACATTCAGAAAACTAAGATCATGGCATCTAGTCCCATCACTTTATGGCAGATAGATGGGGAAACAGTGGAAACAGTGGCTGACTTTATTCTGGACTCCAAAATCACTGCAGATGGTGATTGCAGCCATGAAATTAAAAGACACTTACTCCTTGGAAGGAAAGTTATGACCAACTTAGACAGCATATTAATAAGCAGAAACATTACTTTGCCAACAATGGTCCATCTAGTCAAGGCTATGGTTTTTCCAGTGGTCATGTATGGATGTGAGAGTTGGACCATAAAGAAGGTTGAGCACTGAAGAATTGATGCTAGAGAAGACTCTTGAGAGTCCTTTGGACTACAAAGAGATCAAACTAGTTAGTCCTAAAGGAAATCAACCCTGAATATTCACTGGAAGGACTGATATTGAAGCTGAAGCTCCAATACTTTGGCCACCTGATACAAGGAGCTGCCTCATTAGAAAAGACCCTGATGCTGGAAGAGATTGAGAGCAGGTGGAGAAGGGGCTGACAGAGGATGAGATAGTTGGATGGCATCATTGACTCAATGGACTTGATTTTGAACAAACTCCAGGAGATAGTGAAAGACAGGGAATCCTGGTGTGCTGCAGGTCATGGGTTCACAAACTGTCAGATATGACTGAGTGACTGAACAACAAATGGATTCAAGAATCCCAGGTCAGAAAACACCAGCTTCCAAGTTTTACTTCAGGTAAGGAAGTAAGAACCAAACCTGTTATTCATAAGGGCTCATATGTTCCAGGGAATAGTAATGCATAATGATTGATTTGGGGATAAAAACATATATAGTTATTAGTCATCATGAAATGGGATATTTATGACTGCTACTGGCAGAAAGGGAATTAAGTTGTCCCCAAATATTGTTAATGTATCATTCAATCCCAGAAGACAATGAAGCAATATTTATAAAATTGTGAAAGAAAAAAAGAAATAAAAATTGCCTTTTAGGCAATCATAAATAGACTTTTGAGAAATAATAAATCAGTTTATTTGACCAAATTGTGCTAAGAGTTTTAGAAGACAATCTAGGTACAATAATGGAAGGGAGAAGTAGCTGCCTAATATCTTCCACCTCTTCTTTCTTATAGCTTTAAATTGTCTAAAATTCAATCTCAAATAGATGGTGGATACAAACGCTTCTTGTAGAGATAAACAGAATTGGTTTAGTGACCTTTCTTCACATATAGGTCCAGCCCCTAAGAGTTTACAAAATGATATCACATTCATTGTTTCAACTGACAAGAAATTAAAGTCCAAAGTGTACCATGGAGTTTCAAGAATATATCCCCTTTGGACTCAGATGTGGTAGTATATAGCACATCAATTTTCCATTGATCTATAAAATCCAGATAAAATGCAATTAGAAATCCCTCCATAATCAGATAGCACCTGAAGCAGTCAGGATTGAAAGACCATGATCCTGGGGAAAAGGGACAGCCATAAAAGCAATCCCAAAATTCCACACACTGGTTTTCCCCTTGAAGCATTTACCAATTCTATGTTACAATGGACAAAAGACCTAGAAGCCAGAACTTAATGTCTTCTTATTTCACAGGACTTATGTGACCAAAAAAAATGGAATTTAGAACTGACCCTGTAGCTACACCTAAATCGCCAAATTCCCTGATGGTGACTGCCTGGCACTCCGGCACTCTGCAACAGTTTTCTCCTTGAGACACTTGCTGATTCCAAAGCCCTGTGAAGCTAGTCCCTGAAGCCAAGCAGAAAGTGGAAAAAAGCTGTTTCAGTAATCTTACCACACTGAAAATATGAAAATTAAAGTTTAAAACTGTCCAATGAGGCAAGATACTGGTAAATATCACATAAGGAGTCTGTATTATTTCTGCCATACAGCAAAAACTGATCAAGTACAAAATAAAAATAAGACCAATAGGAGGAAGAAAGGATTTAAGCAGGAACATTCTCATAGATTTAGAGTTATCAAACATCTGTTTTAAAGTAACTATGATCAGCATGTGCTATGGAAATAAGGAAATAGGAGATGAGGTTCTCCTGAGAGAACTTTAAAATGTTTTATGAGAATTATAAACTTCTTATTAAAATTCATATAACATTATTTTATAAGAACTTTAAGTTCAAAATTATTTAAGTGTATTTTGAAGAAAAATGTAAATTTTAGATTTAAAATATGCAATAACTTATATTTAGGACTCAAAAGAAGTATTTAGTAATGAACTGAAACTACTAAAAAGAGAACAGGTAAACTGGAAAGTAGAGCAGTAGACAATAAACAAAAAAAAGCACATAGAGAAAAATGTTTAGAAACTACAGGATGAAATGTAAGGGATAGTGAAAAAGTTTAATATGCCTATAGTTGAATGCAATGAAAGGAGAAGGGAAGGTAAGGAACAAGAGCAATATTTGAAGAGAAAATGACCAAGAATAATTGGAGGAAATAAACTGCCAAGACAACATCAATAACTCATAAGATATTCAAGCAAGATTCACAAAGTGATACAAATCATAGACACAATAAATACAAAAAAAAATGCAGCTTAGCACATCAGGGTTCAATTGATGATAACAAAGCATCTAGAGAAGAAAATATTACCTTAAAAGAAGCAAGAATAGGACTGACAGCTAACTACATAGAAAAATGATGAACACCAGAAGAAAATGGAAGTGTCAGGAAATAATTATTGACCTAGGATTATATAACAACTGAAAATACCTTTAAAGGTGAAAATAGGTTCCATTTATGGCCATGATCCAGTAACAGGAACTGAATTTACTTTTCTGCCTTAAAAGTTACAAATAAACTGGGAGAGCTGTATGAAACTATGTATTTCATACAACATAAGAGAGTAACCCCAAAGTGAATAAAAACAAATGAGGTGACCCCCTACAAGAGCTTGAGGTTACTTCCTGGAGAGTTCCCAGACTACACTGCAGCAAGGAAGGAGAACCAAACAGCACAGTGAGCCTCTTGAGTTAAGAAGACAAAATTTTGAGTTTTAGAAAGTCAAGGAAGTCAGAATTCACAGCGAAGAAATCAGGAGGAAAGACTTCTGCTCTTGAGATCTGAGGAGGGGTCTCCTCAATTTTTCATTTCAGTATTGATCAGCACATTTGTGAAGGAAATTCATCCAAGCTACTCTAAAACCAGCAGAGTTTTGCAAAAACTGTCAAAGGTCCACAAGGCTAAAATGAATTTACATCACAACAGCCAGAGTAGAGAAGCTTCATAACACACAGGACATTATGTTGAGTACTTGAAGCGTGTTGCCTCGATATTGGGGCAACATCAGCCTCATAAAAATAAAGTTTAAGCGCAAAGATATTAAGACAGCTATTATAAATATATCCCATACAATCAATAAAGTAAAAGAATAAGTGAGTATGATAAGGAGAGACATGTAAGATATTTTATTAAGGGCCCATAATGAACATTTAGAGATGAAAGATACAACGTGTGAGATGAAAAATATACAGGGTGTAATTAACAGCAGCTTAGTCTAAATAAAAAAAATAATTGCACTATCCAAAATGAAACACAGAAAAATAAAAAAGACTGAAAAACTAAACATTATTATGTAGGAAAGGGCTTCCTGGTGGCTCAGAGGGTAAAGAATCTGCCTGCAATACAGGTGACCTCAGTTCAATCCCTGGGTCAGAAAGATCCCCACTGGAGAAAGGAATGGATACCCATTCCAGTATTCCTGCCTGAAGAATCCCATGGACAGAGGAGTCAGAGAGGTGACAGTCCATGGGGTCACAAAGAATCAGACATGAATGAGCAACTAACAGCTTCATGTTCCTTCATCTAGGAAAAGTTTAAGCGAACTAATGCAGGAAATCTAGAAGGAGGGAAATCAGAGTATATTGTGGTATGTGTAATATATGTAGGAGTCAAATATATTGTGGCAATAGCAAAAAGGCCAGGAGTGGGGGAGGCTGCTAGCAACCTAGCAAAAAGGCTGCTAGGTTCTTTATCATATGAAAAAATGATACTATGTCACTGAAGAAAGACTGTGAAAAATAACAAATACACACTATAAACCCTAAAGCAGCCACTAAAATAAAATAGAGTAATAGTTAATGTGCCAACAAAGTGGATGAAATGGAATCATAATACATCATCTGATTATTCTAAATTAAGGGAGGATACATAGATGGAGAAACAGTGGAAACAGTGTCAGACTTTATTTTTGGGGGCTCCAAAATCACTGCAGATGGTGATTGCAGCCATGAAATTAAAAGACGCTTACTCCTTGGAAGGAAAGTTATGACCAACCTAGATAGCGTATTACAAAGCAGAGACATTACTTTGCCAACAAAGGTCTGTCTAGTCAAGGCTATGGTTTTTCCAGTGGTCATGTATGGATGTGAGAGTTGGACTATAAAGAAAGCTGAGTGCTGCAGAATTGATGCTTTTGAGCTGTGGTGTTGGAGAAGACTCTTGAGAGTCCCTTGGACTGCAAGGAGACCCAACCAGTCCATTCTAAACGAGATCAGTCCTGGGTGTTCATTGGAAGGACTGATGCTAAAGCTGAAACTCCGGTACTTTGGCCACCTCATCCAAAGATTTGATTCATTGGAAAGGACCTTGATGCTGGGAGGGGTTGGGGGCAGGAGGAGAAGGGGATGACAGAGGATGAGATGGCTGGATGGCATCACCGACTCAATGGACATGAGTTTGGGTAAACTCCGGGAGTTGGTGATGGACAGGGAGGCCTGGCGTGCTGCGATTCATGGGGTCGCAAAGAGTCGGACACGACTGAGCGACTGAACTGAACTGAAGTAGAAAAAGACAGGTTGGACTAATAGAAAGCAATTATCAATATGGTAAATTTAAACATAACTGCAGTAACAATCATATTAATCATAAATGGTCTAAGCACCACATTAGAAGGCAGAGGATTGTCAGAGTGGATTTTAAAAATAAAATATTATCCAACTATATTCTGTCTCAAAGGATATTACCCTAGATTCAAAGACACAAATGAGTTAAAACTTAAACCAAGGAAAATTATAAACTATTTTGAAGTGGAAAAAAAAATGAAAAATAGAGCATATTGAAATTTACGAGATATAACTAAAACAGTGCTCAGAGGGAAATTTATATCATTAAATGTTGTACAGAAAAGAAAAATGTTTGAAATTAATAACATAAGCCTCTAAAGAACTCATTTAATTCATATGCAGAGTACATCACGTGAAATGCCCTGTTGAATGAAGCACAAGCTGGAATCAAGATTGCTGGGAGAAATATCAACAACTTCAGATATGCTGATAATACCACTTTAATGGCAGAAAGTGAAGAGGAACTAAAGAGCCTCTTGATGAAGGTAAAAGAGGAAAGTTAAAAGGCTCGCTTAAAACTCAATATTCAGAAAATTAACATCATGGCATCCAGTCCCATCACTTCATGGCAAATAGACGTGGGAAACAATGGAAACAGTGACAGACTTTATTTTTGTGGGCTCCAAAATCACTGAAGATGGTGACTGCAGCCACAAAATTAAAAGATGCTTGCTCCTTGGAAGAGAAGCTATGACAAACCTAGACAGTATATTAAAAAGCAGAGACATTACTTTTGCTTACAAAAGTTCATATCATCAAAACTATGGTTTTTCAAGTTGTCATGTACAGATGTGAGAGTTGGACCATAAAGAAGGCTGAGCCCTGAAGAATTGATGCTTTTGGATTATGGTGGTGGAGAAGATTCTTGAGAGTCCCTTGGACTGTAAAGAAATCAAATCAGTTAGTTTTAAAGGAAATCAGTCCTGAATATTCATTGGAAGAGCTAATGCTAAAGCTGAAGCTCCAATACTTTGGCCACCTAATACAAAGAGCCAACTCATTGGAAAAGACCCTGATGCTGGGAAAGATTGAAGGCAGGAAGAAAAGGGGATGGCAGAGAACTAGATGGTTGGATGGTATCACTAACTCAATGGACATAAGTCTGAGCAAACTCAGGGAGATAGCGAAGGACAGGGAAGCCTGGCCTGCTTCAGTCCATGGGGCCACAAGGAGTTGGACATGACTGAGTGACTGAACAACAACTAAGGAACTAGAAAAAAGAAGAACAAATAAAACCTAGGAAAAATAAAAGAAAAATTGCAGAAATCGATGAAATTAAAAATAGGATAATAAGAGAAAATTAAAGGAACCAAACATGGATCTTTGAAAGTATCAGTAAAACCACAATAAATCTCTCACCAGATGTACTAAGAAAAAGAAGAGAGACAAAGACATAGAGAGACAGAGAGAGGAATATATTTTATCTATATCAAGAATTAGAGGGGGCATCACTACAGACCCTACTGAAATTAAAAGAGTAAACTGAAAACCAACCAGATCTTAATCCACAGGGAACTGCTCAATAATTCAGATCCAGGCCTTACCCCAATCACAGTGTTTCAGAATTTCATGGTTGATATGGGAGGAGAACATGCTAGGAGTTTGCCTTTCTGAAGACATTTCAGCTGAGTGATATAAAGTGAAGCTCAAGGTTTAGTGTCTTAGAGTAACATCAGCTAGTCTCCAAGCTTTATGACTAACCAAAAAAAAAAAAGAAAGGAGATTGTGCACCATGCTTCACTAACTTATGTGAGGAGTCTCAATCTGTACTCTCTAGAAATAACCTGCCAGGCACTTTGTAAGGGGCACCTGATGTAAGGAACAATGCTTTTTCTTTGTGTAACACATATATTCAAGGTTAAGGTGAAATAGGTGGCCCCTTCCCATGGATACCCCATGTGCATCTCCCAAAGAAGTAAAAGACTAGCATCCTCTTCAAATACTATGATGATATGTTCCCATAAATCTATCTGTAGGATCTTTTGGGGGTTCTGTCTGAATTCTTAGTTTCTTAACACCCACCCTTTTCTCACCTACCTAGAAAACAATTGAACTCAAAATTATCATAATATGGATAATATCAGAACAATATTAGATATGGATAAATACAAATCTCTTTGATATCTTTTAAGTAAGTCACTCACAAACCTATTTGATTCTCACTAGTGGCCAATGACTGTCAAAACTCAGAAAGCAATGATACACTATCATTGCCACCAATGATATAATACCACCATCATTATAAGCTCACAGAAGCCAGAGACCAGCCTAGTTATTATGCAAAGAAAGATATTCTCTGGTCCTAACCAACTCCCCAAGCCCCAGGGCTTCCCACCAGCCCAGGCAGCCCAGAGTACTGACAGGCTACAGCCTATTACATACTGTTTAAATAAAGATTTGCAAGGAAAATAAATTCACAGCAACATTCATTATTGATCATTTTCAAAACTGTCTGGAGAATTCCCCCAGAGGGCTTAAGAAAGAAATTAAACATTGTTTTCCTGAGTTGTTTCCTGCTGTTTTTCCACTTCATTGGTTTTGCTCCCATAATTATGTGTGTTCCTATAGCCACATAATGTTTTAATATTGCTGAATTATTTCATACAACTTCTGGATCATATGTCAACAATTTGGGTGTGAATAACTATGATAATGTTATAATAATAATCATCATGATAAGAAAGTATGCTTACTGTCTCCTTTTTACCAATCTCTCTTAACTCTTTAATTTCTTTTAATCTAACCTAGACCTGCTCCATCAAAATCTTCTAATAAACAACTGCAAATCTTGTCTCATTTCTCATCTCACTTCAATATCATTGACCACTGTCTCTTCTTTAAAGCTCTTTCCCCTTTCATTTTCCCTACTGTTGCTCTTGTCTGGTTCTCTTCCTATTTCTCTGACCTTATAGGTCCTTGTCACCATTTTCAAGAGTTCTGAGGGTTTAACATTTCTCCTAGTTCTAATTAGAGTTTTCTTGTCTCATTCCAAACACTCTCCTGATCCTCTCACCTCCTCTCATGGTTCAAAAGGTCATCATCAATTTATATATCTGGAATTTAGATCTTTAACACAGAATTCAAGGTGTTATATATCTATATCTCAGTTTATTTTGCCAGTTTTATTTCCCACTCTCCTTTCACATATCGTGTGTTTCAAACCAATTAACATACTCAATTAAGTCAACATACCAGATGCTTCCCTATAATCATAGTTTTGACTTTCTAGTCCTTCTTCCTAAAGTGCTTCAACTGATTATGTCTGGCAATATATTTAAAACAGCAAATGATCCATTTTCAAGTTTGTTTTATTCAAGGAAAGTAAGAATGGCTCAACAATAAGAAATAAAATATTAATTTAGAATATCAAATATGACCAAGGAAACATAATATTATTCATAGTTATGGAAAAGACATTTGATAAAATTTAAGTCATTTCTAACTTTTTTTAATGCATAGAATACTAAAAGTAAAATACTAACTCCTTTACATGACTCAAAAAAGAAAAACCTTTTTCAGAACAATCATCACCTATTATACCTAGCAATAAAATGTCTGAATCATTATTCTAAGGGGAAAATCTTTACAAGGATGCCTATTACCACTACCATTATTTAACATTTTTCTAAAAGTTCTATCCAAAGCAATAAGATAAGAAAAAAGCTATTAAAAATATAAGTTTTGGAAAGGAAAAGAGTCATTATTTACATATTTTATTAATACTTACCTAAAAAATAGGACTATATATTTTAGTTAACAATAGATTTTAGAGAGGTGGCCAAACAGTAAACATTAAAAAATTAATCTCCTTCCTGAAGTAAAGCAATGATCACTTAGAAAACATTTTATACCTGAAACATTATAAATCAACTACACTTCAATTTTTTTAAAGAGAAAATATAACCAATAATATACCTAAAATGACAAGGCTAGTTAGAGTCAAAAGAATTTTCCAATACAAATATGATATACATATATATGATATATGATGATATGATATAGATACATCTACATATATTATATATATATCACATATATAATGTAGATATATCACTCCCATAGCCTCAGGTTATAAAAATATTCATAACATGCTTATTTTTCTAATTATTTATTCAAATCATTATAATGATTTTTAAATTTAGTATTGTAATAAACAGTCAAGGAGATTTACAAATAGTTTTACAATAAGGTAGCCCATTCTGTTGAGAATAATCATTGAACAGTTAAACTTAACTGCTTTAAGTTCGACATGAGCATGGGTTTGTGATAATACTAACTATACCTTAGTAAAAGTTTTAAAATTAAAGAAATTGTAATACCTCTAAAGAGATGACTGCTCATTCTCACATGGGATTATACTTACCACTATATAGACCTTAAGTATATCTGTGAAGAAACACAGATATAGACATATAAATATATGAACCAAATAACACAACTTCCAAACTTATTACTGAATATAATGAAATCTTCAACCTCCATACAAATCCTCGTGGTACCTGATGGAATTTTAGATCACTTTACAACTTCTTATACATTTTCATCAGACATGGTACCATGGTACCATGCTCATTTGAATGGAAAGTACACATAGAACTACTAATTTTAATGGTGGTGGTGCATTATTCATGCCTCTCTTGTCCCATTCTGCAGACAAGGACAGAAAGTCTCTGAAAAGGTAAGGGGTGTTTCTAAGTCACAAAAATAACAGTGTCCAGATCTGGGGCTTTGAGCCCAGGTCTCTAGATTGCATGTCATGATGCCCAGAACCCAGAAGTGAAGCTCCTTTCTTCTTTCCCACAGTAAAGCCAGCCTGGAAAGTCTCCCTCATGCCTCCTGGCTCTGAGATCTGGGTCCCTCACCTCCCTCACCTCCAAGTACTATTTGGAGGGAGGGACTGTGCTACACGTGTTGTGCACCTTTCAGCTGTGTTTACCAAAGATGCTCTGAGGATTAACGGGGAAGCATCCACACTCCTCCAAAGGCCCACTGAACCAGAAACTCGAAAGCAAGAAGGTGAACTTGGATTCTAAAGACTTTCAAGGCGCTGCCGATGTTGCAAGTTTGAGAAACACTGAACACGTCCTTCAAGCCTGATAGTCACACTATTAGCATCATGGCCACAGAATCCATGGTTTTAAAACTTCATGGAAGTCTATATGACAGAGAAATTTAGCAAAGCAATTTTGAACATGAATTCAATTTACAGTGATCATATGCAGGGAGTATGAGGGCCTGAGACAAAGGCAAGCCAATGTCAGCAGAGTAACTTTGGACAGGACGCCTAATTTTGCAAAGATTGAAACAATAACCAGTGTTAGAGCTTAGGAAATCGCTTCTCTGAAGGGAAAAGTTTTCATACTTTCTCCTGTGACTCCATCACCCCTCCTCTGGGAAATAATCCTCAGGAATTATTACACATAAATGCAGAAACAAATTTTCAAGCCTGCTAATGCTACAGTGTTTAGTAGCTGAAAGTTACAAGCAATCCAGGTGTCCAACAGCAAAAGGCCAAAGATTGGATGACTAAACTACTGGGTGAATTAATAAAAGAAAACACTGTGTAACTTTTTTTTTTTTTTGATGTGAATCTGTGTTCATGGACTTGAGGAAACATACATAATGTAAAATTAGGTGAGAAAAAAGGTTGCAAACAACATATGTATGAGCCCTTTTTTGTTTTAAATAATAATTACACATATAATGCATTTCACAGTATATATAATTTTATTCATGGAAGCAACTATTTCAATGGATGAATACTAAATTCCTAATCACGGTAATAGTGGTTATCTTTAGGTTTATTTATTTTATTTTCTCTTTCTCTCATTCTCTTTTTTTCTTTTCTTTGTTTTGCTTTTCTTTTCTTGCTGGCATGTATTTTCTAATGTTGCCAGTATTATTTTTATATTTATAACTTAAATATGCGTATATCACGTGAGTGTCCCAGAAGCTTCTGCAGCTCTCAGGAAAGAACAGGCTGACCAGCAGGTAAGCACGGGTGGAAAAGGAAGAGGCAGAACATCACTGCCAGCATTGGCCTGGGATGCTCCTGGTCCCCTCCCCAGCTTCCTGCTCAGAGAGAGGCGAGGCTGGCTCAGACCCCGACGGTGACGCCGATGACGGCGACAGGGAGGTGTGCGAAGCCGGGCGCGAGCTGTGCCAGCTCTTGCTAATCCTCTGCAGTATGGTTCGCTGCTAATTTGTCATGGCACATATTTGCCTTATGTCTAATTAGCATCAAATTGCAAACTGCTATTTGCTAACAATTTGTTGCATCAATCTGCTTGAAAATCTATAGTTTAGAATTGGATTGCAACTTATCCTGTCTATCAAAATTCTAGTTCACACATACACAAAATAACTTCCCCTTCCCGCCAAAAACGTCGCAATGTTTGCAGTGGCACAAAAGGAGAGCGATGTAATTTTTTTTCTTCTTCTTTTTTTTTTTCAGAGGAAGAATAACCATGGGGTGTTTCATTTTGAATGTCCTGGCTTTGATTTCCCATGGCCTGGGATGATGGTTAGGATGGTGCTCATGCTCAGACAGAATGCTGGTCCAGGCCTTTCTTCCAGACTCTTTGAGAAATTTGAGACACATAAAAGGACCAGAAGCCCAGTAATTGAGCACCAGAAATAGGACCCTCATATCAAGTTGCGCAAAGAAAAGCCTGAGTACTCTCAAGCCCATACCTCCCATCAGTCCTGCTAAGGGCTGCAGCCTCACCCCAGTATTTTGCAGCATCAGTTCATTTAATGCCAGCAGCTACCCAGTGAAGTTAAGGTTAACATGTTCCATATTTACAGATGATGAAACTGAAGCCAAACATATAAACATCATATGTGGAACAAGTGGCAGAGCAGTGACATTTCATAACCTAGTTGAAATTTTTAATAGCAAAAATAGGTAGTAGGAATAATAATGCTGCTAAAAACTACCAAATGAAATTGAATTTAAAAGTAAGGAAATAAAAAGGAAACTGCATCTAATAATTGCATTTCACTTGATACTTTGGCCTTGTAGAGACAAAGTCTCTCTTTAGATGCTGGATATTTTGATTTGCAACATGCCCTGTGTACAGGCTGAGGACCCAGGCCTGACTGTCTCTAGCTCTTCATGGTCTCAAAAGCCAGCTCTGGCAGTCCAAGTAGAATGAAGAACTAGGACAATCTCACTGGCAGGAGGGACAATTCCTATGGACTCCAAGTAGAGTCAAAAGTGACAGTGAGATGGGAGGTCCCCTCGCCCTTGTTTTCAGGGTAGAGGAAAGCAGAAGTCCCAGCACAGGGAAGCTGCAACTCCACCACTGAGCGCAGGCACAGTAGTTGGATCCTCCTCAGCCTGGCATGGGATTCGCTAAAAATGCTCCACACAAGTGGCTCAGTGACACCAGGATATCCTGGTATGTCTCTCCAGCTCCCTGAAGCATCCCTGAAGAACTGCCTTGCTTTGGAATAAACTACACACTAAACAGTGTGGAGGTTTCTCAAAACTTAAAAATGGAACCACCATGCCATCCAGCAAGCCCACTTCTGGGAATATATTCAAAGGAGATGAAAACAGGATCTCAAAGAGATACCTGGACTGCCATGTACATTGCAGCATTTTTCATAATAACTAAGAGAGGAAAACAGCCTAAGCATCCATCAACAGATGAATGAATAAAGAAAATATGAATGTATATTCTATTGTGCATGTGTACACACACACACACACACACACACAGAGTAGAATATTACCGAGCCATGAGAAAGATGGAAATCCTGTCCTTCGCAACAACTTGGAAGAATCTTGAGGGCATTATACTATGTGAAATAAGCCAGACAGAGAAAGACAAGTCCTGTATGATCTCACTTAGATACAGGATCCAAAAAAAGCTAAATGCATGGAAACAGATAGGAGAGTGGTGGTTACCAAGGGCTGGGTAGGTGGGGGAATGAGGAGATGTCGGCGAAAGTGTACAAACTTCCAGTTATAAGATTAACAAGTTCTGTGAATGTGATACACAGCATGATGATTATTATAACTGAGAATACTGTATTATATACTTGAAAGTTATTATCAATAACAAAGTATATCTTAAATATTCTTACTCCAAAAAAGAAATGATAATTATGTGCTGTGATGAAGGTGTTAGCTCATGCTGCAGTGGTAACCATTTTTCAATGTATAAATGTGTCAAATTAACACATATTATGCCTTAAACTTACCCAACATAATAGGTCAACTGTATCTCAATAAAGCTGGGGGGAAAAAGCCTCTAGGCTAACATTTTAAGTAATAATAATGATTTACTATTGTAATTAATATAGTCGTTGTTCTTACAATAAACAGTCAAAGCTTCTACTTTTGTAGCTTCTCCTTGGAATTTCCAGGGAGTGAAGAGAAAAGGTTATCAGAGGATCCTCAAAGAAGGAGATAGAGAAATCACATAGATCCCTAGATAATGGACAAAACAGTTCTCTCTCTGCACCCACAATCCCCACAAGTGCAGTCAAGAGTAACTGGTTAGTATATACACGGCAATGGGCTTGCCTGGTGACTCAGTGGGTAAAGAATCTGTCCACAGTGTGGGAGATCTGGGTTCAATCCCTGGGTTGGGAAGATCCCCTGCAGAAGGGAACAGCCACCCACTCCGGTATTTTTGCCTGGGTAATCCCATGGACAGAGGAGCCTGGTGGGCTATAGTCCATGGGGTCACAGAGTCAGACACGACTTAGCAAATAACACACACATATATGTCAACGCTACTTTCTCAGTTTGTCCCACGCTCTCCTTGCCCTGCCATAGCCACAAGTCCATTCTCTATGTCTGTGTCTCTATTCCTATCCTACAAGTAGTTTCACCAGTACCATTTTTCTTGGAGAAGGCAATGGCAACCCACTCCAGTACTGTTGCCTGGCAAATCCCATGAACGGGGGAGCCCTGTAGGCTACAGTTCATGGGGTCGCAAAGAGAAAGACACAACTGAGCGACTTCACTTCACCATTTTTCTAGATTCCATACATATACATTAATAAATTATATGCATTTTTCTCTTTATGACTTACTTCACTCTGTATAACAGGTCCTAGGTTCACCCACCTCAGTTCAACTGACTCAAATTCAATAGCTAGTGGGAAGCTACTATATAACACAGGGAGCCCATCCCCACAATCTTTGATGACCTAGAGGAATAGGATGAGGTGTGTGAGACAGAGGCTCAAGAGGGAGGGGCTATACATATGTATATAAGTGTGTATACATATATATATATATACACACACACACACATAAGTGTGTGTGTGTATATATATATATACATTGTAAAGCAATTATCTTCCAATTAAAAAATAGAGTAAGTGGTTAGGTAATTCAGCAGTGGCCACAGGACTGGAAAAGGTCAGTTTTGATTCCAACCCCAAAGAAGGACAATGCCAAAGAATGTTCAAACTACAAAAAAAATGTGTTCATTTCCCATACTACTAAGGTTATGCTCAAAATCCCTTAAGCTAGGCTTTAGCAGTATGTGAACTGGGAACTTCCAGATGTATAATCTGGGTTTAGGAAAGGCAGAGGAACCAAAGATCTAATTGTCAGCATTCACTGGATCATAGAGAAAGCAAGAGAATTCCAGAAAAACATCTATTTCTGCTTCATTGACTATGTTAAAGCCTTTGACTATGTGGATCATAGCAAACTATGGAAATTCTTAAAGAGATGGGAATCTCAGACCACCCTACCTGTCTCCTGAGAAACCTGTATGCAGATCAAGAAGCAACAGTTAGAAACTTACATGAAATAACTGACTGATTCAAATTCGGGAAAGGAGTATGTCAGGGCTATATTTTGCCATCCTGCTTACTTAACTTATATGCAGAGTGCATCATGAGAAATGTCAGGCTGGATGAATCACAGGCTGGAATCAAGATTGCTGGGAGAAACAGCAACAATCTCAAATAAGCTGATGATACCATCCTAATGGCAGAAAGTGAAGACAAACTAAAAAGCCTCTTGATGAGGGTGAAAGAGGAGAGTGAAAAAAGCTGGCTGAAAACTCAACATTCAAAAAGCTAAGATCATGACATCTGGTCTCATCACTTCATGGCAAATAGAAGGGGAAAAAGTGGAAGTAGTGACAGATTTTATTTTCTTGGGCTCCAAAATCACTGTAATCTAAAATTACAGCCATGAAATTTAAAAAAAAAAAACTTGCTCCTTGGAAGGAAAGCTGTGATGAACCTGAACATCATATTAAAAAGGAGACACATCACTTTGCCAACAAAGGTCCATATAGTAAAAGCTGTGGTTTTTCCAGTAGTCATGTACATATGTGAGAGTTGGACCATAAAGAAAACTGAGTGCTGAGAATTGATGCTTTTGAACTGTGGTGTTGAAGAAGACTCTTGAGAGTCCCTTGGACAGCAAGGAGATCAAGCCAGTCAATCCCAAAGGAAATCAACCCTTAATATTCATTAGAAGGACTGATGCTGAAGCTGAAGCTCCAATACTTTGGCCACTGGATGTGAAGAGCTAACTCATTGGAAAAGACCCTGATGCTGGGAAAGATTAAAGGCAAAAGGAGAAGAGGGTGGTAGTGGATGAGATGGTTCTATAGCATCACTGACTCAATGGACATGAATTTGAGCAGACTCTCGGAGACAGTGAAGGACAGGGAGGCCTGGAGTTCTGCAGTCCATGAGGTCACAAAGAGTCCGACACGACTTAGTGACTGAAAAACAATAGCAAAATGCTTAGAGGTGTGAGACTGACTGTCGTTTATCAAATCTGGTGCCATGACCTGTGATAGGTGCTGGGATGGGACCAAGGGAACCCAAGCTACAGCAGAGCAAAATGATGAGAGACAGAAGGAACATGGCTATACCAGGCAATGAGGTGAGTTCCTGGTGAGGACAAAGTGGTGAAGGTACATCAGTCTGTGTCAGAGCAGGCTTCCTGGAGGAAAAGATGCCTGCGTGAAAGCATGAGGAAGAAGGGGCAGAGATGAGAGGATGTATCCAGGCAGACAAAGGAACAGGGACAAAGAACCTGGGATGAGTGTATGACTGGGCTTTTCCAGGGCTGTGAGTGAGCCCAGAGTTCTTAGGCTTCCAGATGCCATTTATACATAGCCCCTTCCAAAAAGAAGAATCTTAGGATGCCTGCAGAAAAAGTTCTTTTCCATTCTTCCTGGAGAACAAATTGACTGTCTCTTCACTGAGCTCCTTGAAGGAACTAGGCAAAGGGAAGGAAGATGGTAAGCTGATTCAGACACAGGAAGCAGGAACTTTCTTTACATGTCCTCTTGGGATGAATCTTTCACTTAATAAGACATCAGATGAGTCTTTGCCCCATGCTGAGAATCAAATAGACAGGATGCTACAAGCTATGGTATGGATGCACATTTGTCTACATTTGGACTCCAAGGAGGCCAAACACTGCACAGATCTGCAAATAACACAAGGGCACTGGGAGGAAAACCAAAAGGAGCCCAGGAAAAACAAACAGTCCCCAAACACCCATCTCTGGGAGGGAGAAGGACATCCAGGCCAAAGAATTGTCTCAGAGACTGTATCGAAGTCCACTCAAGTAAGCTCTCAACATCCCTCATGACATACAAACACACTAGGATAGCTAGTGCTATCAGGATTTGAGGATTCAGAAGAACAGGCAGGAAACTTGGACTCATTGAGGTCATCAAGGAGGGTGATCAGATCAAGAGGTGTTCAGAGGCAAGAAACAGTGGTCTTGCCCAGGACTCAGGCACTCCCTCTCTCCATCTGCAGGGTAAATATATGTGCATGTGTGTGTGCCAAGTTATTTCAGTTGTGTCCAGATCTTTGTGACCCTATGAACTGTAGCCTTTCAGGCTCCTCTGTCTATGGGATTCTCCAGGCAGGAATACTGGAGCAAGTTGCCATGCCCGCCTCCAGGATCTTCCCAACCCAGGGATCGTATCAATGTGTCCTGCATTGCAGGCAGATTCTTTGCCACTAGGGCCACCTAGGAAGCCCATAAATGTCTGTACCAGAAGCCTTTCCTGGTTGGCATAGCACAGGACCAACAACCCTCCAAGACATGGCCATACCGACAAGGATAGCATCCAAGAAGGCAAGGCCTTTGTGTCCTTTAATCAAAGCTTAAATGATCTGTTTTGCAGTAGCCATGTATGGATGTGAGAGTTGGACCATAAAGAAGGCTGAGTGCTTTCAAATTGTGATGCTGGAGAAGATTCTTGAGTCTCTTGGACTGCATTAAGATCAAACCAGTCAATCCTAAAGGAAATCAGCCCTGAACATTCACTGGAAGGACTGATACTGAAGCTGAAGCTCCAATACTTTGGCCACCTGATACGAGGAGCTGCCTCATTAGAAAAGACCCTGATGCTGGGAAAGAATGAAGGCAAAAGGAGAAGAGGGTGGCAGAAGATAAGATGGTTAGATAACCTCACCAACTCAATGGACATGATTCTGAGCAAATTCCAGGAGATAATGAAGGAAGGCAAGACCTGGCATACTGTAGTCCATGGGGTCGCAAAGAGTTTGACACGACTTGGTGACTGAACAACAACAAATGATCTCTTAGGATCTGGTTGAATTCAGATGCCCCAAAAGAGCATGCCCTAGAAGCCAGACGTATGGGACTTTCAATTCCCTGCTGGCTCTTGGAAGCTACTGACACCCTGCCCAACCCAACAACCCCACTTCCTGGGTGAGGTGGATCCACGTCCTGTACCTGAACATTCTGCTTCCTGGGGGAAGGTGGGAGCAACAAGAGGTGTGTTTATGCCATAGACTGTCCTTAGAAGTCTAGTAGCACTCATAGAGGGAACAAGCTCGAGGGTGGACATGAAGTTGCCTCCACGGGGATCTCTGCCCCCAGCACACACCCCACCCAGCGCTCCCTTTGTACCTCCCTCCTGCCAGCGCAGCACACCGACCTTTAACCTTTTCTGAAGCTCAGAGACATGCCTGGGACTTCTGCACAACGTCTGTCCAAATGTCGAGCCGCCAACTATAAACTTTATTTTGATGTCTTGCTTTTCGGGAATAATTACTCGGTACCTAAAATGTTAGCCTATTTACTGCTTGTGCAAAAAGATGATATTAAAATCAATGTTGCACAATTCCCCAGAGCCCATCAAAGTCTTTTGCAATGTTAATGGATCGGTGAGTCTAAGAGATGTGATCTCATGCTGGCCTGAGTGGACGCCTGACTCCAACGAGGGAACATGCTACCTCTTATCAGCCCACTAACCCTCATCTGCCAAATTCATTCATTCTGAAAAGTTGGCTCCATCCCTGGGGTGAGTGAATGGGTGGAAGGCAAGGGAGGAGGGTGAGAGCAGATTGATAAGTACATGAAATCACAAATCCTGTGAGTTGGCCAGCACTTAGAAGGACTGACGGGTCCAACCCCATTATCTCAAGACAAGGACACAGTTCCAGAGAGGGAGAGTGGTCCACCCATGAAACCAGACCCAGACTCATATCTTCTAGTTTCTGGTCTAAAATCCTACTCACCATTCTGCTCTTGGATTGGAACTTGTTTTTTTTTTTTTGGGGGGGGGGGCATGTCTTTTTGTTTATCCCCTTGTGGCATTCTCTCTTAGAGCACAGGCATGTCTAGAACAAAGGGATGCCTTCAGCTGGGAGGGCAGGTTCTTCTGTGCTCCTAGTCATGTGAATGGTACACGAGCCAGCAAGGCTTGGACGCTCAGAGAAGTTTGGGGAAAGCTGCATAAAAAGTTCCATTCTGGGCAGTCAATGTATGCTGGCAAATCAAAGGTTCTGAGAAGTCTCACCAAAAGCATCATGTTCACTTCGCTCACCCAACATTTCTAGAATGTCTCCAAGCCAGGCATTTGGATGGAAGGAGAGGTGCGGAGTATCGGGAGGAGAATTCACAGCGGCACACTGCCTCCAGCCTGCTCCCAGTGGCACGCAGGGCTGTGGGTGGCTGCAGAGAGGCAGGAATTGGGTGGGAAAGGCTTAAGGGAACAGAGGCAGGTGAGGGCAAGGGAGGGGATGAGTGATGCAAACAGACTGCAGTGTGTTTTTGCAGCCACAGCATAGACCCAAGGCAGCCGGGGCTCTCTTACCCCAGCAAGTGGTGGGGACGACAGTAGGTGGGCGAGGTAGGTTGGATGGAAACCAGGAGAGGGGCACAGAGCAGAGAAAGTCTGAAGAGATACAAAAATCAGCTATGGCAGAGCAGCCCCCAAGTCTGCCCCCCAGTGTAAGATCGCTTCTGACTGACAGGGTATCAAGGGACGTCAGAAAGCAGAGAAGGACACACAGGAGGCCATGTGGAAGGGACAAGTCCTGCCTTTGCACTGGCGCCCTGGCCATTCCGAGCTGCCCACTCGGGGCCAAGTGTGGCATCTCTGCACAGGTAGGGGCCTGCACCGCCCCGGGCATGACCGCAGTGGTCACTAGGGCTACATGAAGGGGCCATTCTGCAGCAGGCTCTGCGCCGAGGAAATGCAACCTCTTTAGGTACTAAATTCCTATCCAGAGGCCAGTCCCTTGGAAGAGGGACGTACCTGAGGC
This sequence comes from Muntiacus reevesi, assembly GCF_963930625.1. Taxonomy (NCBI): domain Eukaryota; kingdom Metazoa; phylum Chordata; class Mammalia; order Artiodactyla; family Cervidae; genus Muntiacus; species Muntiacus reevesi. The sequence goes on from NC_089250.1 coordinate 254,568,247, forward strand.
CTTGCTGAGGTGACATCAAGCTCTTCCCTTGGCTTCCAAGCCCACAATGTGTTTCCTCTCGCAGCTACATCAAGGGAACGAGCTGATTTCTTCCAGAAAGAGCCTCTCTACTGGGCCTGGGTCCTCACACTGTTTCACCCCTCAAAGCCCACTCACATCAGTTTGTGCGCATTTCCGACAGCTCTTTTCATAAACTCAGCTGGACACTCTCCAGGGACATGTTATTCTACACCTAAGAAATAACTGTTGAACCCTACCTTTTGTTTTTCCCTCCCCAAAACAATTATCTATGAATACAAAAGTTTCCCAATGCTAGGGTTTTAGCAATTTTTGGAGGGAAAACCATACAGCTTGCTTAAATGTGTCATGATGCATGCCTCCTTGATCCCCCCCTTTTTCTTTTACTCAGAAAAACTCAATTGAATCAGGGAGGCATGACCCCCTGTTAGGGAAATCGTTTGCCCTCCTTGGTAGGTAGATTTGTTCAGGTATTTACTCCTGAACACCCCTGCTGTCTTCTCCCAGCTCACCAGTTAGACCATGAAACTTGCTGGGTTCTAGAAAATCATTACAGTCCCCCAGTCCCTTGGTCACATGGGGACCTGCTGTTCCTCTGGGCCAAGGTGCCACCCATTTTCCACTCAAATTGCTTCAAAGCTCCCAAGTAAGCATGAGCTGATCCCGATGACTTATCCCAGACTCTTCTGTGAACATGTCCTTCCACCAACTGCAGTCAGCCACCTGTGAACTCGCCCTCCCACCGGCCTTCCCCTCGTGCCATTGGATGAGAGAGGCTCGTTGGGAAAAGCAAAGACAGAACCCCAGGACCAACAGGGAGAGCTGGGAAAGCTCAAGTTAGGTGCTGAGAAGTGACCTAACCACGAGTTTAGGAATGAGAGATGAGATAGAAAAGTAGAGAAGAGAAGGACGGAAATATAGATTCAAGGGAGAGGGAGGGAGGGAGGGAGGGATGGAGGAAGCACCTTTCTGTGGCTCCCGCAGTGGGTCCCAGATCTAACCATCCATCATCAGGTGCGGGGTGGACGATCTCTGCCCCCTTACCTATGACCAGCGGTGATGTTTTTCCAGCGATTCCACAGGAGTCAAAAACCCAACAAAGCGCATCGCGGGCGCTGTAAAGGGAGCGTGCTGCTCCTGTCTGTGACCACTGTATGCAAAGCTTGGCATTAGTCACAGCCAGGCCGGCTGTGACAGGCCTGAAGTGAGGGAGATTAATGCGAGGCTGGGGCACTTTATTATTGTCATTCTGTTCTTTCAGACTCTGCCTCTGACTTTCAATTTTGCTCCAGAATTAATTGTCTGCTCCCTGCAGTATGACTGATGGAGAAGGATACGCATAGCCCAGGCACCTGGCTCTGGCCTTGACAGTCTGAGGCCCAGCAGAGGATGTATTGTGTGCGGTCAGAGCAGGGGACAGACGGGCATCTCTCAAAGAATCAGCCCACACCACACCGGCCTTCAATCAGATGTGACCAAAGATCACCCTTGGCTAAGCATCGTCTTTGCTGGTAGAGGCCCTCACATCTCACCCAGGCTCCTGTTCAGGACCCTCCCTAGGACCCAGAACTCAGTCGGTTGGTGGAGTCCTTCTCAGCTCTCAGCTCTGTGATTTTCCTCCTTTCTCTGGTTCTGGCAATAAATTAGGAGGTGCAGCCTCCTGGTCCCAGCCCTCCCAGACGTAAGCGTCTTTGTGAGCATGTTATACACAGCATCCCTGACGGTAGAAAATGCAAGGCTGGTCCCATTCTCCAGTTGGAGTTGAATATTCACCTCCCACCTTCTCATAACCCTCCTCTACCTCATCTCAAAAAAAACAGTTTATTTTAAAAATGTAAACTAGAAAGCCTCTCTTAATAATCAACTCCTGAAAGAAATCTCCAACAACATAGCTATACTCTCTGCTTTAGAAGGAGTAGAGAGCCCAACAAATGGTTGTTGAATGGATAAATGAATATACGAATGCCTGCAAGGATAAATGAATGGATGAATGAATAAGTGGGATTGTTTTTATAAATAAATCCTTCCTAGTCATCTTTCAAGCTAAATTCAGATGCTATTCGTTGTTCTAGAATTCAGTCAGCAATCTGGGCATAATTATTTTTTCTTTGCAAATGGAACCCAACTTTAGATGTTGAAAAACTTTGGCGGGGAGGAAAGAAAGTGTTTGTGGAATATACTTACAGCATTAACTTCCATGCTCTAGCCTGGGTGTTTGTAGTTCAGATTGCTTTTCAACATGAGGTTTAGATGTTACAATTTCAATGCAGGAGATGCAGTTTTCCTGGCCCTCCCAAAACAAAGTTCCATTAAAGAAACATCTCACATTTCCAAAGCCCCTCTTCTGCTAAACTAGATAAGATTGACACCTGGAGAAACCTCCCAATAATGGAAAGGGCAAGTGTTGATGAGCTAAGAATCGTTTTCAAGTCTGGTTCCTTGTAGAACTTTCAGGAGTTCCTTCTAAATACACTACCTGACTATAACCTGCAATAAATTATTACAGCTTTAACTCACCTGGTACTTTCATACGATTATGGTATTATGTTAAAGGGTACAGAAATATATAATATGCTCAACTGTCTCTACAGCTGATACCAGAGGGAAAATTACCACCACTCAGTAAAGAAGATCCAACCTCATTACATTAATGATTTATCACAATGGGAAAATGTGAAAAGTAACTAGTTGCTTTTATGAAAAGAGGCAGCTTTTCCCACTGGCAATTCCTGAAGGGTCTCGCAGAAGAATTTCGAAGGGGCTCCAGACAGCCACGTTTTCCCACCCCCTTTCCAAAGCTCCCTTGAAAACCGTCAGGAGAAGGTGTGCAGGCAAACGTTGGAATATCCTTCAAACTTGACATTAAGTATTCAAATGTTACTTAAGCAAAGTGTGAGCAATTAAATTAATCAATCTTCCCAGCCATGTACAGAACAGATGTTCAATAAATCCTCTTTGCTTACAGTGAAGGGGGAGAGTCCACTTTTAACTGTCCTTCAGAGATGACACAGCTCAGGCGTCCTCTGCCGGCCTCCAGGGCCACCGTCCGGGGCTTCTGCTGTGCTTGCCTTTATTATAAATAACAGCAGGCCCCTGGCCTACCTGCCCTACCTGGGAGGCCCAAGCTTAATGATCCTTCTGACGCCAGGCTCTGCTCGCTACTGATCCCGGGACCAGGGCTGGCGGGAATGGCAAAGGAGTGATGACTGGCAGTGACAGATCACTCTTGGCCGACTGGTGCTGCTGACAAGCGGTGAGGATGGCCCAGTGTTACAGAAAGGGCAGGAGAAAAGTATTCTCTTGACTTTCAGGATTTCCCCAGAAAAACAAGCCAATGAGCCAAAATCACCGAGACTCCCAGCAAGGGTGCAGACTCCAGCTTGGCTACAGGAGGGCTGGCTGGGTCTGTCCCACATAAGGGCACAATGGCGATCAGAAGCTGTGGGTTAAGTGAGGGTAGAACACCAGACATCAGATAGCCGGAGCCTTGCTCTCTTTACAGGAAGAGTTCCCTCCCAGACAGGAACTTCACCCCTGGGCTCCAGAAGGGACCTTGAGGGAGTCAATTCTCCCCTACCTGCAGCCGATCGTGCAGTCTCCCGGCCACACCACCCAGGACTTGAAGTAGCCTTCTTGGCCTCCGCTCTGCCGCAGAGGGGGCCAACTCCCAACTTCACAAATAATTCCACAAAAGAGCCAGTTTGCCAAAGACAGCTAGACTTGACCTACCCCTTGGGGCGTCTCCAACTACATCTGTCTCCCTAAAGAGGAGGGTGGAGAATCCCAAAGCACAGACAGGCACTTGCCGCCCCCACCACTGCCAACCATGTTCTGCAGCGTCACCACCCGGACCCTGACACTCCCCAGGCCGAAGCTTCTGGCCCCCACCCACCGCCACCCACAAGGCCACTGACATTCAGGAGTGGCGGTTACAGTCCCTGCCCTCCAGATATATAACTTCAACCTTTTGAAGGCTGCCTTTCCATATATGGACTTTATCCACATTTTAATGAGGCTTTAAAATCTCCAAGATTAAGCTGGTATTTTATGTAGAACTGCCTGCTTTTTATGATATCCTGACATGTTGTACAACATTTGGCGACTATATTGATCCTTATAAATTCAGCATCTATATATATTCATGAAAAGTACCTTTTCTCCCCATTCGGGCCACAAGATGATCCAGACACACATTTCCCTGAGTGGAGACAATAAAACTGCAATTGTCATGGTTTGGAGCGTACACAATGTCTCAGTGTTTCAAATTAAACCCCTTTTACCATCTGCCTGAAAACTCCTCGGTGAAGAAATGACAGTGCTTTTCCAGGTATCTGATGGTGTAAGTGCCCCTGTTTCTCCTTCAGGTGAGCCTGTTATAAATCCTCAGGGGCCCAGCGAGGACTTCCACCCACCTGGGACATTATACATCTTCATGCCCTCATGTTTGCCCGGCTACAGAGACCAACCTCCCCATGTTTCTTGTGCCATTTCATGCTTTTAATCTGAAACAAATGATTGCAGGGGGGAGAAAAAGCATTATCACCTTGGCGAAGCATCAGGAGTATTAAAAAAAAAAAAAAAAAGGAAGGAGAAGAAGAAGAAGAAAGGGACTATGGGCAAATTCATCTTCAGCTGCTACAATCAATCTCTCACCTAAAGAAATACACAATAACTAGGCGGGAAAGAGTCAAGATTTATGACTTAGAAACATCTACACTGACCAGCATATACCTAGCCTTCTTGGCTCCCTCCCTACCCGAATGGCTCTCTCTAACAGTTACAATGATAAACTGTCTCTCCCTACTGTTTTACAAGTACATTAGCTTTATTTAATGAGATCTCAGAGTAATTTAACAGATGTATATAGGACATAAGACTAGGAAAACTCTTGCTACTTGGATACTTTTGCCAAGGTATTCTAGGACAGCTAATCTGAGGGGTAGCTTTAGATTCTTTGCAGAAGTATTATTCAAATTTTCTGAAGGCTTTTAAAAATGATTTTAATAGAAATATTTTATTATAATCAACGAGGAGAGAACCACTTCCACTTTCACTTGCATTCAGCCCATCAAAAGCCAGGATAAATGGGCTTTCTGAAATCACGGGGACTGACTTACATATTGAATTGTCAGGAAGAATGTCACTGTCAGAAATTAATACATTTGTAAAAACGTCTTCCATTCACCCACCTCCCAGAAGGAGGAAGAAGATACCTGGGTACCAGGGCAGGGAAAGAAGGAGGGAGAGGAAGATTTTCTGGGACACAAGGCAAGCCTGCTGTTTGGCTGCCAATGTCACACTCTCCTGGGGGTTTGGCGGAGGGGAAGGGGGCGCAGAGAGGAGAGAGAAGCTGGGTATCCTTGCCACCCTCAGAGCCTGCTCTATCTGCCAGGACCTCCACTGCCTGGCCAGTTCCTTTTTCCTTCCCTCACATTCCCTACCACTGGGCTCTCTGGTAGCTATAACGGAAAAATGACAATGGTATTAACTTTTTAAAAATTGCTTTAATAAACTGCCAATTAATAAGTGAAGAGAAGCCACGGGAAATTACCTGGCTGTGCTTAAAATAAAATTAAAAGGGGAGGGGGCCCTTTTCCTCCTCCCTTCTCCAAAGGCACAGGATGGGCTGTGACACGCTGTGTTGCAATTTTCTAGCCAAACCCTCCTGAGACCAAAATCTATACTTGCCCAGCACCACATACTCATCTGTGACACATTTTACTCAAAGTGGAATGTTATCCTAAGTTTGGTAAATGGTTGCAACAAATCCATGAGGAAAGAAAACAGAACAACGAAAACAGCAACTCAAAATTTCCCCCAGTGGTGAGAGCAGTTCTTATTGCGTTTGTGACTTTTTCTAAAAAAACAAAGGGGGAAAAAATGGTCTTACTCAAGGACTGGCTGCTTTTTGTTGAAATGTTTATTTCTCTTTCAGATCTCTTTAAATTATTCGTTAACAGTCTCCAGTTGATATTTACAATTCTGCAAAAAAAACTGTTCCATGCCCATTTCCTCGGAGGTTGGAACAGTCCCTCATAAAGTGCTTTTATATGGGGTCACCTCTGAAATCGTGACACGTGACAGCAGGTAGATGTGGATTAAAGCCTGTGCGGTGTGCGTGTCAGCTCAAGGTAAACATATTTCATGGCCTTCTACAAAATATAGAAGATGTTATATAGTGCTAATGGCTCCTTATGAATAATTTAGTAAATCCAATGCAGTGTCTTTAAAATATAACATTCACAGTGAGCATAAAAACTCAGTCAAATGAAAGGTTATGAAATTAGTGGTGACCATACGAAATCACAAGAAATCACAAGGCACCCGCTTGCTTTGGGGGTGAGGGGCTCTGAGAGGAAGGGAGAGATGGAGGGTGAGGTGGGGCAGAGCACACCCATCGGGACAGGAAGAAATCTGCTGCATGAAATTTCATTTCTTGAGACCTATACATCAACTTGTATTTGTTTAATGAGGTTGGCACTGGAAAGATGTATAGAACATGTCAGACACTCGGTCCCGATGCGAGTGGGGGAAAGATAACATCTCCGACTCTGACCACTCACTTAGTCTTCCAGCCGGCTTCTCTATCTGGTGGTTCTTTGGGGAATAATAAATGAGAGGCCAGAAAGGAACAAGGAGCCAAATAATGAAAAACACATACACACACAAAAGAAAAAAATCATAACACTGGAGAGCCAGATTTACCGACCTCACAACTACATAATCAAGAGAAAGTTATCCTTGAAGAAACTTTTTCTCAGCGGTCCGATCTTAAATAACAGGGAGCCCTGTGAAATTTACAGCACTTTTAAGATATGCAAATTGAATGCAAGGTATAGACATAAGGGTAATTAATTGTAAATCTAAGAATAATGTTTCTTTGTCAGGCTGTCTCCATGTTGTGGAATACATTCTAATGTGCCTTAACTTGGAATATTTTTTAAAGGCTGGTCTAATTAGAAGATGTTCAGAATTTCAAAATACGAGTTATTCTTATCATTTAATTTAGCCTCTCTCACATTTAATAACAATTTACTGATTGCATGAAAATATTTTAATCTTTCAAGGTTAAAGCATTCGTTTCCAAGTCCAAATAGCCAGGATCCGGGTGGAGACACAAAGTTACCTGGAGACCCCCTTCTGCAGGTCCTGACTAGGTTTTGGGTGTGGAGGGCTCTGCAGGGTTCTGCCCACAGTTACTGCGTGGCCTCTCTTCATCATTTGGCGCATCAGCTCAACTCCCACCTGTTGTGCTGATCTCCTTATGACGTCGGGGACAATGGGACTGATTCGCATGCTTCATATTTAGCTCTCTCTACCTGCTGATGAAAACCTCTTACATCTTGTTAATGAAATCAGTGGGCAGATTCCGTGTATAATGGAAGCTCAGAAACTCCTAAGTGTGAAGATGGGGAGAGAAGTTTTCAGATCAAGAGAATCTGACACTGGGCTCTTAGCAAGAAAGCTTTTCATCAAGATGCACTTGGAGAGAAGTGGGGAAGTGGGGTGGGTGAGGGGTGAGGTGCTTGGAGACAAGCGGGTTGGGAAAGTGGCTCGGTCCTCTGTCCACCTGCAAGCATCCAGCTCAGACAAATGACCGCTGAGAGGATGAGACATTGGCTGCCTCTTACTCTGAGGTTGAAAACAAATAAACTCTCTGAAATCCTAACTCCCGTTACTCAGAAGAGGTTTGACCAAGGGTGGATTGTGCAACTGTGGAAGGTCTGCATGGGTGGAGGGAGAGGTGGGGTGGAATGCAAGTGCAGGATTGGCCCAAGGAGAGTGCTGAAGAAATAAGCCCCTCTCCCAGACTGGAGACGTGAGTACCCCAGGACAGCATTCTTTTTCTGGGCACTTGGCACTGGGCTAGGTATATCACTTGCTGCCTTGGCAATGCCATGTCAACCTCTTCAGTGTCCCGGGACACTCAGCGCCAGCTCTGGGCTGAGGACTCTTAAATGGAAACCCCCAGCCTGGACCTTCCCAGTGTGTCCAGCTTGCAGCTTCAGTGACACCTACTCTTGATGACTGAGGGTCATTTCTAGCCTACTAGGTCCCAGTGGAGGTCCTCTATTCCCACCCTACACAACTCTCAGGCTTTGGGTCACAACTCAGGTGTCACTTTCTCTGATCACTGTTTTATGGAGGTCACCTCCCTCCTTTCTCTGTATTATATTCCTCTACTTACTTACTTAAGATAAACATATACAACTTGCATTCATTTCGATTATGTGCAGTTGTTTATTTCATGTCGTCTGTGTGATCCACTAAGAGAAGCTGGGAGGTAGGAAGGACAGAGACGCTCTCTGTCACACCTACTGCCCCAGTCTGCTGCCTCTAGCCTTTCATTTGCCAAGAGTGGATCTCAGTGGATAAGCTGGCAAAGGGACTTGGGTTCCAACTCAGAATATGGCCTGGTCTGTGCCTCCTCCCTGGGCCTCACAATAGTCCTGCAGCCACTCCCATGTTGCCACATGCAGAAAGAGCATCCCGGCATATTGCAGTCACCTCTGGGCACTTGGTGGACAAACGAGCTGGACAAGAGCCAACTGAACAAGAACAAGGACTCTGGAAAGTGGATCTTCCAAGGCTTGGTTTAAAGGATTGATAATGCTGAGCACGGAAGGAAAAAATGACTGAATGGAATTGTGACAATTCTTTGAAAGATAGGGTGAAGGGATTTATAGTGATCTGTAGAATTGCAGAGAGCATACTTAAGGCACAGAAATGAGAAGGCAGGGTACGTGGTTGAAAGAGTTGGACCCTAGAGCAAAACAGCAGTGGACTCAATCCCAGCCCACCACTGACTACTCTGTGGGTCCTGGGCAAATGCTCCATTCTGTCATGACTGAGCTCAAGCCCTGTTGAGAGGTCTTAGTGAAGAGTTTGCAACGTACCTAACTGCTGAACATTAAAGAGAGAGAGTTAGGAAAACAACTGCCCTCCACGCCTTATACTTGTGGAAAATGGTGAAGTTACACTGACATTAGTGGTAGAATAACTTGACTGTTAATTTTTCACCAACACATGCTGCAACTCAAGTTTCTTGTAAAAGCTGAACCATTCCCTGCCAGTGTGTGCACACTAAGTCACTTCAGTTGTGTCCAACTCTGCGACCCCGTGGACTGGCCCACCAGCTTCCTCTGCCTATAGGATGCTCCAGGCAAGAATGCTGGAGTGGATTGCCATCCCTTCCTCCAGGGGATCTTTCCAACTCAGGAATCGAACCTGTTTCTCTTACGTCTACCTGCATTGGCAGGCGGCTTCTTTACCACTGGTACCACCTGGGAAGCCCATTTCCTGCCCAGTCTCTCAAATATATCTGTGATTCTCCAAAAGGCTATCTTTCCTTCCCTGAAAAATCATCAGCCTGCCACTGCTGACCCCGGTCACTCTGAATCTACTCAGACCTGAGTCCCAATTCCAGTAAATGGAAGTCACCCCAGACATTCATCCCAGTTACTAAAGTTCTCAATATTCATGCTGTGGGAACAGCTCTCAAAGTCTCCATCCCACAAAAAAAACAAACAAACAAACAAACAAACAAACAAAAAACCCCTAAAGGAAACAGAAAGTAGAGCCAAAGCCTCAGAGAAAGTCTGCATGGTACATACAGGTAACAAAGGGCTTGATTCCAGAATAAGTAAAGAAAGCCTACAAATCAATAATAACAATAAAGCCAACCCAAGGTACACAATGGACAAAAATCTTGAATGGATACTTCACTAAAAAGATACAAGAAGAGATGATATGCACATGAAAAGATACTCAACAGTGAAATGCAAATTAAAACCACAATCAGATGTTATCTCATACCTAGCATCTTGACTAAAATTGAAAAGACCCCAAGTGCAGACAAGGATGAGCAAAAAGAGGTCTCATATGCTGCTGGATGGGGGAGGAAATGCTACACTCTGGAAAAAGGCTTTAAAGTTAAACTAACAGTTACAATTTGACCCAGGAAATTTCACTCTTGGCTATTTTTTTTCAGGTGAAATTAATTTTAATAATATTATTTAACCTAGTATATTCAAAGTATGCTTTCCACACATATCAATATAAAATATTATTAATGAGGCATTTTATATTATTTTTGTTACACTAAGTCTTTGAAAACCAGTTTTAAAATAAAAAATAAAGCTAATAAATAAATAAAGATGTCTCATGTCTCCTGCATTGGCTGGCCAGTTCTTTACTGCTAGTGCCACCTGGGAAGCCCACAAAATGCATATTGGGCTTTAATATTTTAATTAAAAATATTTTTAAAAATTGTTTACAAAAAGACTTGAATCCAAATGTTCATGGCAGCACAATTCCCATCACAGCCCCAAACTGGAAAAACCTAATGTCCACCAACTAAGGCTTTGATAAACATGTAGTTTTATAGTGATAAGCTATTATTCAGAAATAATTTTTTTCAAAACTATGGCTATATGCAGCAACATAAAAGAATTTCAAAAATATTTATGATTTGTTTTTTATAGGAGGTCCTATCGCCGACAAAAGAAAGCTGTGGTGTTAGAGGCCGTGTCCAGGTTGCCCTGACATCTTCCTACAGAGCAGCAGGGCACGTGGAGGCAAAGAGCACCAGCTCGAGGATTAGACAGGAATGAGCGTGGAGGCTGCCTTAGGACAGGGTGGGTGAGAGCTTCCCAGTGGGGCAGACATGGTCTAACTCCGGAAATGAAGTGGCTCCCTAAATGTGCACACTGCTCCAAACTCATCCAACTGTCCACTTGAAATCTGTACATTTTATTGTATATAAATGTGCTTAAATAAAATTGACCGTACAAAGAAAAACAGTTATGATAAAATTTCCCTCTTCTCTTTCAGTTATGCTCAGTTGGAAAAGGGTGAGCCCAAGGTACTGCCTTTCTTCTTTGCTTGTTTCATTGGAGTACAGTTGCTTTCCAATGTGGCGTTAGTTCCTGCTGCACAACGTGAATCAGCTGCATGTTGACATAGGTCCCCTCCCTCTGAGCCTCTCTCCCACGCCCCCATCCCGCCCCTCCGGGTCATCACGGAGAGCTGAGCTGGGCTCCTGGGGTGATACAGCCGCATCCCACGAGCTGTCCATTTTATACATAGTGGTGTTTATCTCTCAATTCGTCCCGCTCTCTCCTTCTTGCCCTCTGTTCACAAGCCCATTCTCCACGTCTGCATCTCTATTTATAGGTGCTTGCAAATATGTTCATCGGTACCATCTTTCCAGATTCCATATGTGTGCGTTGTTGTGGTTGTTGTTGTTTAGTTGCTAAATCGTGTCTAATTTTGTGACCCCACAGATTGTAGCCCACTAGGCTCTAAGCCACCAGAGAAGCCTCATGCATGTGCTAATGTATGATATTCTTTTTCTCTTTCTGACTTACTTCTCTCCCTATGACACTCTCAGACACAATATTGTTAACAAATTCAAAAAAGACTTTGAAAAGGATAGAGAGAGAGAGAGAGACCAAGCATGTGGTCCAGTCTCCCTTGGGTGCATCCAGGCCATCAAGCAGTCAGGCCTATGTTTGTCTGTTACTCAAGCCCCAAGAAAACCAGTTAATGCAAGTGGAGAGGAGAGAGCGAGGACCCTGGGCTGACCACAAGGTGTGGCCCCTCCCTCGGTGCTGGCTCCTCCCCTTCTGATGCCTGTGGGGAGGGAGGGGTGTATGGCACCTGTGATCCTGTCACATCATCCGGGGAGCCTGGATACCCCAGTGCATCCCAGAAGTGTACCTCCAGAACTCCCTTCCACAAAGGATGCTTTAGAAATGCTGCAGGAAGAAGCAGCAAGGCACCCCCACTGTCTGGAGCCCTAACACCTTCCTACGGAGCAGCAGCAGGACACACGGAGGCAAAGAGCCCCAGCTCGAGGCTCGACAGGCCTGGCTGCAGGTTCTGCTCCTCTCGCTTGTAGGCGCTATGACCTTGAGCAGGTTCCTTAACTTCCCGGTGCCCCAGTTCACTCAGCTCCATCATGAGTGCAGTCAAACCGCCTGCCTCTCAAGGTTGTTGTTAGAAGTAAACAGGATGGTGGAACTAAAGGCCTTACAACTTGACTAACTTGATAATTATCTGGTACAACTCTTAAAAGCTATTTTTACTCTATGAAAATGAGGATAAGGAAGTCAGAGATTCAGGCAGAGATGGAGGGAAAAGAGGAGTAAGAGGTTTGAAGAAATTGAATTGGAGAAAAAGAGCAAGCTGAGAGTAAAATGAAGGGATGAGAGAAAGAGGAGGAAAACAGAAGAAGAATGAACCCAAATTATACTTTTCTGCCTACAGCTTGCCCAAGCGTTCCCCACAGTCTGCTGAGCATAATTTGGACTTGGTTATTTAAAGGGCTCTGGGATAATACAGTGGGAAGACAGGTCTGCACTGTAACTCACACAATTTATCACACAGGGAAGAGCCACTAATCTTTTTAGGAAACAAGGTATTCACAGTTATTTAAGGCTAATATTTATGCATCACCACACATTGTGAACACAGCCCAATCTCCATCCTCACACGGCCAAGATCTGGGAAGGTCTTTAGCAGCAACGTTCCATATTTTAAGCCCCTTATGGAAGTCTCGCCTGGTAGTCTGAACCGGCTCTGTTATTAACTGCATCCACACACCAGATCTATTCATGCACACGGCTAATTAAAAGAGCAGATTTTCCTGAGGTGGGTGAATGCTGAGCTGCGTTGGATGGATACAGTCTTGTGCGAATTTCTTATAGGCCAAAACCGCAGTGTTGCTCTGCAAAGCGTAATCAATTATTCAAACTCAGAACCTCCAGAACATTCATAAATATAGTTTGGGCACAGTCAAGCTGGTCCACTACAAAAAACTACACTTTACAAGGTGCTGAGGATGGAAGCGTGGGTGACCGCCCCCCAGCAATAACTAGAGAGTCCTGGTCCCCTCCGCCACCCCATGAAGGACCTGATCTCACCCATGATTGGTGGAAGGTCACGCAGAAACTGTCGGGACATTTTCCTGGGTGGTCCCCTTGCAGCCACTGCCCAGGCTGCCTCCATGCCCCTTTGGAAGGCCCTTTCTTTGCCTCTCTCCATCTTCCCTTTTCTACCCTTCTCTGCTGAGGGACTCAGCTGTGTTCTCTCTGGGAACCAAGATGTCTGAACCTTCAGAACCCAGAGCTGTGCAAACAGGAAGCACAGATTCCCTAAGTGGATCAAGGGAGTGCTGGTACCTGGACACTCATGCCACCACCTTGGTCCCCGGGTACATGGATTTTGTATCTGTGGAGTAAATATAATATGTGAAGACAAAACATCTAATAAATATCATTCAGTCAAAACATATTTCTTACCCTTGAGAATGATTGGGGCTCCACTCATAAATTCTCACCTCTGAGCTGGTGCCTTAGCTATGCCCTTTATGAGCTATTCCAACACTATTAGGCTAACAGTTTCTGGATGGAACCACACATGACAATGACCAGGGGCTGCCATCAGCATGGGCCCAACCCCACACTTCCTCTGCTGGATGGTGGCTCTTCTGGTCCAGGGTGACATTACATGGATTCCTGCAGACAGTTAGATAGCATCACCAACTCAATGGACATGAATTTGAGCAAACTCTGGGAGATGTAGAGGACAGAGGAGCTTGGCGTGCTGCAGTCCAAGCGGTCACAAAGAGTCAGAGACATCTTAGCAACTGAAAACAACAACTGCAAGCATTCTGTAAGCCCGCAGATAGTGGCTGAGGCTGAGGCTCTGTGGGCAGTAAGGGCAAAGCCATATTTGGAATCTGAGTCTATTCCTGCCGAATGAATCACTGGTCCTTCAGAGGGGGAAGGGTCCCAATGTAATCAACTTGCCAACAAGTATCCAGGTGGTCTTCTTGAGAGACACTGTCATATCAGCAACTCATCATTGATCCATGTTGCTGCAAGTTGGATGGCAGTAGCATCAATAACAGTAATAATAATAAGTAGGAGTCCTTGCTCTTAGGCACATGCATGGCCGCCATCTCTGCTTACCATGGCGACTCTGCTCACATTCTGTCATGCCAGCACTGGAGTGGTTGATGACAGAGAGTGGCTGGTGTTGCCTGAGTTGATTTATCTACATGATCATGAAATGCCTCCACTGTGATGAAAGCTCTTTGTGACCCCATGGACTGTAGCCTACCAGGCTCCTCCATCTCTGGGATTTTCCAGGCAAGAATACTGGAGTGGGTTGCCATTTCCTTCTCCAGATGAAAGCTTTACCTTGAGCATTAACATACAATACAAAGGTCTTCCCACTCTGCGCCCACTCCAGTACACCCATCCACTTGACTCTACCCTGGACCTCCCACTCCCAATCGTTCACTCTTACTACTTCTAGGCCCTGACCAGCCAGTTAAGACATCCATCATTCAGCCCATGAGACCATGTACATTCCAACCTCTTTCTACACAAAGTGGGTGACCAGCATTGCCTGAAGCTCTACTTTTAGGGAAGCTGTTCCCTCATCACTGTCCTTCAAGACCATCCCTGAGAGGGACTATAGTGGGGCCACCATCTGTTTTCAGCCTCCATCCTCAGGCAGAGCCAATCTGCCCATGAACCAATCTCAGGTTCTTTACCCTCCACCAGCTGGCCACATGGGACCCCTATACAACCAGTAGACCAAAGTGAGGGAGAGGTATTGATATAACGGTGGAGGTGGAGAGAGAATGGATACATATATATGTATGGTTGATTCCCTTGACTGTTCACCTTAAACTATCACAACATTGTTAGTTGGCTATACCCCAACACAAAATAAGAAGTTCAAATGGGGAAGAAAAAGTGGAGGATGCCATGTGAGTCTGGACTACCTGCTCATGCTAATTACTTGTGTCCTCTGGTCCTGTTTAGGCTTGATCCCAGAGTACCACTTCCACTTTATGATGGTTTCTTTCTGGGTAACTTTATGATATGGTACATCTGATAGATGAGCTCATGATGGGCAGCTCTGGCCACATGGCCATCCGATGCCCCATGATCAGATGCTTCCTCTCTACCTGGGCCCAGAGCACAATCAAGAGTAGCTTTTCACATGGTATGTAATTCCCCTGGGCAGGTGGCATGGTTGTGACCCAGAACCCTAGGGGGCACTTGCGATTCTCACGCTGGAGCTTTGCATAAACTCCCCATGGCATGCTTCCTAAGCACTGTAATATATCTCTAATACCATTGGGGCTGCTAGGTTTTACAGCCCAAAGGGTGGGGCTGTTTACAATGGAGTCAGGACCTGCTGTAGAGTCCTTTCTTGTTCTAGATTCCATTTAAATCTGACAGCCTTTAATGCCACCTGGCATATGGGTCTGAGCAGTATTCCTAGACACAGATTTTTCTGTGAACTGAAAAATTTTACTGAACCCAAAAAGCCTACCAGACATTGTGCTTCTTTTTTCATCAAAGGAGATGTAAGATGTGATAATTTTCTTTTACTTGGATAGACTGTTGTGACACTATTTTTACTGATGTGGCCATCTCCCAAACCTCCACAGTGTTTATTTCCAACCTCTGGAATACATACCTCTTACCAAGGCCACAGACATGCTAGATACACCTTGCTTCCTTTGTCTGATTAGTTTATTTTCAATATGATGAATCAATGTGATATTCTGCCCCACGTGGAAAACATTTCTTGGACCATGTGACACAGGGCAAAAAAAATTAACATCTCCCTTGGGTAAAACTACAGATTATATTGTTGTCTATTATATGTGAATACAAACTATTTCTGATCATTTCCAATATGGATTTAAAAAAAAAAAAACAGAGTGCATTTGCCAAACCAATGCTGTCTACTGTGAACTTGAGGCTATGGTAACCGGCATCATAGCAGCAAGACTACATCTCATAGTCACTGAGGTCAAGGTCATGGCTGAGTTTGTCGTTGTGACTGTCATTTTTTCTTGAGGGGGCTATACTGGTGACCCAGACAGAGACATGATTCAAACACCACCTTTGCAACAGTGTTTAGATTTTTAAGAGTAGAACTAATTTTTACCATCTTCTTCTCCCCAGAATAATACTGTCTTCCCCACTAAAACAGCTCATGGTCTATAGTCCATGGGAGTTGTGCCAAACATCAAGTATGTCTAGTCTGATTATGTATTCATTTATCAGGTAAATAAGCCCTGAATGTGTGGCCTATGACCAGGATTCCATTGATAACTGACCCTGTACTCATCTAGAAGGACCATGATAAGACTCCAAACAGGATGTTAGACCCTTCACCCACAACATTCTTTGAAATGTTTGACTATTTTCCTTTTCCCAGGACACAGCTACCCAAGGATGTGACTCCAGTTCTCTTTGCGGAAGGACTGGGGACTCATAACTGGGTCCATTTGCCATAATGCTCCCACTGTAATAGCTTCTAGTGGACAGAAACGCATTGTCTTCTCTTCGGTGCTAGGTTTCTGGGTTCAAAAAGCAGCTCAGGTTCAAACACAGCATGGTGTTCTGTCATTATATTGGGGTAATCTCTTCTAGGCCCTTGATCAGTCATTCTCGATTCCTTTTGAAATCGAGAAAGACTGAGTAGCTCTGTGAGTAGCACATGCTGGCTGCTCCTAGAAGCAGCCCTGTGTTATCCATCACCCTATCTCTCTGTGGAGCAGGCCAACATGACTGCCCCCATCATCATGGCTATTCACTAAAGTAACCCCATCTCCCTGACTTCTGGGGGTTAAACAGGACCATCTGGCCTCTGTTGTTTGAGGGATCCTGTCATCCCCATTGCCATTATGAGCCTAGTTCTGCAATCTCCCTCCTAGATCACCCATGACCAACAGAGACGTGCCCTTTCCCACAAACACCTTACTGATGGCTTCAAAAGCCTAAGTGTCTTCCTGTAGAACAAAATCCCATGGAGGGTTTATCAGTCTTTCATGGTTTGTGCATCAGCATATCTACCTCTCTGAATTTTTTAATCTTTTCTGTCACAACTTCCCAGGCTCCCCAGATGGCTCAGTGGTAAAGAATCCACCTGCAATGCAGGAGCCATTGGAGATGTGGCTTTGATCCCTGGGTCAGGAAGATCCCCTGGAGTAGGAAATGGCAACTCACTCCAGTATTCTTGCCAGGAATATCCCATGGACAGAGGAGCCTGGCGGGCTACAGTCTATGGGGTCACAAAGAGTTAAGCATGACTGAAGTGACAGCACGCATGCATCACAACTTCCTGTGAAAAGTCTGGCCTCTCAACCTTATTTATTCCATCTCCTAGGGTCTTTGTCCAGGAGAGGCACTTTGGCATGCCTGAGAGAGTGGCCCAATGTTGAAAGAACTTTCCCTTATCAAGCCTACTAATCTAGCCCCCTGAATCTCCCTCAGAATCCAAGCCATGTCATGCTCCTCCAACCCCTCCTGTATCTGTTGCCTAGGCTGTGGGTATAGAGTCCTCTTCCTTCCTTTATCAAGCCAAGCACATCCCAGCTGAGTTACTTATACCGGTGCTCATAGCAGTGAGTAGCAAAGACCAGAGCAGAACCCAGTTCATCTGCATCTCCTGCTATCCCTAGTACATCATTGCTGCCTGCAATGACTATGCCATGATTCATTAATTCTAAGTATTTGGCATGGCTCTGCTGGTCTAGAATGCATTCAGCGTAATAGTATTCACATTTAACATACAAGTTAATTCTTCAACATACTGTCTTCCACTTAAGTATAAAAGGTGCTTCTGGACACCTCAGAGGATATAGCTGATCCTTTTCAAGGACTTCTCAAACCATATTTCAGAGTACTGTTTTCCAGCTTTATTGTGCCGCCACTTGCATCTTCAATCAAGGCATCCTTACTTTGAAGGAGATGCTCTTGTCCCCAAAGTACCACTCAAGTACTTAGGTGGGAGGAAAGAAGTATTGTGCTGAGGAGAGAAGAATAGTAGGAAATGTTGTCATGTATAAAGTGAATGTAAGTCATAGAAATAACAATGTACCAATAGTTCCTTCACGCCACAAACCTTTATTGAGCACCCACAGTATGCAGACACTGTACTAGACTCTGTGGGGTACAGAAGCGTCATGTGATAGGGTGGGGAAAGCATAGTTACTAAGTTGCTTTCCTGAGTCTGAAATCTGGTAACAATGAGCTGGGGGGCACTTGACAATGTCTGAGCCTTGAGGAATTCCTCTGCGCAATGGAGATGAACAATCTCAAGGGGCTACTGTGAGAAGCCTTTAGAACTTAGCTATCCAGAAGCTTTCCAAGTTGTAAAACATTTTCTGTAGGCTAACGCTGGCCACTGAAAGAAAGTTCAGGCTGTGCTTCCAAATAAATATCTAGAAGGGAAAGCAAGACATTAAACAATCATGGAAAATACAGGTTAAAAAAATAAGTGAGGACCCAAAAAAGGGCAAAGAATTTTACCTTTGCAAGCCATGAGGCATGGTTAGCATTTCTATATTCTAGGAATAGCACATAGTGTTGGGGAAAGGGCAGGTGCTAGGTTGGGGCTGGTTCTATAAAGTTCTATCCAAACTATAAAGTTTAGATGCTAGATTTTGAACAATCTTTCCCAAACTTCAGTCATTTACATGCCATTCCATATCTTTGCCAAATCTGCATGCTCCGTATAATACTACCAATTAAATACTTTCCTTCCAATTTTTACATTTTACTCACTTTTACTTATAACTTTGTCTTTCTGAATTATAGTTTTCTCTGGACGTATGCCCAGGGTGGGATTGCTGGATTATATGGTAGCTCTTATTTTCAGCTTTTTTGAGGAACCTCCACACTGTTTTCCTGGCCGCGCCAATTTACGTTCCCACCAACAGTGTCGGAGGGTTCCCATCTCTCTACACCTTCTCCAGCACTTGTTATTTGTAGACATTTTAAAGGTGGACATTCTGACCAGTGTGAAGTGTTACCTCATTGTAGTTTTGATTTGCATTTCTCTTACAATGAGCGATATTGAGCATCTTTTCATGTGCCTGTTGGCCATTTGCATGTCTTTGAAGAAATGTCTACTTAAGTCTTCTCCCCATTTTCAATTTGAGCTGTTTGTTTTTTGTTATTGAATTACATGAGCTGTTTATATATTTTGAAAATTAAGGTTTTGTCAATTGCACTGCTTGCAAATATTTTCTCCCATTTGATACATTGTTTTTTCATTTTGTTTATGGTTTCCTTTACTGTGCAAACACTTCTAAGTTTGATTAGGTCCCATTTGTTTATTTCTATTGCCTTGGGAGATTGACCTAAGAAAACATTGGTACAAGGTACATCAGAGAATGTTTTGCCTAACTCATAGCCTTATCACAATCAATAATAAGTGCCAATGCACAAGTTGACTCAGCTAGGTAATTACCTTTCTAATACATGTGAAGATTTATTTATAACTATAAAACTATTCATTTGTATCCCATCTAAAAATCTGTTGTGTATGACCATGGTAAATAGGCCCACTGGAAAGGGAAGTCACTGTGAAGGGTTTTGTGGAGAAGGATGGTATAGTTAGAATGGCCTCTGAAATACAGCTAGGAAGTTATTTCCATTGTTTATGTGTCCCCCTAACCCAGGGATAGAGGAGTGGGAATGGCAAGGAGAAGATAGACTCAAGGATCAACATGGTTGGAGATGGATACTCAGAGCCAGGTGCCAGGTAGGATGTGTGGGACCAGGGAAAAGAAGGGGTCCAAGAGTAGATCAGAGTTTTAAATCCAGATGCTAAAGCCCCTAGAAACTCAGAAAACTCCCTCCATTTTCATGGATTAACTGAAAAGATGAACTTAACATAAACTAATTCAACCTAAAATCAATGTAAATTCTGGGCCACTTCTTTGGAAAAATAGGAATAAATGAATAGGCTAATTTACACATGAAGGTTAAAAGTATCTGAGGGAAATTGGCTTTTGACACACCAGGTGTTTTCACTCACTCATTTAAGGGCATTGTCCCATCAGGAAACCATTTGTGAAATGCACTAAGATATGAACAGGACAAGCAAGCTACAAAATAAAGGAGGTCCAGCCAGCCAAGAATATATAAAGAAATACTAAGACTTACCAAGAAAAATAATGTCAGACAAAGCAACGTGTTACTGTTGTTGATACCAATGAGGGTTCTTGGCCTTCCCCAATCAGTAGAGATTGGTAAAAGGCTGGACAAAAAATTCAGGCAAAGCTTTATTGGGTCCCTGCTGCAGCAGAGGGAAACCAGAATAAGTAACAGTTTCCCTTGCTCGCTCCCCTGCAGAGGGGGGCAAGCTGGTTCCTCATATAGGGAGGGGTGAAGGGGTGGCTTAGGTGGTTTGCCAACCCTTAGGTGGTATTGTGTGCAGGGGCATGTGCAGAATCTTGCTTTTGCTCTTCTGAAGTGGCCAATGGGGTTTTTTGGTCTTTTTGTACCTCATTGTCCATAATTTGCCCTAACTGTGCATGCAGTTTTTTAAGTCCCTTATAGCTTCTTTGTATTTTGTTGCTCAAGGAGGTGTTTGTCCAGGTGCCAGCACTTCAGCAAAGGTTTCAGGGCCCCAGGTCCCAGAGTGTAGCCTGTCTCACTGTCAGCTATCCAATAAGGCACTTTTATGACTTGTTCATCGCTAGGGCCTTCATCAGATATTTCCAGCCCTCTCTCCCTATTTCCTGGCTCCCTGTGGGTGGAGCCCTGTTACTGGCTTGCGTCAATAAGCTATGAGCAGAAGGGACATTAGTTGCTTGTGAGCCAGCTCACTGAGTGGGATGTGCCCAGAGCTCTCTCTCCATCTGTAACAGTGACCAAGCCGCATTCTCGACACCAAATGCTCAGTCGTTCCAATGTGAGGACCCCTGGAGCAGAGCCCAGCTGCCACAGGGTGGACATGAGCATCAGCAAGAAGGAAACTTGGGCTGTCACAAGTCGTTAAGGAATGAATTTGTTAATAAGCCTACCAATGGGCTCAATGATCATGCTTAAAGCTGTTAAGGGAAAGATACAACAGAAACAGAATGTAAATTCCTCTAATGCATTTAAAAAATAGTTATCCCCCTCGACTCAATCATTCCACTTATGAGCGTATATCCAAGAATAAAAGGGAAAACATGATATGGGGGAAAGATTTGTAGTCAAAGTATGGACTAATGGCCAAAAGCATGGCTTTTGTCAAACTGACATCCATTTCAATTCTGGCATTACCCCTCGCCAGCTGTGTATCCTTGGGTGGCTTATTTAGCTGTCTAAACCTTCGTTTCCTGATCTGTATGATGGGGAAGTTAGGATTTCCTTACCTCACAGAGTTACTCAAGAATAAATTATATACTGTATGTAAAAACTTTAACAGGAAACTAAGTATACAGTAAGCAGCACACATCTGTGAGCCAACACATACACACACAGTTACGCACAAATGTTACTTTCTTCATTACAGTAGGGAAAAATAGACAAAACCAAATGAGCAACCAAAAAGGAACAATAAAGGACTATAAGCCCCACAAAATGGATATGACACCATCATGAGAAAATGCTTATGCGATAGTGGTTGTTGCTGTTATTCAGTCGCTCAGTCACGTCCGACTCATTACAACCACATGGACTACAGCACGCCAGGCTTCCTAGTCCATCACCATCTCTTGGCATTTGCTCAAACTCATGTCCATTGAGTTGGTGATACCATCCAACCATGCCCTTCTTCGCCATCCCCTTCTCCTCCTACCTTCAATCTTTCCCAGCATCAGCGTCTTTTCTGAGTCGGCTCTTTGCATCAGGTGGCCAATGTACTGGAACTTCAGCTTCAGCATCAGCCTTCCCAATGAATATTCAGGGTTGATTTCCTTTCAGATTGACTGGTTTGATCTCCTTGTAGTCAAAGAGTATTCTCCAACACCGCAGCTCAAAAGCATGAGTCCTGCAGTGCTCAGCCTTCTTTATGGTCCAACTCTCTCATCCATACATGACTATTGGAAAAGCCATAGTTTGACTACATGGATCTTTGTTGGCAAAGTAATGTCTCTGCTTTTTAATATGCTGTCTAGGTTTGTCATATCTTTTCTTCCAAGGAGAAAGCATAAAAGAATAAGACAAAATTAGTTACATAACATAATCACAATTATGGACAAAGAAGGAATAGAAAAATTTATAAAAGAAAATAAAACAAGATTATAATGAACTGTATGTGGAAAGTGAAATTATTGGTGATTTTTTCCCATTTTTTTTGTTTTGTTTTCCAAATTTCCTTACATAAGCCACATGCATGGACCTGAAAAGCAGGCTTCTCCAGTCTTGAATCCCAGCCTCCAACTCATTAACTGTGTGACCCTGGACTAGTTGCATAACCTCACTGAACAGGGCTCCTTGTGTGAAAAATGGAAACATTTGCCTATCTCATGTTCAAAGTAATAAACTAAAAGATCTTTTAAAGTTATAAGTATAGTGCTTCCCTGGTGGCTCAGATGGTAAAGAATCTGCCCGCAATGCAGGAGACCTGGGTTCAATCCCTGGGTCGGGAAGATCCCCTGGAGAAGAAAATGGCAACCCACTCCAGTATTCTTGCCTGGAGAATCCCACGGACAGGGGAACCTGGCAGGTACAGTCCATGGGGTCACAGAGAGTCAGATACAACTGAGCGACTAACACACAGACACACCTTATTTATACCTTGTTTATACCTTATAAGTGTAATGTCTAGAACATAGTAAATAGCTAATAAGCATTATCTATTTTTCTTGAAATTATCATTACATATTCCTTTCATAATGTAGGAAAGAATGATACTTTAAGATCTAAGATAAAGCCTCTCATAGCAGAAGATTGTGACCAGTATATACTGCCCGTTGACTTGTAATTCATGGTCCAGGAAGACACAAGGCAATGAGCTAGCAGGTCACGGGCATAAAGTACAAAGAGATCAACCCTCCCCTCCCCCAGGTCAAGAAAAACAGAAATGGTCCAAATGTTGTCCCAAGAAAGGCACTTGGCTTAGAGCAGCCACCTCCCCAAGGTCAGGGCCAGCATGTCAGTGGCATACAGAACCCTCTCCCTGACAGCTGCCCCTGCAGCAGCTGGCTTACCCCCATGATGGATGGGAATTACAGCCATTTTCAAGAGACTAACAGAAGGCAGGCTGTGTCCAGATAAGCTATAACAACAGTAGTAAAGTTCTAAGGAGACCAAAGTGTCCCCACATCCACACACTTCCCCCAGCCGTGGCTGCGGTAATTATGACCGTGACAGCTGGGCAGCCCAGGGACATGACTGGAATAGGCCAAGGCGTGGACATATGGTGCTGCTGTTGAGCAAGGCTGGCCCACCCCGCCCTCCCCAGCTGCCCAAACTCTGCCTACATCCTCAGGCCTGACTGTCAAGAGGCCAGGAAAGAGATCAGCAGAGCACTGCTGGTGCAGGCACAGGGGAAGGAGGCTGGGCCCCCCAGGGCCTTACGGTAATGGAGCCAGACACACAATTGCCAGCTCTGTCCTGAAATGGCAGTGATGTGCTCCAGGACCCTCTCTTGACGGGTGTGTTCTGATTCCCGGGCCCTCCACCCTGGGCCCGTGCTCCCAGAATGTGCTCTAGTCATCCCCCAGGGACCTGATGGCTAGGCTCCTTTACTATGAGAAAAGACCCAGAATCATCTGCTCTCAGACCAAATGAATCAATCATCTCTCCTCTCCTGCAGCCGTCCCTTGATTACATGTCTATTTGAGGCCATTCCTAACATGCACTGTGTCTGTCTCCCCTCTAAGCCTCTTATCAAAAGAGACTGACTCTTCCTCATTTTAAATTCAATCATTTATTCAATTGTTTGTTCAAAACTGAGTACCTACAGTGAGCTATGAACCATACTAGGTACTGGCCAAGACAGACACACCATCTTGGAACTGAGTGGCCTCAGACAAAGACACAACTAAATGAGAAATAATAAGCAAAATCTCGGGTTTAGAGAATGTGCCATAACATATGGAAAGGAGACTATCAAGTCTTAAGAAATCAAGGAAGGCTTCCTGAAGGAAGTGTGAGTAGGTGTTAAGTGAGTTAATAATGGTCTAAGGGGAGAAGAATATGGTAGAGGAAGAATCAGAGGGTCTGGGAGAATAGTGAGGGGCTTTGCAGGACTTTTATCATAGAGGCAACAGGAAGTCACTTGAAGGATTTAAGTTGGAGATTGAAGCAAGCAGGACTGGAGTCTGGAAACAGGGGCTCAGTGGGCCCAGGTTTAACACAAGGCCTGGAGCACAGCAGTTGCTCTGTATGTTGACCTAAACTAAGGGAGGTAGAAGCAAAATGGGCAGGGTGCTGGTGGGACTTTCCAGGGTTTTCCTCACCCTATTACCCAAAGCACACATGTTCAATCCGTCCTACAGTCACCTATCTTGAGTGCCAACTCTCTGGACAGCTTTCAGAGAGAATCCATTTCTACAAACATCCCCTTGCACCTTCCTTGGGCTCTGCAGTAGCAACAGTCCACGCAGAAGGGGATTTGTCAGGCTCCATACCTCCCATCCAGCAGCCGACCACTGGGATGGCAGAGAAGATAGGTCTGCCAGCCACAGAGGGGAGCGTGAATGCTGTGAGGTCTCCTGCGGATTTGGGGAGCCAGACCAAATGATTGCCAGAGAGCTTGCTAACTCTAGTCTGTGGGTCTGCATTTAATTCCTGATCTATTGGCTAAGCATTTAGGGTACTGTCACAGATAAATGCCTCTCCTCCTATTGACACAATGCCAATAAGGAAGGACGCATTGGGCTGCTCCACCTCGAAGCACGTCATGCATCCCAGATTGATTCAGCTTCCTGACCCTCTTCAGCCCCTGGCAGCTGCAGGACTCCAGCCATTCTGCCCACTGAGCCTCACCTCTGTTCATTAAGGACTGCCATGAGGGGAGATTATATAGCCAATTCTAAATACTTGCCCCAAATCTCAGCTCCCAGATTCTCTAGGAGGTTTCTTCTGAAAATTGAAAGATATTTTTACCAGTAGGCTTTCTATCTTTCTGCTTACAAAATTACTACCTGCTCATTATAGAAAATGTTGAAACACACACACTCACAGAAGAAAATCAAAATTGCTCATGATCCCTCCATTTGGACATTAGCACTGATAATATTTAAATGCATATGCAGGTTTCTTCTGAGTGTGTATATACATACTTGAACTGTAATATCTATTTCACCTAACACACTGGGACTAAGGTCATGCCAATAAATTATTTTCTACAATGTCACTAGAAGCCACCACATAATTTTCTACCAGGTAGATGTCTTATACTTTAACCAAGCTTCTATTGCACCCAATTTTATGGTAATACTTTAACCAAGTTTCTATTGCACCCAATTTTATGGTAACTATTATAATCAATACTGATTTCATTAGAATAAACATATGGATGAGAATGACTCATCAAAAGAAGTTCTCTTTTTCAACACTTTGGTTATACATTGCAAAATCACACTTTAAAGTACATTATATTACTATTTCACCAACAGAATAAACCCTATACCACTGTTTGATATGCTAATAGTCAGTACTATAATTTGAAAGAAATATTGTCATCTCCACCATAGTCATCTCCACTACCGTCATCATCATCATCACCATCACCATCATGATACTGCAATAAATTAATACTTACCTAGAACTCTCAGTGTTCCTGGCACTGAGCTAAATGCACTGCATTTATCATTTCCTCTTTTAGTGACTCTTTAACTTAGTGAGATTGAACCTTTTTTCTTACATTCATCAGCCATGGTGATTCTTCATTTTAAAATTTGCTACTAATTTTCTTTGCACGTCTTATGCTACATGTTTGTCCTTTGATTATTTATTTGCAAGCACTCTGATATAATAATGATACTAAATATTTTTGTTGCAAAACTTTTTCCTCAGCTTGTGGTCTAATATTTTTTTGTTTTGTTGATAATTATTTTGACATAAAGAATTTTGTCACATTGTAGTAGTGAAACCCATCAGTCTTTCATTTTATGGACTATGCCTTTATATATAATCTTAGAAAGTACTTGCACATCATGACTTTAAATAAATGTTCATGTACTTTCTTAAAATCTTTCTATGGTTTCAGATTTCATATTTAAATATTTTATCGATTTGAAATTGTGAAGGAGGAAAAAGAAACCCATGCTAGTTTTGCTGTCACATGTCAACCTGCAAAAGTTATGGTCACAGTACATGATAATAGCTTAGTTAAGATGAAAAAGGCATTTAGATTTGTACAAAATATTTTGGAAAGGAGACCCTATTCATGTAACTCTTATTATAGCATATTGTTATAATTGCTCTAGCTTATTGGTTAGGAAACTCCTACTACGCCTGTGCCTAATTTATAAATTAAACTTCATCATATGCATCTATGTATGGGAAAAAACATAATCTCTCTATGATTTGGTACTAGCTGTGATTTCAGGTTTCTGCTAGGAGTCCTGGAGCATATTCTCACAAGTAAGTGGGGACCACCATATACAAAGTTACAAGTATGTCATTGAATGTTGCTTATTCAGTCTTGCAAGTCCCTCCTTATCTTTTTTTTTTTATGTTCTTGGCAATTCTGAAGTTCCAGATGAGTTTCATAATAATTTTATAAAGCACGACCCCCTCCAAAGTCCTGCAGGTATTTTGATTTGAAAAAGTGAAAGTTAGTCACTTAGTCGTGTCCAACTCTTGGTGACCCCAGGGACTGTAGCCCACCAGGCTCTGTCCATGGAATTCTCCAGGCAAGAATACTGGAGTGGGTTGCCATTAGATTTCATTAAACTTCTAGATGTTAGAGAGATGGTTGATAACTTCCATCTCTTTTTTAATTTTAATTCAATAACATGGCATGATTTTCCATTTTCAGCCCTTATTCTTTTTTCATCACTGTTTCTATGCTTCCTTGTGAACTTTATCCTAGACATTTACATTTGGGTTGCTATTGTGAATGGTATTTAAGATCATATCACTGGTATGTAGAAATATTATAACTTTTTGTGTGTTTACTTTGACCAGACATTATTTCTGGATTCACCAAACAGTGTAGTAGTTTCTCAGTGTATTCCCTTGGGTTCTCCAGGTACACAATTCTGTAACACATAAATGACAATAACGCTGTCATCTCCTTTCAAAGAGTCATCCCTCTTATTTTTTATTCTTGTTTTATTCCATTGGTCATGATTTAAAGAACCATGTTAAATATGGCAGAAATTGTAAGAATTCTTTTTTAGGTAAAAAATGTTTTTAGTTTTTCATCCTTAAATGTGATTCAACTGTTATTTTGGAAGCAAAATCATCTTTCTTGATAAAGAAAGTTTAATATCTATTATACTCATAAACTTTTGGATTTTGTAGCTTGGAATGGGTGTTGAATTGTATTATAAATCATTTCAATAGCAGATGTATGTAAACTTTCTCTTTTGCTATATTAATATATGCAAATACTTAAGCTTTAATGTCTTAATGGAAAAAAATTTCTTTAATCAAAGAATATTATTCTCCTGCTAAATTTTTTCATTATACATCATTTAATATTTTCATATTATGCTCAAAAGTGAGCTACCTTTTCTGAAGTATCTTTGCCCATCTATGGTATTAAAGTTACCATAGCTTCTTAAAATAAACTGAGTAGTGTTTGTAGGGGTTACTATATTCTAAAACTATCTGTATAAAAAATACACTTCTGATAAAGCATCTTGTGTTTGCTCTCTATTGGAAGTAAAGTTTAGATAATTTGAAGCATTTCTATTTTATTTATTTGTGCAAGAGTTCTGTAGTCTTAGGCTGATTTTGTGTAATAAAGCTTTTTCTTAAAAACAATTCAATTCATACATACATTCACTAACTTATTGTAAAAATAATATTTTAAAAGATTTGGCTACTCTCATATTTTCTATTCTCTGTGCTGTACAATGTATCCTTGTAACTTATTTTATATATAATAGTACCTCTTAGTCTCCTTCCCCTATATTTCCCCACCTCCTTTCTCTCTCCCTTTTGCAAACCACTGGTTTGTTCTCTATGAGTTTATTCCTTTTTTTCATTATATTCACTAGTTAGTTGCATTTTTTAGATTCATATGTAAGCAATACCATTATAGTGTTTGTCTTTCTCTGTCTGACTTATTTCGCTTAGCATAATGCCCTCCAAGTGGCAAAAATTCCATTCCTTTTCATGGCTGAGTAGTATTTCATCCCACTTCAGTACTCTTGCCTGAAAAATTCCATGAATGGAGGAACCTGGTAGGCTACAGTCCATGGAGTCACAAGAGTCAGACAAAACTGAGCGACTTCACTTTTTCTAATGGAATATGTACATGTATTGTATGTATATGTATATATATGTGTGTGTGTATATATATATATATATACACACACATAATCACATCTTCTTTATCCATTCATCTGTTGATGGACACTACAGTTGCATCCATATTTTGACAATTGTAAATAATACTGCTATGAACATTGAGATGCATGTATCACTTCAAATAAAATAACTATACTATCCAAGGCAGTCTTCAGATTCAATATAATCCCTATCAAAATACCAATGATATTTTTCATGGAACTAGAACAAATCATTTTAAATTATGTATGGAAATACAAAAGACCCCAAATAGCCAAAATAATCTGGAGAAAGAACAGAGTTGGAGGACTCATACTATCTGATTTCAGACTACACTACAAAGCTACAGTAATCAAAATGTTATGGTAGTTGTGCAAAAATAGACACAAAGATCAACGGAATAGAATAGAATCCAGAAATTAACTTACATACTTCCAGTCTATTAACCTTTGGCAAAGGAGGCAAGAGTATACAATTGAGAAAATATAGTCTCTTCAAAAAGTTTTTCTGGAAAAATTGGACAGCTACATGTAAAAGAATGTAAATTATCTAACGCCATACACAAATGATGTTGAAACTGAAACTCCAATACTTTGGCCACCTGATGCAAAGAGCTGACTCACTGGAAAAGAGCCTAATGCTGGGAAAGATTGAGGGCAGGAGGAGAAGGGGACGACAGAGGATGAGATGGTTGGATGGCATCACCAACTCGATGGACATGGGTTTGGGTGGACTCCAGGAGTTGGTGATGGACAGGGAGGCCTGGCATGCTGCGTTTCACGGGGTCGCAAAGAGTCGGACATGATTGAGCGACTGAACTGAACTGAACTGATACACAAAAATAAACTCATAATGGATTAAAGACCCAAATGTGGAACTAAAAACTATAACACAGGCAGAACACTCTTTGACATAAATAGTAGCAATATTTTTTTTTGGATCTCTTTCCTAAGGCAAAAGAAATAAAGCAAAGCTAAATAGATGAGACCTAAGTAAACTTAAAAGCTTTTGTACTGCAAAAGAAACCATCAACAAAGTAGAAAGACAAGCAATCAACTAAACAGGAGACAATTTTTATAAATATGCCTGATAAGGGGTTAACGTCCAAAATATGCACTCAGTTCATACAATTCAATATCACAAAAAAGCCAAACAACTTGATTGAAAAATGGGCAAAGGCCTGAATAGACATTATTCCAAAGAGAAAATGCAGATGGCCAATAGACACATGAAAAGGTGTTCAACATCGCAAATCATCAAGGAAATGAAAATCAAAACTACAATGAGGCATTACCTCACATCTGTCAGGATGGCTATCATCAAAAATAATACAAATAGCAAATGTTGGTGAGGATGTGGAAGAAAGGGAACAGTCATACACTGTTGGTGGGAATGTAAATCGGGGCCTTCCCTGTGGAAAACAGTATGGCGCTTTCTCAAAAAACTAACAATAGGACTACCATATGACCCAGCAATTCCACTGCTGGGTATGTATATTCAAGAAACCCAATCCTTTGCTTTTCAACATTTAATTAACCAAAGCAAACAAAAGAAAGAAGGGACCAAGATGATTCAGTGCAAACTGCTTATGCTTTTCACCTATTTTTGTATTAGTGTCATCTTTTTCTTATTGATTAAAAATATGTATATAGTAATTTAATTAAAGCATTATTGCATATTAAGAATTTTTCTTGATTTGTTATTTGTGCTTTTTTTAAAAATAAACTTTGCTGTATATTTATAAAAATGTAGGTAATCAGTCTTATCCATAGAAAAAACTTATGGACTTCTGCCCCCAAGTTTTAATTCGGAATAGTTTTTGTTTAATTGTTTTAGCCAAAGAAACTCTATAACTCCTGTGGTTTCTTAAAAATTTGGTTTGTTTATTAATGCACATAGAATTAACATGGCATAACATAAAAACTTTTTGTAAGAATCATGACAATTTCTCTGCATATTTTTACTTAGAATTTTAAAAATCAAGTTTGAAATTTCTGCAGCGTTTATTATTAATCATATGTCACCAGTTTTTACCTTAAAATAATACATAGTAGGGTTCATGAAAATGACATGTACTTCTGAGGACAGACTCCTTAAAAAATCTGTTCATGCCTCCTATAACTGGTATTTAAATTCAAAGACTCCTATGTTGTTTTTTTTCAAGCATTTGATCACTGTAGTCATTAAGTACAGTACCTGAGAAATATGAAATTACCAATTGTACTTAAAGTGAAATATATGGATAAATAAAATGCATTAATATATGTTAACATTTTTAAGTTTGCTGATGGACAGAATATGTTACATGAGCTGGAGTTAATACACCAAAATTTTTATATACTCAGTTCATTTACAAACTTGGACCTCATATTCAATTTCATTGTCTCACTTTGTATTTATGGAAATAGTACCATGCCACTTTGATATTCATTGTTTAATAATATTAAAAAATACGTCAATATAATACATTTACTTCCCTCCCCCACTGACCCCCATTTGTCTTTATTCAAAATTTTTGTTTTATCTTTTCACATTTATTTTTCCAACTATACGTTAACTTATCTTGTCAATTTCAAAGAGGAAGTAAGGAGGGGAAAGATGGAGAAGGAAGGAATTACGTCAAAGTCTTGCCTGGCATTGTTTTAATGTTGAAAGTTCTTTAGCGGAGCAGACTTCCCTCTCCAACTTACCTAATGTGGGCATCCCCATCTTTCATGTCCTTCCCATGGTTTTCTTTATGGCCTCTATCAAAACATGACATTCAATGATACAACTGTTGGTTTTCATATGCTATTGTCCATCTCCCCAGATGAAATATATACTCCGAGGAGGCAGGGACTCTCTCCCGATCATCAGGAGATGTAATCATCTCTCCTGTAATTTTAGTGCCACCCATGAAATTTATACTCAACAAATATTTCTTTTGTAATATTGATTTATTTATTCATTCATTTGTTTGGCTGCATCGGGTCTCAGCTGTGGCACTCGAGATCTTTGCTGTGTCATGCGGGATCTTTCCTTGCGAAGCATGGATTCTCTAAGTGGACTCAGTAATGCTCACGTGGCTTTTGGTTTCTCCACAGCATGTGGGATCTTAGTTCCCTGACCAGGGATCATCCTACAATCCCCTGCACTGGAAGTGGATTCTTAACCACTGGACCACCAGGGAAGTCCTTCAACAAATATTTCTTAATTGGGTACTTCATGCTCATGGTTACTGAGTTGATTCTCAGGTTTTTCAAGAATATAAACATATCATCTGCAAATAGTGATGAATACACCTTTTTAAATTTTATCTCATGTCATTTTCCTATCTAATTATACTACCTAACAACTTCATAATTATACTAAATAACAGCAACAATTGAACACATGTTTATCATGCTACTGGTTTTAAAGAGCTTTTTTAGTATCTCACCTGGTACTATCTGCCATTTGAAATAGACATATTTGTTAATCACATTAAGGAAGAATATACTTCTTTACCAATTTTACTGAGAAAATTCAGAAGCACTTTAATTTTTTTCAATGTTAGGTAACAGTAGTAATAGAAGGCACCCTTATCTTACTGCACATTTTGTTGTAAATGTTTTGACCGTTTTGCCATTAAGCACAATGTCAGCTATTGTTTTTTAAACATGTATATTTATTTTCACTGTGTTAACAAGAATATTCTTTATTTCATAGATGTTCCTTAAAGGTTGAAAAGAAAGAGAAATGCCTAGGCCTACAGCTACTTGAGGTGTTTCTTTACCAAAGTTTTCAATTCACACCACAACTACTTATCTATTCAGCTTTTCTTTTTTATCAAGGTCAATCTTCATATTTCCCTGTAAAATTATCAATTTCATCCATGTTGTCATCAAGTTTTTATTTCAGAGTTTTACAAAGTGGTCCAGGGTCTTTACCTCTCTCCTTGTTAATGTGCTTTAGCACATTTTTTCTTATTTGAGTTTTCTAGAAATTCAGCTATTTTCCCATATTTTAATCCAACTTTTAGTCAACTGTTTTTCTGGTCCCTGATTCATCAAATTTCAGCTTTTTTTTTTTTTTTTTTTTTTACTATCAATGTTACTTTCTATTTTACTTTGGTTGAATCTGTTGCTTTTTAACCAACTTTTCAAGTTGAATCCTTAAATTAACTTATTTTCCTTTTTGTTTTGCTTGATTCTCAAAAGGTGAAAACTATGAATTCTTTTCTCAGTGCAGGACTAAAAGGGAGATATTTTGTAATTGCAGTTTTGATTTTGTGTTTAGCCCAAGGGTTTGTTTTGCTTTGTTCTGAAGACATGTATTATTATTTTAAATTCTAAACAATGGTTAGGTAGAGAGGGCATTTTTTTATTGCTATCTGATATTATTTTTCAAATAGTCAAAGAATGTAACTTGCAATATATCTACTTTTAAAAATCTACTGATACTTTGATGGCCTAATTTGTGAGAAGAGAATGGTCTCTCCCCTCAGAGGTCAAGGCACTGGTGTGGATTTCAAAGTTCAACCTAAACACCTCTTTGGTTTGCTTGGCAGGTCAAGGACTGAGAATGTGCCTTCATTAGGCTCTATCATTACAACTGTGCTTTTGTTCATTTCCCTCATTCCTTTGTGCAATTTAGCACTTTGTAATTTTGTACATAACCATCCAAGACAGTTACTCATTGTTTTGAACTGTGACTTACATCACTCTAGGACTCCTTTTGTTTTGCTTTGTTTCTGAAGACAAGTATTATTGTTTAAATTCTAAACCTTTTGTAAAAACTGACTATTTTTTAAAGGAATTTTATGCTTGCACCAAAACTGGGGAGGAATATACAGAGATTTCCAATATGCCTTCTATCCCCCCCACATGCATTTTTAACATCCCCCACCAAAGCAATACATTTGTTACAGTTGAAAAATCTACGCTGATACAAACTACTCATCCAAACCCCACAGCTTACATCATGGTTCACTTTGTTGTACATTTAATGGGTTAGGACAAAAGCATAAATACAGGTACTCATTATGATGGTATCACACAGAATATTTTCATTGCCCTAAGAATCCTCTGTGCTCCCCTCTTTACCCATCTCCTCCCAGCCTCGGGCAGTCACTGGTCTTCTTACTCTCCCCAGGTTGCCTTTTCCAGACTGTCCCGCACTTAGAATAAAGCAGTACTGTAGCCTTTCCAGATTGGCTCTCTCACCTAGTGATGTGCATTTAAGTTTGGGTTGTATGTAAATTTACCTTCTAATTTTTTGAAAGGCTGCCTGGCTGACAAGCTTCCTTAAGCCCTTAAACCAACCTCCAGTCTCAAGTGATGGTTCACCTGAGTGTGGAATTTCAGGTCAACTTGTATTTTTTCTCCTGAAAACACTGAAAGCATTCTCTTCTAGAATCCAGTGTTGCTTATCCTATGAGGTGACGGTTTCCTCTTTCTTTAAATTTAATGATAATGATATTAACAAACCCTGACTGAGAGATTATAGTGTTCCAAGTCCTGCTCTACATACAATATTCCCAGTGCCTTGGAATTTCTCAGCGATAAATCCAGTTGCAATGTCTTTTTGATTATTGTTTTGAGCACTCAGAGAACTGTTTCAATATAAAGACTACTATCCTTTGGGGGAAGTTTCTTCTCTTGTTTCCTGTCCATTTTTTTTTCTCTCTCAGCATCTTCTATTCTTTGCTACTAGTACTTTCAATAACAGGGATTAGCTCTCTTGAGGATTGATCCTTTATTTCTCCTATCTCTTGTTTCATACCTTCTTCTCTTTCCAGAATTTTTATTGCTTCTTTCACTTTACAATCATGTTTTTAATCTTCAACATATTTCTTGTTTTCTGAGTGATCCTTTTCCCTAAGCTATGTTCTTGTTCTTTGAATGTAACATCTTTGTGCTTTTATAGTATATTTTTGTCCTGCTTTTTATCTTGGCCTTCTAGTTTTACCCACTACACACACACACACACACACACACACACACACACACACACACACACACACGGGTATCCTTGGTTATCTATTCATGTACAAGAAGGATAGGATCCCTTCAAGAAAACTGGAGATATCGAGGGAAGATTCCGTGCAAAGGTGGGCATGATAAGGAACAGAAATGGCAAGGATGGAACAAAAGCCAAAGAGATAAATAAGAGGTGACAAGAGTACACAGAACTGCACCAAAAAAAAAAAAAAAAAAAAAGGTCTTAATGACCAGGATAACCACAATGATGTGGTTACTTATGTAGAGCCAGACATCCTGGAGTGTGAGGTCAAGCTAGCATTAGGAAGCATCACTGCGAACAAAGCTAGTAGAGGTGATGAAATTCCAGTTGAGCTATTTAAAATCCTAAAAGATAATGCTATTAAAGTGCTGCACTCAATATGCCAGCAAATTTAAAAAACTCAGCAGTGGCCACAAGACTGGAAGATGTCAGTTTTCATTCCAGTAGCAAAGAAAGGCAATGCCAAAGAATGTTCAAACTACTGCACAATTTTACTCATTTCACATACTAGCAAGGTCATTCTTGAAATCCTTCAAGCTAGGCTTCAACAGTACGTGAACCTAAAACATCCAGATATACAAGCTGGATTTAGAAAAGGCAGAGGAACCAGAGATCAAATTGCCAACATCTTCTGGATCATAGAAAAAGCAAGAGAATTCCAGGAAAAAAAAATCTGCTTCATTGACTATGCTAAAGCCTTTGACTGTGTGGATCACAACAAACTGTGGAAAATTTTTAAAGAAATGGGAATACCAGACCATCTTACCTATCTCCTGAGAAACCTGTATCCAGGACAAAAAGCAACAGCTAGAACCAGACATGGAACAACAGGCTGGTTCAAAATTGGAACAGGAGTGTCAAGGCCATATATGGTCACCCTGTTTATTTAACATATATACAGAGCACATCATGCAAAATAACAAGCAGAATGAATCACAAGCTGGAATCAAGATTGCTGGGAGAAATATCAACAACCTCAGATATGCAGATGATAGCACTCTAATGGCAGAAAGTGAAGAGGAACTAAAGAGCCTCTTGATGAAGTGAAAGAGGAGAATGTAAAAGCTGGTTTAAAACTCAACATTCAGAAAACAAAGGTCATGGCATCCAGTCCCAACACTTCATGGCAAATAGATGGGGAAAAAGTGAAAAGTGACAGGCTTTATTTTCTTGGGTTCCAAAATCACTGTGGATGGTGACTGCAGTCATGAAATTAATAGATACCTGTTCTTTAGAAGAAAAGCTATGACAAACCTAGGCAGTGTATTAAAAAGCAGAGACATCACTTTGCCAACAAAGATCCATATGGTCAAAGCTATGGTTTTTCCAGCAGTCATGCATGGATGTGAGAGCTGAACCATAAAGAAGACTGAGTGCCAAAGGATTCATGCTTTTGAATTGTGGTGCTGGAGAAGACTCTTAAGAGTCCCTTGGACAGCTAAGAGATCAAACCAGTCAATGTTAAAGAAGTAAATTCTGAATATTCATTGGAAAGACTGATGCTTAAGCTGAAGTTCCAATACTTTGGTCACCCGATGCAAAGAGCTCCAATACTTTGGAAAAGATCCTAACACTTGGAAAGATTGAGGGCAGGAAGAGAAGTGGGTGACAGAGGATGAGATGTTTGGATGGCATCACTGACTCAATGGGCATGAGTTTGAACAAACTTCAGGAGTTAGTGAAGGACAGGGGAGCCTGGCGTACTGCAGTCCATGGGGTTGCAAAGAGCTAGACACAACTTAGCGACTGAAATATAGTACTGTCAATTGCAGCTTTCTTTTGGTTTATATATTTTTTAATTGATTTATTTATTTTTATTTTATTTATTTATTAATTGGAGGCTAAATACTTTGCAATATTGTAGTGGTTTTTGCCATACATTGACATGAATCAGCCAGGGGTGTACATGTGTCCCCCATCCCGAACTCTCCTCCCATCTCCCTCCCCATCCCATCCCTCTTTAGGACTAGTGGGAAAAGATGAGGGTGGGATGATTTGAGAGAATAGCACTGAAACATGTATATTACCATATGTGAAACAGATCACTGGTCCAAGTTCAATGCATGAAACAGGGCACTCAAAGGTTTATATATTCTTAATACACCCTCACTAATTCCTTTATTCTTATATATTCTCTAAAAATTTACTTTAGTGTTTCTCCAAAGAGAGAAAATCTTTGATTTCAATTTATTTTTTGATCCATGAAGGAGTTCTTCTCTAAGTTTCTCCTTTAAGATCAGGAATAACACAAATGTGTTCACTCTCACTACACCCATTCAGCATAGTACTGGAGGTCCTAATCATAGCAATTAGGCAAGAAAAAAATAAATCAAAGACATTCAAATCATAAAGAAAAAATAAAATTGTTTCTATTTGCAGATGATATGGTCTTATATATAGAAAATTCCAGACTCCCAAAAAGCTTATTTATTAATAACTAATCAATAAATTCAATAAAGTTGTAGGATATAAAATCAACCTTAAAAATGAGTTACATTTTCTACATACTATCTGAAAAAGAAATAAAGAAAAATACCAATTACAATAGCATCAAAAACTTAAAATATTTAGAAACAAATTTAACCAAGGAGATGAAAGATCTGTACACTGAAAATTACAAGACATTCATGAAATAAATGGAAAGATATCCTATTTTCTTCAATTGTAAGAGTTAATATTGTTAAAATACCTATGCTACTGAAAGCCATCTATAAATTCAGTGCAATCCCTATTAAAGTTCAAATGGCATTTTTCAAGGAAATATTTTTTAAATTGCAATATTTTTATGGAACCACAAAAAAGCCCAGATAACAAAGCAACCCTAATAAAGAACAAAGCTAGAGGCATCACAATTTCTGATTTCAAGCTTTATTACAAAGCTATAGTCACCAAAACAGTATGGTAATGGCTAAAAAAAAAAAAAAGACACATAGACCAGTGGAACAGAATAGAGACAGAAATAAACTCATGCTTATACAGTCAACTAATACTTGACAAAAGAGCCAACAACATGCAATAGGAAAATACAGTTTCTTCAATAAATGATATTGAGAAAACTGGATAACTACATGCAAAAGAGTGAAACTCAACCCCTATCTTATACCACTTACATAAATGAATTAAAGACTCAAATATAACACCTAAAATTGGAAAACTAATAGAGTAAAACATCAAGGAAAATCTCCTTGAAATTGGTTTGGTAGCATTTTTTTAATGTGACACCGAGAGCAAAAGCAACAAAAGCAAAAATAAACAAATGGGAGTACAGCAAGCTAGAGAATTTAGCAAAAGTGCTGGAGACCAGAAACAGACAAAAACTAGAATATATAGAAAATAAAAAATTAAAAATCATTAACATTTACATTAGCATCAAAGAGCAACAGATATCTAGAAATAAATCTAACAAAACGTACAAGACCTCACCACTGAAAACTACAAAATGCTACTGAGAGAAACTAAAGAAAGTCTAAATAGATGGAAGATTTAATTTCTAAAATCACAAATCTTCCCAAATTGTTATATAAATTTGTTATAATACTAACCAAAATCCAAGTATCCTGGTTTTGTGTGTGCATAATTTTATGATCTGATTCTTAAATTCTTATGAACATTCAAATACCCAAAGAAATTGGAAAGAAGAATAAAGCTGAAAAGTTTAGACTACCAGCTATGAAGACTTACTATGAAGTTATAATCAATAGACTGTGTGATATTGATGCAAAGAAAATTCAAAAAACTCAGTGGGATAGGATAAAGAGTCTAGAAACCATACAACGTTTAGTCATTGAATTTGTGAAAAGCTGACTCTGTAGTGTAGTGTTTTCAATAAATGATGTTGGGTGGACTGAATGGACTTCCTAGGTGATGCTAGTGGTAAAGAATCCGCCTGCCAATGAAGAAGACGCAAGAGACTTGGGTTCTATCCCTGAGTTGGAAAGATTCCCTGGAGTTCAGTTCAGTTCAGTTGCTCAGTCGTGTCTAACTCTTTGCGACACCATGGACTGCAGCACGCCAGGCTTCCCTGTCCATCACCAACTCCCAGAGCTTACTAAAACTTATGTCCATTGAGTCGGTGATGCCATCCAACCATCTCATCCTCTGTCGTCCCCTTCCCCTACCACCTTCAATCTTTCCCAGCATCAGGGCCTTTTCCAATGAGTCAGTTCTTCACATCAGGTGGCCAAAGTATTGGAGTTTCAGCTTCAGCATCAGTCCTTCGAATGAATATTCAAGACTAATTTCCTTTAGGATTGACTAGTTGGATCTCCTTGCAGTCCAAGAGACTTTCAAGTGTCTTCTCCAACACCACGGTTCAAATGCATCAGTTCTTCGGTGCTCACCTTTCTTTCTGTGTGTGTCCAACACACATAACCCCTGGAGTAGAATACTGCAAACCCACTCCAGTAGTCTTGCCTGACAAACTCCATGGACAGAGGAGCCTAACTGTCTATAGCCCATGGGATCACAAAGAGTTGAACAGAACTGAGTGAGAACAGTGGATTGAATATCAATGAGAAGAAGTTTCCCTTGACTGCTATCTCACATCACACACAAATATCAAACCCCAATGCACTACAGCCTTAAATGTAAAATGTTAAACAATAAAACTTTTAAGAGGAACACATCTTGTAGATGTGTGAAGTATACAAAGATTCTTAAATAGGACACCATAAAGAGAGTAAAAGACCAACAGCATTGTAGAAGAAAAATATATACACACATACACACAATCTCCAGGAAAATTCTCTTACTAAAATATGTGTATAGAATTCCTATAAATTAATAAGAAAAAGACTTTTAAATAGAAAAATAGTTCAAAGACAAGAACAGATACTTCACAAAAGAGAATCTCAAAATGGCCAATAAACACATGAAAATGTGTCAAGTTAGTTATCAAGGAAATATAAACTAAAACTACAGTTCAATATACTAAACATTAATAATGGCTAAAATGAAAAAGTTAGAAAATACCAATAGATATCAAACAACTGGAACTCTTGGGCACTTCTCTTGGTGGTGTACAAACTATTTAGAAAACTGTCAATATCTACTCAGCTAAACATGTGTTTCTTTGACACAGATTTCCACTCCTAAGTCCATACTCATACAAAATGCTTAAATATTTTTTAGCAAAAACCATGTGTTATAATATCCATAGAAGTGCCATTTATGTTAATCAAAAATTGGAAACTTCTTAAATGCCATCAATGATAAAATTGATAATTGTGATGCTATCACCTACTGGAATGCTATATAGTAAAGAAAATGGATGGATCTACCACTATGCTTTCTGAAAAAATAAATCTCAGAAACATAATTTTGAGAGAAGTCAGAAGAAAGAATGTATACTTATGACTCAGTATATATAAGTAAAAGTTCAGACAGTGATCATCTTTGGGGTGTGACAGTAACAGGAAGAGGACAGGAGGTAGCCTCTAGGGTCTAGTCATGATCTTCAAATTCACCTTGGTGGTTGTTACACCAAATTTTCAGTTTGTGAAATCTCACCAAGCTGAGTACACAGCACTTTTTTGCATGTCTGTTTTCTTCAATGAAGTTAAACAACTACAAAGACAACTTACCCAATTCTATTTTTATAATTGTCAGTGCTTTTCTTTGTTAAATGATATTAATAATGTTTCCCTGAACTCCTTCTCATTTATTTATTAATAGAAATATTTAAGCCCAAATTATTGTTGTAGTTTTTATCAATTGTTAAATCATTATATTTTGAGAATTATTTGCATATTGTTTTATAGTTACAGCTATAAATTACCACAATTATATAGACTTCATTAGAAATAAATGAAATAGAGACTAAAAAGATAATAGAAACAATCACTGAAATGAAGTGTTGCTTCTTTAAAAAGGAACAAAAGTGACAAGTCTTTAGTTAGACTCACCGAGAAGAAAAAGAGAGGACTCAATAAGTAAAATCAGAAATGAAAGAGGAGATGTTACAACTGATACCACAGACATACAAAGGATCATAGGAAGCTACTATGAATAATTGCATACCATCAGATTGAACAACCTAGAAGATATGGGTAAATTCCTAGAAACACAGACCTAACCAAGACTGAATCATAGTGAAATAGAAAATTGGACCAAAATGATTACTAGAATGGAGATTGAATTAATAATCCAAAAATGAAAAAAACCTTACAATAAACAGAAGTCTAGGACCAAATGGCTTCACTAATGAGTTCTTAAATTCTTCCAAAAAATAGGAGAGGGAACTCTTCCAAACTCAGTTTATGAAGCTAGCACTGTTGTTGTTTAGTCACTCAGTTGGGTCCAACTCTTTGAACTCCATGGACTGTAGCCTGCCAGGCTTCTCTGTCCATGGAGATTTCCAGGCAAGAATATTGGAGCAGGTTACCATTTCCTTCTCTAGGGGATCTTGCCAACCCAGGGATCGAATCCATGTCTCCTGCAAGCCTCCTGCACTGCATGCATTCTTTACCTCTGAGCCACTGGTGAGGCCCCATTATCTTGATTAAAAAAATAAAAAGAAAGGCAAGGATCTAGAAATAAAAGAAAA
This sequence comes from Muntiacus reevesi, assembly GCF_963930625.1. Taxonomy (NCBI): domain Eukaryota; kingdom Metazoa; phylum Chordata; class Mammalia; order Artiodactyla; family Cervidae; genus Muntiacus; species Muntiacus reevesi. The sequence continues at coordinate 254,609,023 of NC_089250.1, forward strand.
TATCCAATATCCCTGATAAACACGGATGCAAAACAATCTTCAACAAATTATTGGCAAGCCAAATTCAACAACACATTGAAAGGATCATGCACCATGATCAAGTGGAATTTACTCCCAGGGATGCAAGGACATCAACATCCACAAATCAGTCGGTTTGAGTATTTTTTTAAAAGAAGCACACACGAGTGGTATACTTTCTAAGTACATTCATATTTCAAAATCCACAAGATTGCCTCAGGAATGATATGTTGAGAGAATGTAGAATTGTGTTTTCAATTCAAAATATCTTTCATTATTACAAAGGCAGTGTAGGTACGGTGTAGAAAATTAGAAAATACAGATAAGTAAAATAAAATGAAATCATCACTCTTTTCACTCCGACTATGTCTCTCCAGATTGTTTGCTATACAGATACATGTATAGATTTGCTTATCAAAGTATCAATAAAATCATCCTCTCCGCATTGTTTTGTAACATGCTTTTATTCCATGAAGGAGTGTCCACATTTCCATAGCATTACATTACAATGTCATCTAGTGCCCAAGTTGTACTCAAGTTCCCCAATTGTCCTTTGTAGATGGATTGCCCCGACCAGATGCAATCCAAATGGTTATCCCCTTAAATTATTGCTAATCTGGAATGAGCTGGTTAGACAGTATCACTGACTCAATGGACATGAATTTGAGCAAACTCCGGGAGGTAGTAGAGGACAGAGGCACCTGGCGTGTTGCAATCCATGGGGTCACAAAGAGCCAGACATGACTTAGCAACTGAACAACAGCAACTATGTAGAAGAGGCTACTTTTCATAAGAGTAGGTGGTTGAATGGATTGGGACAAATGCCATATCTTGTGGATTTGTCTGCTCATTTCTTTAGATATCATTATCGAGGCATTACCTTCCTGCAAATTTCTGAAAGTATATCTGTTGAGTTCCTTTGGTGTTACAGAAGAAAATTCAGATAGCAATTTGTTTCCCCACCTGCATTTCTACTGTTTCCTAACTTCCTAATCTTGAAGTTTAAAAATGTCATGAGGTTCTCTCTCCATGGAACTCTAATCAGTAAATTATGACCATATTCAGTGAATGCTTTCATCTAAAAGGTAAGTTTCTTTTTTTTTTTCCTGAGCTCAAAGACTATTTCTTTTCTTTCTTTCTTTCTCTCTTTCTTCCTTCCTTCCTTTCTTGTGTGTGTGTGTATGTGTCTATGTCATTTCCTGCTGAAATTGGTAGCATATGTTATTTGACTCTCCTGGATTTAACTCCTAAACTTGTCTCTTTATGGTCCTCTCAATCATTTTCAGCTCTTTATTCCTTTTGTGGGAAACTTTTATTACCCTTAGACTTGGGAATAAACTCTAGGATGAGATTCTCAGCCTTAGCACACTACCAGAAGCACCAGGTTTTATCAGCTCCACCGAGCGTGCATTGAGCTCTTCCCCTTGGTGAGGGTCTGTTTATCACATTTTACAAAGACCACCTCAGGGGATCTTCACTCAGAACCCTTAGGCTGGGATCATGATTTACTCCATTTCTCAGATGATAAAACTAAGATACCAAGTAGAAACAACTTGCCCCAGCACATGGATAATTAGCAGTCAGACTGGAATCCAGTTCCAATCTCCATGTGCGGGCTGTCTGGACTGCTAGGAACCTGAAGGGAGCCTGATCTTCCCACCTTTCAGCCCCTTGGCATCCCCTCTCCTGGTGACAAGTGAAAGTCGCTCAGTCATGTCTGACTCTTTGCAACCCTAAGGACTATACAGTCTGTGGAATTCTCCAGGCCAAAATACTGGAGTGGGTAGCCTAGCCATTCCCTTCTCCAGGGGATCTTCCCAGCCCAGGGATCAAACCCAGGTCTCCCGCATTGCAGGCAGATTCTTTACCAGCTGAGCCACCGGGGAAGCTGAACCCTACCAACTGCTTCCACATAAGTTGCACACTTGCATGCAGCTATCTGTGGACAGGGCTTCCCCTGGGTCTGATGCTCTTTGCTCTATATTTCATAGCAATTTTCTCAAAATATTGTGTTACCACAGATTGCCTTTCCCAGTTTCCAATATGAACACAGATTTTTACTATATTTATACTCCTTTGGCTATTTCAAAGGAATCCTCATACTAGATGCACATTTGAAGGGTTTTGTTTGTTTGCTATCTTCCCTATCAAAATGGAAACTCCAGTTATTTAATCATCCTGACCAAAAGCCTTCTGGGACCACCCCATTCATAGTGAATAACATGAAACCCCTTAACTTAGAAAGCAGTTCCTCTACCAACAAGTCCCGCCTGACTTTAATCCTCTTCATTGTGGGAAGACATCAACCCACAATTACACTGTCCCTGGCCTGGGGCCTTGCCTCCAGGGACCACACTGCATCTCCATCCTCTCTCTCAACCCATCCTTGGATCTTCCACAGATGCCCTATGGTCATTTTGCCTCTTCACCTCCCCCATGACCTTCTCTCAGGCAGGGTCCCACAGCAGCAAGCGGATGGCACATTCCACTGAGGATTCTCTGGGAGGATCAATCTACAAAGGGGTGCATTACAAGGTGGGAAGTACCTGAAGGAGAACTCCAAGGAATGGTATAGGAACCAGGGTCTGGACCCCAAGGAAGGAGAGAAGGAGAAGTTCCAGGGCCTGGAAAGAGAATATCCCACTGTCTTGAGAAGAGCAGAGACCTTCAGGTAAGGGAGAGGCCACAGAGGGAGGGACTCAGCAGATTAAATACTCTGACCTCAGATTCCCCTCCAGTCTCCTGCCCGGGCTCCCCTTGTCAGAACCCAAACAGAATCCAAATGACCCAGGACAACTGGATGTAACGTATACATGTCCACCTCCTAAGGCTGAGACTAGAGCAGAGAGGGAGGGGGAAAGTGGATGGGCGCTTGGAGAATTGGTGGCAGACTCTGTGACTTCCCTTATTCAGCCTCTTCTTACCAGCTCATGGAGCTGGGCGCCGCCAGTCTGCATCTCTGTACCCGGGTCTAATGGCAGCGAGTGTGCAGTTTGGGCTCGGTGAACTTGTGTGAGTGAGAGAGAAATAATGACACAACCCATCCGTTGAGTTTGTTCTCATAGAAATGGCAAAGGTTGGCCTGGGTCATCTTCAATCCCCACTTAATCACCAATAGCTTGATGGAGGGATTCCAGTGGGCCACAGTTGCTTTTCAACACATGTGCTGGTTCTGAGGCTAGGGTCACCTGCTCTGCCTTATGATCAGGTTAGCCAATCCAGATTTCATCATCCTTACCTCACACTGGGGAACACCAGTGCCCAGCAACTGTCTTGGGTTATTCTCTTGTTCATTTGTTGATTCCTACATTCATTCATTTGGTAAGCATCCGCTATGCACCTATTCTGTATAGCAAGGGTTTCAAACCTATGCGCCTGGAGGGGCCAGGAAGAGAAGGTAAGAAAAAGCAGCAGTTCCTGTTTAAGGACTGAGAGAGCAGTGCCCCCTTTAAAGAGGGAGCCTCCACTCTCTGCAGCAATGAACACCCAGTACCGCTTTATCTTCCTCTTCCTTTCTTTTTTATTGTCACAAAGAAGACAGATTTCCAGCTTGATCTGAAGTCTTTAATGCTTTTTATTTTATACTGAGGTATTGTTGATTTACAGTTTCATGTTAGTATCAGGTATATAGCCAAGTGATCCAGTTATAGGTATACATATATGTACTCTTTTAATCTGAAGTCTTTAAATGTCATTTATCAAATTGTTTGTTTTCTGATTGTCTCTCTCAAGGGCACCAGTTTATACCCACTGATGGTCAGGAAACCAGGAACCAGATACCATGATACATGGAAGGACTGTACTCATCACTACTAACTTTAAGACAATACAGGAAGGAAAGTGTCTAAAGAGAGGTAGAGAGAACACATGAGAAAATATTCTCCACGCTGCTGGTGATAAATCTACCCATGACCAACCCACCCATCATGCAGGCTTGACTCAACTGTGTCTTGAGTTGGAAACCTGATTTTGAAAACACAACATGTGAGACTGTGTGATTTTGATTAGAATGACATCACTATGGGACAGCCACACTCTTTCCCAAAACCAAAAAGCCCCTCTCAACAAAGGGAGAAAGAAAATCATTGTTTACTTATGCTCCATTCCTCTTAACCTCTGATATTCTTTTAGATTACTGCCAAGTCAAAATGAAAAGTTATTCTGGTATAATAACTATAGACTTTGATCTGAACTCACCAAAGCCATTGTGATGAATTTCAGAGCAAAACCATTTGAGTAACAACAAGTCATCAAATGAATGTGAGTTTTGACTTAAAAAAATAAAAAATAAAAAAACAACTTTACCAATAAGTTGGCCTCAAGAGTGAAAATGAGCTTTGCCCCAGAAGTAAACACTTGTCACAAACACTCAAAATGACATTTTCTCTAGCATTCCTTTTTTCCTTAGGAGCATGGATTTCACACCTGGGAATGAATGCAATAGTGTATCTGCCCTTTGATCATGACCTTGGCTTTGCACAGATAACCTTGGAACTGACTCCTTAATCTTACTACCCCAGGTCTGTCATTTCAGAGGTCTTCCACGTTTCCTGGGGCAACACCTAAAATGCCTGCCACCCTAAGCCCCCTGTGGCCTGGAGTGGTTGCATAACTTGTCACACCCACTGGACCCTTAGAAGATTGAGAGGGGCATTGTTTAATCAGGAAGACAAGCATTAGCCTTGACAGTCCCAGGTCAGTTGTGCTGTATGGCCTTCCTAACTGAAGAAAAGTGGAAGCCTCAATATGATGGAGACCTCTTCATAGAGAGGGACTTCTGAGGGTCCCTATGCAGGAAAAAGGGCAGTGACAGTATTACATTAGTCACGAGTGGGCTGGTGGTAGCTTCCAGGACTCCCACTCCACAGACAGCAGAGTAATTGCAAAGTCATGGAGCCTGGGTCTGGGATCCTCCTGTAAGGGGGTACCCTCCTCGGACTCCTGACATTCTTCTCTTGCTACAGTTTCCCTACAGGGCAACCCGAAACCCACTTATACAGCAGAATCTATGATCTCCATCTCTCTGTCTCTGTCTGTCTCTGTCTCACATGTGCTTTTTAACAATAACACAATGAAGTACAGATGCATCTTGAAGTCTTGCGTCAACTAATGATATGGGCAAGGAGATGGCTGGGGAATTCTTAACCAGCTAAGAAAATGACAGCTCACTATATGTATGGGCCACACTTCTGAGACACCTGGCTAGGAATGTCTGGCCCCATTTTGCATATTTCCTTTTGATTCTAAGCATTTTCGATGCTCAGATAGGGAAAAAACAGTAAAAACAGTGAAAAAACTATTATTCACACCATAACGGGTGCTAAGAGTACTGGCTATCATGCGTTAAACACCTTTCTGCATAAGCCTCATACAAGGCATTTATACTTCTAACACTCTGCAATCCTTACAATCCTTTAAAGAAGACATATTTATCTCTTTCTTACAGGTGAGAACACTGAGGCTCAGAAAGGTTAACTGTCTCGTTCAAGGTCACACAGCTGACCTCAGTGCTGGTGTTGACTTCCCCCAGAACCTGCCAAAAGGTGATAAATCCTAAGCCATATCGTTGCCTTAAAAATAAATGTGTGTCTTAAGCAGTCTTTCAAATCACTATTACTAATGGTCAAAGTTTACTAATGGCTAGTAAATAGGATTATGTCATCCTCTCTCTCTCCGAACACTGGGGAACAAGGTGGCAAAAATGAGTGTACCCCCAAGACAAAAGCCATTGAATTCTGCCATGACCTGAGTGGGCTGGGCTCTTACAAACGTCCCATTTAGTCACCAAGACACTGCTGGCTACTTGATAAACGTAAAAAGAAATACAGCATAGGAAACCGTATTTGGGGCACATTTAAATTGGGATAATAAGGAAAATGGTGTCCACTGTATCTTCTGGCACGTTTGCAAGATTCCAGCACCCTGCTCAGACCCTCTGCTGATACACCACCTGAGGACTGGCCAGGTGTTTGGGTCACAACCTCTGAGCCCCTAAAAGAAACACATCCCCAAGCATCAGCAGCTGGAAAGAGCCAGTGCCTAGGAGAAGAGCCTGGCACTGGCTGAGAGAATTCTCAGCAGGACTTTCTGTTTCCTCTCCCTTCCTCTCTCTGAACCAGGGCTTCTACAGGTCGAATGTTTATGGCCGATGCTTTCTACCCAAAGCGCTCCCACCATTTAGAAATGGACGCAGTGGCTGGAAAGACCAGGGATGATAAACATAAGGCTGAAATGACTGATCCCTGGCGTGAGTCAACGTGGATGTTCCATACTTCCGTTCTGAGCACAAAGGGTGCTTAAAACTTTAATGAATTGAACTCTATGAGTAAGGGATGTTAATCATTTTAATTACCCAGCAGCTTGAAATCAGATATAACAGTCCAATAATGTATCTTTAAACGAATACAACCCTGCCCTATAAAAAATCCCTTCCAAACCCATTCTAATAATTTCTATTTATCTTTTCTGACGTTAACTGTTATCCAGCCCAGCCGGCCAACAGACAGCCTTCCCCTCGCATTTGGTTTAAACGCAACGCCGTCTAGTTTTTCAATATCATTAGCGTCCCCCTGGTGGGCAGAGAGCAAGGCGGTGGCACTGGTCACACTTCACTGCTTTATCTCAGATGACAAAGAGGGATGATGCGCTTCAATCCAGGCCAGCCCGGCCAGGGGAAGGTGGCCGCAGAGATCTCCCCCTGCTGCCAAGAAACACCGAAGGGCCCCTCCATGTGACTTGCTAACAGCATGAAGGGGCAGACAAATAGATTTTCCTCTATATTTATAACCAGCATCATTCTTCCTTCCAGGGCGTTCAGTGCAGGTAGCTGTTTTATATGAAATGAACAATCTTTATAGACGTACCAGAGCCATAACAAGCCTGATTTTCAGCGAAGCTGAGGTATATAACTCTTACCGAATTGTCAGGCTACTTGCTCAACAAATCAAGCCTAACTTATGATGTTTGCAGTGTAATTTTTATTCCTGTTTGACTAGCCAACTACCCGGTGGTAATAGGATGTTAGGAAAGGGCAGTGGCGATGTTTGTGCATGCCGTGATTGATAGACCAGCTCGGCATTTTTCATTTATATCTCCCGATTCCAAATCAGTTAAGTTTAGGAAAAATGAAACAAAGTGGCAAGAAAAATGTTTGCAGATTGCAGACCGGCGCTCCCGCAGATCTGAGTTCAGCCCACATCTGCGGGGACCGTCTGGAAACATTAAGATATCTAAATGGAAATCAATACTATATGTGCCAGGCATTTACTACCAGGAACAAGCATCAAGAGACTTGAGCTAATCAGACTTCCAGCCTGTGCCTCCGCCATAGACTCAACCCCAGGGGTGTCCTAATTGCCCAGACTAATCATAGAAGAGTTAAATTTATAACCGAGAAAGACATCTTGTTTTTCTTACCAGTCATCATTTAGGAGCGGGAAGGTTCACCTGTGAGGTGGGTGCCAGATGTACGGTGTGAGCCCCCATGCACGGGAGGACGGCTCCTCACCTGTCAGAGGAGAGGGAAGATGGATTTACCGCCAGCCGTAAAACCAGTCAGCATCACTTAAGCTCAGGGTGGGAGAGACCCACTAGCTCACACACGAGCTGCAGGTTTTCTCACTTACAGCCTCTCCACTTAACCCCGTGTTCTGAAACGTGAAAAGCGAGGTTCGAGCAACCGCAAGCCCCCTGCACGCTTTGATCCCCACTCTGGTTTTTCTTTTTTTTTTTTTTTTTACTCTAAGAAAATAGCACAGGAAAGCAAATACCATCAGCGATGTTAAAAATACACGCCTGTTTTCCCCCGAGTCCCACTCTCGGCTTTTGTCCCTTGCAACCTCCGGAGGAGCTAACAGCACTTGGCGACGTGTATCTCCCTAATATACTGTACAAACAAGTCACTGAGATTATTCACACTCCAACAAACTACCGAGTCACACAATAGCTATTGGACGAGCCCACACTATACTGCTGAAAAACCATAATGTATCAGGGGACTAGATTCCTAATATTTGCATTCTAGATGCCAACTGTGAGCATATTTTGTACTATCTTCAACAAATTACACCAAAATATGCAAAATGTTTATAAGGCTCCATCTTCTATTTTTGGCTCCGGTATATTTGCAACTTAATAGTCCTTCAGAGATTTGTTTGTCTCCTCAGGAAAAATAGGAAAGTGGAAAATGCAAAAAAAAAAAAAAAGAGAGAAGAAAAAAGAAATGAAGATGCGTTGTTTGTGCAACAAGTCAAGTTCTGCAAGTTTTTCGTTTAAGAGCAGAACTAGCTGTCCCACAGGACCTTCTTCAACAAGAAATTTAATAACATTATTTGGAGTCTCTGTTCCCTGGATTTCAGATGTATTTTTAATGCATGGGTCTTAAAACAACCATTGTCAAATGCTGTATTCTCTTCTCGCCAGTCTAAATGGTTTCTTAGCACAATTCTGGGAGCATCATAAGGTTATGATCAGTGAAAGCTTGTGCCTTGCATCCTGTGACCTCCCAAGGCTGTTTCACCCTCACCAGAGAAGGTTTATCAGGTGTCTTCCTGGAAAAGATGTCTCTGGTCTTTGCAATGTGGACGCTGCCAGCCTCTTGCCTTCTCTGCCATGGTCACTGTTTCCACGCTCACACAACTGGCCACAGGGATGTACCCTTCTTGTCTCCAGCCCTGACCACCCTATGTCTATGTAGCATCAGGCTGGTGCACCAGAGCAGAAGCCAGGACGCAGCTGCTGAAGATAAATCTGGGTCAGGAAGGGCAACGGTTTCCAGCTGCTGGATTAGAAAACTAAGTCCGAAAGTTTTCAACTGAGCTTCTCTGTTGGAAAAGTTGGGAGAAGTAGAAAGAGAGAAGGGGGAGGGAGGGAGGGAGGGAGAGAGGAAGAAAATGAGGGAGGGATAAAGGGGAAAGAGGGGGGAGGGTAGGATGGGGAAAGAAAGAAGGAAGGAAAGAAAGAGAGGAATATCTAATATTTCTAGGAATTGGGCCTCATGCCCTTGTTCTCTAGCTGGACCAACCTTTCCTAAGAAGACTGCAGCTTCAGCCAAATTCATTACTTAGCCAAAAATCATAAAGTCAGAGGAAGAGATATTTAAATGAATAAATCCATATTCTTTGCCAGCCTTCCCCGAATTAAATGGGGAAAAAAGTATTATATAATGCGTCCCAAGTCTTTGTACTCATAGTGGGCCCTCAGATTGTGTTTGTAGGTTGGATAAGTTGATGATATATAGGTGAATGGGCAGGGGAGACAGTTCAGTTGTCCAAGGACTCCAGAAGAGGTAAAGCAACATCCTTCAAATGGAGAGACCAAGGAGGAAGTAATGCTCCAAGCATTTCAGGCTGCAGGCTGGCCAACCCACCCCTCAGAATGCTGGGCTGCTTGGCACCAAGGACTGGGCCATCGGTCAGTGGCAGCCAGCCCCTAATCTGCCTGCAGGACAAAGGCTCCCGATCCCTGGACAGAATGAGTCCACTGTACTCATCAGCCAGATGGAGCCAGTTACAAGAGCAGGCTTGATGGGTCCAGGCCTAACTCAGGATGCCAAGACTTCTCCACCCTAAATCCCCTCTGTAGTCTTCCCCTGATTAACTCTGTGGCCAGGTTCCTCACACACAGGGGCCACCGTGCAGGAGCCTGAGTGGTAGAGAAAGTTCCTGAGTCTCTGCAGAGGGAAGCCTGCTGGAGGAAGAGGAGCAACGCAGGGCCACCAGTACAGAATATCTGATGGCTCTGGAGAGCCCCCGAGAACCAAGCAACAATAGAACTGCTTATGGACAGTTTACCACGTGCCAGACACCAGTCTTATTGTTGTGCATGTGTGAACTCAGTTTAACCTCCACCATCACCCTGTGAAGGGGGGCTCCACGTTTATCCCGCAAGGAAGTGAAGTATAATTTGGCCAGCATCTCAGAGCTCAGAACAGTTGGCAGGGAGTCCACCCCATGCTAACCACCTAGCTCTGTCACTGAAGAGGGTGTCTGGGCGCCCAGGAATGAAGATGATTACAAGGAAATAAGGGGACAGAGGGTGGACCCAAGATGTGTATCAGACCACCTGTATATTGTGTATAGAATAGTGGTGATGATGATAAAATAAATCCATGCCCATCAACAAGCTTAAAAATGGCGCCCAATCTGAGCAGTGCTTCATTAGTGAGTTTCATGGAGTGCGTGCCTGCTAAGTCGCTTCAGTTGTGTCTGACCCTTTGTGACCCCATGGACTTTAACCCACCAGGCTCCTCTGCCCATGGGATTCTCCAGGCAGTATACTGGAGTGGGTTGCCATGCCCTCCTCCAGGGGATTTTCCCCACCCAGGGGACTGAACCCGAGTCTCTTATATCTCCTGCACTTGCAGGCAGGTTCTTGACCACTAGCACCACCTGGGAAGACCGAGCTTCATGGAGAGGGAGGCTCAAATGCAAAGCAGCTAAAGTGGTTATAAGGTAAACATGTGAGGGCGTTTGACAATGTAATTTGCTGGACTTCAGCCCCCAGTTGGACACTGGGGAAAGTCATTGCAGTCAATGACCAAGGCTTCAGCTTCTTTTCTCCAATATTCAACAGCCCTGTGATCACTCTGTCATCTCGCAGTTAGAAAAGCAGCAGGACAGGCACCACCAGAGCCCGCTACCTGGCAGGCTGGCCCTCCTCATGGACCAGCTGTGCCCCTTGAACACCATCACCAGCCCCAGCAGAATGGAACCTCCTCAGCCCCACTTCCCGCTAGACACAGGGAGTATTTGTCAAGGGGCCCCTCTCTTGTCTTTGGCTCCGGAGGGAAGGGGCAAGGGAGCAGGGGACAGAGGGGGAGGGCTGGGTCTGGAAGAGGACATGGCTTGTTGAATCCTAATAAATCAGAGCGGCCCTGGGAGGTGGAAGCAACAGGGGACGGCAGGCTAGCCGAGCTGCACATTGACCCAAGGCAGAGCTCGCAGAGAAATGATGTCCTGTTCGGCAGACTCCTGGAGAGATGGTCTGCATTTCTTCTGACAAATTAGAAGTGCCCTGAATGCAACCATTCCTCAGAAAATAGGCCTCATGTAGCAACACGCAAGCTGCCATCATCCCACTGCATAAAAAGACCATTTAAGCGGGGCAGCCTTTAGAACACTGGCCGCTGGAGGCAGCATTTCTGAAAAATTACCCCCTCGACTGCCACCTAAACCAGTCGCTACCCAAGGGAGAAGCCTCATTTGCACTCTAGAAGGCCGAGCCGGCTTTCATCAGAGGAAAGGCCTTGTTTTTTCTTTGGTTTCTGCGAGTTTCCTGCACCCCTGGAGTCCCCAGGCCGTGAGCTCACCCCACCTCTGATGCCAAGTGGGGAATTACAGTGTGGTTACCACCTGTTCCATCCCACACTGTGTTATCTTGCCCTGTTGGGGCAGCCAGAGCCCTAACCATCCTCACTGAACACCAGACCGATTACAAAGCGGATCCGGTGACAACCATGCTCCAAACCTGCAACAATCCGTCGGCACAAAGAGCTCGTGTTTGAAAACTTTACATGCAAAGATTACAACCTGTCATTCCGTTCTCCAGAGACGCACTACCTTTTGCAAAACTATCTCTAATGAGATCTACAAATCTATGTTGAAGACAGCTGACTTTATTGTGTTTGTAAAGAGGAAAATGTTTTAAATAGGTTACGGCTCCCGGGACTGATAGCCCACCGTGAGGGTAAGGTCATTTTGGAAATGTTAATAAAAGTTTTCATAAAATATGACGGCACTCAAAGAGTAATGTTTGGATGTAAAAATAACTATAAAAGTATCATTTCTACCAGGGTACACATGCAGTTTTTCAGTGTCAAGACATTTGCCCAATCCCTCATTTAATAGAGGTTACAGCTTTTCCAGTTGTTTTGACAACCATGCTGGGATTCGACCCTTATTCATCAGGGCTGCAACAGTCTTTCCCAGGCTTCGCCTGTTATATTAAAAGTCATCTTGTGAAGCAAAGTCTTTCATGGCCCTGACCGGTAGGCTAATAGATTAGCTCTCAACCTGGGGTTGACTCACCCCACTGTGGGCAGGGTCCCCTCACACATTGGAAGAGAGAGAAATGAATGAGGAGGGGAACTCTGGGGGCTCAGCCAGAGAGTTCCTGGGCTAGTCTGCGAGGAACGTGACAAATGGGAAGTATTCAGGTATTTCCTATTCAATGAGTTCCTTGGTGGTTGTGTTCTTTTTTTAATTTTTATTTGGGTATAGTTAATTTATAAGGTTGCATTAGCTTCAGGTGTATAGGAAAGTGATTCAGATATACATATATCTATTCTTTTTCAGATTCTTTTCCCATATAGGTTATTACAGAATATCGAGTAGAGTTCCCTGTGTTATACAGTAGGTCCGTGTGTGTGTGTGTGTGTGTGTATGTGTGTGTGAGTTCAGTCACTCAGTCGTGTCTGACTCTTTGTGACCCCACGGACTGTAGCCCACCAGACTCCTCTGTCCACAGAATTTTTCAGGCAAGAATACTGGAGTGGGTTGCCATTTCCTACTCCAGGGTCCTTGTTCGTTATCTATTTTATATGTAATAGTGTATATATGTGAATCCGGATCTCTTAATTTATCACTTCCCCCCACATTTCCTGTTTGGTAACCATAAGTTTGATTTCAAGATCTATGAGTCTGTTTCTGTTTTATTAAAAAAAATTCACTTGTATCATTTTTTGAATTCCACATATAAGCAGTAGCATATGATATGTGTCTTTCTCTGACTTACTTCACTTAGTATGATAATCTCTTAAGTCCATCCATGTTGCTGCAAGCGGCATTATGTTGTGCTTTTTATTGCTGAGTAATATTCCACAACTTCTTTATCCACTCTTCTGTCAATGGACATTTAGGTTGCTTCCATGACTTGGCTATTGTAAACAGTGCTGCAATGAACATTGGAGTGCATGTATCTTTCTGAATTATGGTTTTCTATGGATATATGTCCAGGAATGGAATTGTTGTTAACCAGCCCAAAAGTAATGTCCCAGAAGAATTTTCTAAGTAATAGAGTAACTAATGAGACCAATTTATCCTACTTGTTTGCCAGATGCCATTGGCTTAAATCAACTTTGATGACTCTATTAGGGCACTTGGAACAGGTGGGGTCCTCAGGACTCCAGGTTTGAGAACCAAACTTCCCGCAGAGGCTCAGTGAAGAAGGTAAGAAGTCTAAGAAGTACTGGGATCTGGGATCATAGACTAGGACAAGGAGCACAAAGCACCAGGGTCTGACCTGCACGATATACCAGCTGCATCACCTTCTCAGGACTCTGCAGACTTTCAGGTAGGAATACCTTAGCACTTCACTGTCATGGACTGCAGGGGGCATTCTCCAACCCTCCCCACCCTCTCCCTACCCTTCTGCATGGCCATGGAATGTTCATCCGGGACCCAGGAGATCTGCTTACCTGCCCTTCTAGATCTATAGTTCGATATACACTGCAGACCCTCAGCTCTTCAGGACTTGGTCCTCCCCAAAGTGTGGCTCTAGCCAAGCAAAACCTATTGCTGTGAGTTCTAGAACCTATTTTGAAGCTTCAGAAAGCATTGTTTTTTTGTCTTTTGGTTTTCTGCTGACAAGTTCTTTAGAAACAGGGTGGTAGGATGCCTGAACTTGAGGCAGAGCTGGCAGGGGCCAAGGGTAAAGAAAGAAAAGATGGAAATGAATTTGGTTAAAGTCTCAGAATTTCATCCCACAATTCTCCTTCGCTCTGGATGAGAGGCCACTGGCTCCATTCACAACTTGATTCAATACCTCTTCCCCAGAGGGGGTTTCATCTGATTATCAGAAGGAGACCAGGGACATGGATCTCTAGCCTTCCCTTCACTCTGCTGTATTTTTCATCTTAACATCTGTTTCTCTGAGATATTACAGCATGGACTTGTTTGTTTATTATTTTTTGCCCCACCCGCAGCATTGGAATGGAAGCTCAATGAGAGGACTTGGATCATTCGCTGCAGGTTCTGTGTGTACATGCAAGTTCAGTTGCTCAGCCGTGTCCAACTGTTTGAGACTCCATGAACTACAGCCCACCAGGCTTCTCTGTCCATGGACTTCTCTAGGCAAGAATACTGGAGTGGGTTTCCATTCCCACCTCCAGGGAATCTTCTCAACTCAGGGATCAAACCTACATCTCTTGTGTCTCCTGCATTGGCAGGCAGATTCTTTACCACTGCGCCACTTGGGAAGCCCATACCTGGAACAACCACAGAGTAGTGGTTCTATTAATACCTGTGACCCCATAAGTGAATAAATGGACCTTGTGAACAGGAAACTGTCAACTCCCAGGCTCTCACAAGGCAAAGAGGTTACTCAAAGTTGTTTGTCATCAAAGGACTCCTCCTGCAATCCTGGACCTGGTGGAAAGAATCCAAACTCAGAATTTACTTGCAAACACAGCCTTGTTTGTGACATGGCCATGTGTAGCCAACGGAGGCAGCTTTTCTCTGCATTCAGTGTATCAAATGCCAAAGCCAAACCTGATATGAAAAACAAACCGGTCTAAAGAGATGTTGAAGGGAATAGGGAACGGAGTGAAAACCCCAGAGCAGCAGTGAGCTCACTTTGACTGGATGTTTAAGCAGAAGCGGGTGCACTCTATCAGGGTTGCTTCAGAAGGAATTCCAAAATGAGTGGGAGCTCAGAGATTAGAATCTAAGATTCCTCATGACTTTCCAATGTCACGGTCTGTGGCAGACAGAATAATGGCCTCCAAAAATGTCCACAGCAGAAGCCCAGAACCTGTGAAGACACTACCTTACATGGTAAAAAGGACTATGCAGTTAAGGATAAGGATACGCATCCTGGAGATGGGGAATTATCCTAGATTATCCAGGTGAGCCCAAACTAACCACTTGATTTCCTTGTGGAGGGGGGCGGTGGGGGGAAGAAGATTCTTCCCTGACTTTGATGAGAGAAAGACATGAAAACCAAAGAAATATCAGAGAGGTGCAACTCTGCTGTCCTTGAAGATGAGGGCCATGAGGGAAGGCATGAGGGCAGACTCTAGAAATGGGAAAAATGGGAGTAAGTGAATTTTCCCCTAAAACCTCCAAAAGGAATACCTGGACTCCAGTTCAGTGAGAACCGTGTTAGACTTTTGACCAATGGAACTGCAAGATAATAAATTTGTGTTGTGTAAGCCACCGAGTTTGGGGTAATTTGGTACAGCAGCAATAAAAAATTAATGCATAGTCTATGATTGATTGAACAAATAAAAGCAAAATGGTTGATCAGAAAGTCCTGAATTCTAAGGTTACTCCCCTTTTGACCTCCAGCATAAAATACATAGTTCCAATGAAGTGGGTCCCTACTCTAAGCTAAGCAAAGAAGCAAGATACCTGAAAGAACAATTCAAGTTTAGAAGGGACATTCTGACCCAAGAGATTTCAGGAATTAGTCCATTTAATTCCTAGGAGGTATTTTCTATTGTTCTTAAATTACAATTTTCAGAACCAGCAGGTGAACCATTTTTCTCCTGTTTACATTGGAGAGGTTTGAGTGGCTCCTCTGATTTTCAGACAGTAAAGAATCTGCCTGCAATGCAGGAGACAGATCCGATCTCTGGGTCGGAGATCCAGATTGCCCTGGAGAAGGGAATGGCTACTCACTTCAGTGTTCTTGCCTGGAGAATTCCATGGACAAAAGAGCCTGGCAGCCTACCGTGGGCTATTAGTCCATGGGGTCACACAACTGAGCAACTTTCACTTTCTGATTCACAGCTCACACAATCACACATGCCATTCGAACCAGAAGTTGGAAGCATCATATCCAAGGGACTCAGCGGAAAAAGAAGTTCATTAGTTCCTCCACAGGAAGTGATCCTAGTATTTCTTGTCTCAGGATAAGGGCTTACTTTAGAAGACAATATTAGAAAAATTAGCCAATTTCCAAGCCAAAATTGTATGTGAGATGTATTCTTATTTCAACTCCCACCCAAGAGGCTTCAACCTGTCCATTTTGGAACCACAGCAAATATTCAAATATGTTAAATCGAAAAAGGAATAACTTACTTACACTGTGATTCATTCAAATTGAATACCATCAGCATGCTCAGTCACTTCAATCGTGTCTGACTCTTTGAGACCCCATGAACTGTAACCCTCCAGGCTCCTCTGTCCATGGGATTCTCCAGGCAGGAATACTAGAGTGGGTTGCCATGCCCTCCTCCAGGGGATCTTCCCAACCCAGGGATTAAAAGCTGTGTCTCCTGTGTTTCCTGCATTGCAGGGGAATTCTTTACCACTGAGCTACTGTGGAAGCCCATGTCCTTATTCTATTTAATACCATTCATAGGCCCCACACATTGGGAAATGCTAGGCTACTTCATCAAACTCTGCAGCCTCCTCAAACTGAGACACAAATCAGATTCCACTCTCCCCTCCTCCTCGTCCACATCTCCAACTTTTGTGTATGTTCACCCTCCCTGCTTCCAAGCAAAGTGACCTGGCATGTGGGAGCCAGGTAAAAAATAACATCTTGATGAATGTTATTCATCAGGTCCACTTGATGAATTTCCAAGTGCCCAAAATGTACAAGTGAAACGGACATCTTTGGTAGTTGGTAAATCTCTAAGTTGGTTCCTGGGGCCTTCAAGTGAGAACCATTACAGTGCTAAAGACCAAATGAAAGTCCCTAAAACTGACCCTGCATCATTCAACAGAGCGGACATGTCTA
Organism: Muntiacus reevesi; assembly: GCF_963930625.1. Lineage (NCBI taxonomy): Eukaryota > Metazoa > Chordata > Mammalia > Artiodactyla > Cervidae > Muntiacus > Muntiacus reevesi. The sequence goes on from NC_089250.1 coordinate 254,625,724, forward strand.
TAATAAAAGGGTGGTGACCTCTGTCATATCTCATTTAATTCACCAGAGTGAATGCCATAAGAATCAGACAAATCCTGAAGGATAACAATGGCCAATCTTGGTAAGGGACAGGCACTCCAGAGGGTAGGAGATAAACCCTAGGAAAATTCAGAGATGCATAGGGCTTCCCAGGTAGCTCAGTGGTAAAAACTCTGCCTGCAATGCAGGAGACCCAGGTTCAATCCCTGGGTCAGGAAGCTCCCCTGGAAAAGGAAATGGCAGCCCACTCCAATATTCTTGCCTGGAAAATTCCATGGGCAGAAGAGCCTGCTGGGTTACAGTCTATGGGGTTGCAAAGAGCCAGATATGACTAATCGACTGAGCACACAGACACACACCAAATCAATGAAGATTTTAAGTGTCCAGTGACCAAAGGCATACCAGAACATCCCATCCAAATTAGAGGATAGATTGTTACAGCTCACATTTCTTCCAAATAAAAAGTAAATATTCTGTTAGTTTACCCCCATCCCAGGGTTCTAGCATGACTGAGCGACTAACACTTTCACTTTCAGGATTCTAGAGGCAGTTATTCCCCATTTCAGAATATTACTCCAATCCATTTGCTGAGCAACAAGAAAGTCTTCCAACTCTGAGAGGGGTGCAGATCAGGAAGGGGCTCTGTAGTAAGTTCAGGATTCATGACCTGGTAGACAGAGCATTCTTAGAGATAGGTGAGGTGGGGAGAAACTATGCAGGGTTTAAGCAGGAAGGAATTACACACCACATGAAAACCACCACTACCAACAAAAACGACAACTCATGGGATACTCCTGAGCCCTGGTAGAGACAAACTGCTTGCCTATAGAATATCAAATGACCGTGCAGTCAGAGCTACCTGTCATAAATTGGGTTTTGTTAGACCTAGTCATAAGATCAAGAGCAAAACCCTGTAAGACGGATGAATCTCATGCAAGGTTGACATAAAAAGAGCCAGAGGACCCAGGTAAGCTGCGTGAGTTGGTAGACCAGAACCTGTGTCATCCACCAGCATTGCACCAGTACCTTCCCCTCAGCTAACACTTGTAGTACCATAGGTGCCCTTATGACCAGCTGATAGAGAAGGACAAAGGTTGAGCTCAGTTCTCAGATCAGTATGTGAAAATAAACTGCAAGGAGACCACCAATGGACATTTCTTTGGTGGTCCAGTGGTTAAGGCTCTGCACTTCGAATACAAGGAGCATGGGTTTGATCTCTGGTCAGGGAACTAAGATCCCACATACTGCACAGTGCAGCCAAAAAAAGAGAGATGACCACTACACTAGGACCCCATGCGGGGATACCCTTGAAAGACAATAAGGAGGGGAAAATCTTCCCAATAGCCTGACCTTCAGGCAGTAAACCTGAATATTGTATGGAAATTCTCTGTAAGGAAAAAGAAAGTGGCTCAGTGGTAAAGAATCTGCCTGACAGTTGAGGAGACCTGAGTTCAATCCCTGGCCTGGGAAGATTCCCTGGAGAAGGAAATGGCAACCCACTCCAGTATTCTTGCCTAGAGAATCCCATGGACAGAGGAGCCTGGCGGGCTACAGTCTATGGGGTTGCAAAAAGAGTTGGACATCATTTAGCAACTAAACAACAACATGAGAATATGTATCAAATACTGGGCAGTGGAAATGGCTTGGCTAGTTTTTTCAAGAGCCTGGAAGGAGAATAGTTGGGATACTAGAGACAGAATTCTGGGAAACAAGCATATAGATGAATCTACTGGCAGACACAAAGTATGACGATCTTTGTATCACATGACAATGTCCACCAGGAATCATGGAAGCACTAAACAAGTAGAATGATTCAGCCACATAAGCAGCAGATTCTGTCATTGGCTGGGACAATGGCCTCATGGATGGAATTACAGACATGGTATCACAAAGATTATACATGGATCCAATATCATGGGATCCTATTTCTCTAATGTATTAATCTAGCTACTATGACTGCCAAATGTCCAACATGCCAGCAACAGAGACCAGAGTTGAGCCCCTAGCATGACTTCATATCCCAAGAAGAGTAGTCATCCACTTGGGGACAACTTGATTACATTGAAGCCCTCCACCTTGGAAACTCAAAAGGAATTGATGCAGATTCTTGACATGAGTTTGCCTTTCCTGCCTGAGTTTGACTTTAGCTAGCACTACTATCCAAGGGTTTACATGCAAACTGGATTTCACATAATGCTGTATTGTAACAAGGGACCCACTTTATAACACAGAAGTTGTGATGGTGGGAGTGTGACCATGAAGGCCCCTCTTTTTATCACTCCCCACACCACCTAGGAAGCTTCCAGCTTGATAGAGCAATAGAATGATCCTTTGAAGATACAGTCCAGGCACCAACTTAGAGATGATATTCTGAAAAATCAGGATATCTTCTTCAGGATTCAATATACATTCCAAAGCAATGAAAATGATATGATTGTTCCCCCAATGAGTGGACAACATAGGGTCAGGAACCAGATGTGAAAGTAGGGATGACTCCACTTAGCATCCTTCCCAGGGATCCATTTGGAGAGCTTGTGCTGGCTGTTCTTATGGATCCATAGGTCCTAATTCCCAGACCAGGAACTCTTCTACCAGGAGACCTGACAAGAGTCTCATTACATTTTTAGCTACAGCTTTCACCTATTCATCTAGGGTTCCTATGAAAAAGAGTCTAGCATAAAAATAAAGGGGGAGATAGAGCTGTTGTTATATAGTGGAGGCAGCCAGCTGATTTACTGACACATCTCCTGTCACTAGTGCGCTAACTTTGAAAACATGGATGAATGCAGCAGCCATGGCTGGAAAAGGGCATGATGACCAGAGGGTCACTCCTTTTAGAGATGAGGATATGATCCTTGCACCAGCTGAGTCACTCAGACCAAGAGAAATGCTAAGCAAGGATAAGAATAATGGCTAGTAGATGACAGAGATGATGAGTGACAGATGTGGCCGAAGACCAGCTTCAGTGGTGGGGACTGTAGTTTGTACCATTAACTCTTCTCTTACGTCCCTTCTGGAAAGAAGACCAACCAGGACCCTGCAAGAGCTGTTCACAAAGCTTATTATATGAAACAAGTAGATCTATGTTGTTCAAGGGCTGGAGTGCCCTGGGCTATGTGCACTACTCACCCCAGCTCCCAGGGCTTCCCAGGTGGCGCTAGTGGTAAAGAATCTGCCTGCCAATGCAGGAGATGCAAGTGACACAGGTTCAATCCTTGGGTTGGGAAGATCCCCTGGAGGAGGGCATGGCAACCCACTCCAGTATTCTTACCTGGAGAATCCCAAGGACACAGCAGACTGGCAGGCTACATTCCATGGGGTTGCACAGAGTCAGACACGACTGAGCGACTGAGCACCACACAAAACCAAACTGTCCTTGGATGGAAAGAGCAGCCTTATCCAAGATCATAACAGTTCCTCAGGGAAAGCCCAATCCAGTGACTGGTTAAGGAGATGGAGGGGAAGGGCAGAAGGCCCCAACCACTTGCCTCAACATGCAATATTTCTGCAGAGCCACCCCAGCTCCAGAAAGCTCCATAGCATTTGCTGAGGCCTCTGATGCAACTTCACACAGTTTAACTTCTTTTCCTACCAAATCTTGAGCTCCTTACTCTTTTTGGGTGCTACCCCTAAGAGCATCCCCCCCGTGTTCATCCTGCACACAAATCTCTGAGAATCTGTTTCCCAGGAAACTTGGCTTATGACAAATGCATCTTTAAAAGACAGATCTGGGGACTTCCCTGGTGGTCCAGTGGTTAAGAACCCACCTGCTAATGCAGGGGGCATGGGTTCCATCTCTGGTCCAGAAAGATTCCACTTGCCAAGGGGCAACTAGGCCAATGCACCATAACTACTGAGCCAGGGTGCAGCAACTGCAGAAGCCCACGTGCCCTAGAGCTCATGCTCCGCAAGAGAAGCCACTGCAATGAGAAGCCCATGCGCTGTAACTAGAGAAAGTTCGTGTGCAGCAACAAAGACCCAGCACAGTTATAAAGAAATAAAGAAATAAAAGATACATCTGTTTGTGTTTACCACATGTGCACACACATACCTAAGGTCTTCTTCCTTTCTGTTCCTCTGAAGACAAAGACCAAATGTCTTACCCCAGCCGACGAGATCCTGTTTGACCTGGCACCTGTCAATCCATTTCTGCAGATCCTCTGCACACATGTCTCCCTTTCTCTCTGTTCCAGCCTCCCTGATCTTCCTTGCATTCCTTAGGTACGAATGTGACTTCTCTCGCCCAAGAGCATTTGCACATCCTGATTCCTCTGCACAGAAAGGCCTTCTGTTCTATTCAGCCTCCAGCCTCCACACCAATGTCTTCTTCAAAGAAGTCCTTGATCTTCCCCAAACTCAATCAGATTGTTCTATTGTGTGTGATCGTCACACTATGCACTCTTCCTTTTTAACACTTCAGAGTTCAAGTGATCTATATTTGTGTCATTATTTAATTAATGTTTATTTGACTCACCATGACAGCTATAGCACCTACCCAATTGCCTAACTTGTAGCTGACAATAGATATTTGTTAAATTAAGATGCTAATTCCTCCTTAAACTAGATTCAAAGCCCTCCATTAAAAAAGTCTTTTTCCCTGTAGTGTGTTTTTTGTAGATATTTTCCTTTTCCAGTGACTTATGAGGTAGTCACAGGACCTACAACACAGAAGGTGCTCCCTACACAATACCTGCATTTATATCTTAGGTAGTTAGTACGTGTGAATTAGTTTTTGGGTTTTTTTTTTTTTCCTGATAGACTGTGAGCTTCTTGAGAGAAGGAGTCCCCTCTTGTCTGAACTTCAAGCGAAGAGCCTGGCGAATGTTTATTGAATTAAATCCTCAGGAAGTGTGAATGTAAACATCTGGCTATTTTGAAATGTGGAGATGCTTTGGTTTTTATTTCTTCCAGACAGTTTGTATCACACAGACTCACACACTGCTAACATAGGGTGTGAGAGGTCAGAGACTGCTGATCAGTTCATTTTTACTCTTCCTGTTTCCATGCTTAGAAAGCCGAAGTCTGAAGGAAACGTGCCCCTGAGGGTCACCACTCAGCAAATTAAAAGTTTCAGAGAGGTCTCAGGTCCTATGGACACTGTCCTTAGCCCTGGATCAGAGCTGACCGGCCCCACATGCTTCCTGGGCTGAGCTGAATGGGTGCAGGCGTGTCCCTGGTGTGATAGTCCCAGACACCAACCTGTAGGGTATGGGTTCAGTGTTGCTGGACATCCTGATTTTATAAAAGAATCCAAGCCTGGATTTGTACCGAAACCTCCCAATCCTATAGCTGTCTTCAGTTAAGAAAGAAAAAGGAAATAATAATTTTTTAAAAAAACAAGGCACTGGGATATTCAAACAAATTATGCCCACCCAAGAGCCAAGTTCATGGGCTTTAGTTGGCTTTAGGTTGGAAATAAGCTAGCAAAACCTCTTCAAACTCACCAGAAAAACCAGCAGGGCCCCAGGAATGTCTGCGCCTCGGTTTCCCCATCCCTCAAATGTGTCCATTATGCCAGATGTTCCAATTCTCCTATCCCAGGTGTCCGTCTGAACCCTGCTGTTTACCCTGCAATTCTCTCACCTCAAACCATTTTCAGTTACAATTTGAAGCCAGCAAGCAGAAAGGTATTTTTGGCAGAATTTCAATTTCTTTTGAGGGCTAATTACAAAAGACTGGGGGTAAAATAAGCACCAGGCTCTCTTTCACCTCTCATTACATTTATTTCATTTTATTACTAATTCTTTGTTCATATAATTCTCGCCTCGGGGATTTGTGTGTCTGTCTAGTTGCCCCAAGCCAGGGAACCGTCTGAACTCCAGAAGCCTTGATGGCTTCCCAGGTGGCGCTAGTGGTAAAGAATCCACCAGCCAATGCAGGAGAGGCAAGAGACAAGAGACGTGGGTTCAATCCCTGGGTCAGGAAGATTCCCTGGAGGAGAACATGCAACCCACTCCAGTATTCTTGTCTGGAGAATCCCATGGTTAGAGGAGCCTCGTGGGCTACAGTCCATGGGGTCGCAAAGAGTTGGACACGACTGAAGCGGACTTAGCATGCATGCAAGCTGACAGTCATTACCTTCAGAACAGCTTCCTGAGTGGAGTGCTTCTCTAAGAGGATCCTGTTCAAGGTTGAGGCTGCAGAAGGGGAGCTCAGGGAGGTGCTCCTGCAAGCAAAGAAATCCCTGATTCCATGTGGGACCCAAAAACACTGTAATGGGGCAGGGTGGCCATTAAAAGCCCCGCAGGAAAAGCTAGGCAAATACACGACTGTTGCCAGAATGGTCCTACATCCGCTCCAGGTTGGAAGCTGTGGTTTTCATGTGGAAGTGTCCAACCCCTTCCACAGATCTTAACACACCTCCTCCCACCTAGCACACAGGGACACGCCAGCCCCAGCCACCTCTGTTTGGTAGCCAGCAAAGCCCAGCCCCAGGTTACGGACCCTCATCCCCAGTTACTTTACACAGATTCAAGAAACAGGTCCCAAAAGAAGCCAAGGTGGAAAGCTACAGGAAATGTGCACACATTCACCATGAAATACCCACCCAAAGGACAAACTCGGTAATCCCACCAATGATGTTCCAAACCCGTGATGGCTAGCAGCCGACAAATACCCGCAGACCTCAATCCATTTTTATTGTATTCAGGCTGCAGTGTTGTATTTCCTGCCTCCCCTTAGCACCACACATACAGTGTACTTGAAAACAAAAATCTATAATATTGATCCCGCAATGTCACCACAATTATTCTTTTGAAACAGCCATTGAAAACAAATTACATCTGCACTGCCTTTTCATCCGCCCGCTGTGAGTGAGCAATGCTCACCGTGGCCTCCAGCACCCTGGCGTTAGCACTGTGTCACCGCCGACAGGACAGCCCGGGGAGGCGCACGTGGGGGAGGGGGTGGCCAGGAGGCAAGCAGGATCAAAGGGCCGTTTGAGGAGCTCAGGGGGGTCTGCCTGGCTGGCGTCTGCCTCTTGGAGGGGCTTGGACCCAGCGTGGCTGTGATCCAGCTGAACCTAAGGAATTCTAGGCTACAGACGGGGATGCTCTTGCAACACGGGGACTCCGCCCAGCTCGGTAAACCAAATGCTGTGTTGGACTGATGAAACTGACAAAGATTTAGCCACAGCTTCATTTTCAGATACTCAGTTTAAAATCTAATGACAAGTATTATTTGAAATAACATGGTCTTCACCTGATGGTGCATAATTCTATAGACCGATTGAAGCATCTCTAATAGAGCGGTAGTGTTTTAAAGCCAGAGACATGAGCAGAGTCCCAGCTCTCTCTCTCTCTCCAAATTCCAACAGATACCAAGGTGACCTTCCGGAAGAAGGCTAGATGTCCTCTTTCCCAGTTAGTTGCATTCCAGAAGATCCAGAGGGAGCAGAGACCTCAAGGTCACTCACCATCCCATCACAGACCTCAGTTCTGATACATACGTGGGGTCTGGGCCCCCAGCAAGATCATGAGCCCCTCCATAATGCACCAATCAGCTGCCTTTAGGAGCATCCGATGTTGGGGCCCTGCCTGTTTGTTTCCGATTGTCATACTTGGAAAAATTCTCCCTGCACAGTAATTAAATTCCATGCCACCGAGCGGTGGACAAAGGGAAATTCTTTTGTTAAGGTTTGACCACACAAGTCACAGTGGTGGCTCTTGCAGGCGGGAAGTGATAACTTTGGAGCATTAAAAAAAAACCAATAGCCTTGTTGACATGGACATGGGAGCCTAACCCCTGAAGCCTCCTGGTATGACGCATTGATTTTCCTGTCCGAGTACAGTTCTAAAGCCATCCATTCTGCATGGTCAGGACTCGAAGGGCCAGAGAGAGGAAAAAAAATCTGTTCTCTCTGCTGTACCTCCAGGCAAAGTTGAGGAATAAATTCTACGTTTTTGAGAGATGATTTGTTCAAGCCATGTTTAACAGAATATGATTGCATGAAAAGGGGGGGAAATATTTTGTTTCCCTGAGTCCCAGGACCCACATCAACTGACCCTCGTGCAAAATCTTGGCATCACAGATATGGCTGAGAAGGGAGTAGAAAGCAGGGTGGGGGTGGAGGACCTCATGAATTGGGGAGCTTATTTATTATTCTCCAAATAATATCACCAAGCTGGCCGAAAATTGCTCAAATAATCCTGTCAGTCCACCTGTCATTCCTCAGATCCCTCTGCCAGGGTTATTTTGCAGAGGCCACCGTTTCTTCTTGTTGGAGGGCGCCTTGTGAAATTGTTACGCTCCTGCCTGCTTTCTGATCCTCTTTTCTGCAGGTGAAAGAGGCCAGGTTGACTCTCTTTGGGGTCTGCCTGAGAGTCCTTCTCAGGTGGACACCTCACCCTGGCCCTGAGCCACTGTCCCTGACTGTCAGGGGGCTGCTGACAGCCCCGCAGCATAGGGCTCCCCTGCTGGCCTCCCAGTACCTCCTCCCATGCTCCCAGGCACCCTGGGGTCTTCATTCAAAAATGCCACTAGGTCACCAAAATCCCTCCCCGTTCTCGGCTGTGACAAGGAGCGACTCTGGGTGATGGAGAGGCCGGGCTTTGGGGAAATGTGCTGAGATACTGCAGGGGATTCCGTGTGCCGCTGGCCTCACACGTTCAGTCCTTTTTGAGGATTTAGCTATTTCAGTTCCAAATAAAGAAACTGTCGGTGCCGGTCAGGGGGTAGAGCTCGCCGAAGTGGAAGACCAGTGTTGGAGCTGCAAATTTGCAGGGCCGTTTCTGCAAAGTATTACATACATCATTTCCTGGTGCCGAGGAATATTGAGCTATTTCAGGGAAGCCAAAAAGGAAAGACCAAAATCATGCAATTTTCCTGACCTAGACAGAACTACGGACGGAATACAGAAATAGAAAATGCTAAAGTGAGTGCTCTTACAAGGCTTGGTTACATAAACATAGAATCCACACATCCCAAGCATATACAGTGTGAACTCAATAGCAGCATGCATGCACACCAGTGAAAGTCATAAACTCAGTCCCGCAGACCTTCCTACCAGATGACTCCGTCTTGCCAGACCTATAGAAGAATTCCTAAATTAGGTTGATGTGAATGTGTTTGTATATTTATTATTAAAATACTTACTGTTCTGCCTTTTGAAGTAGATGGACAAATGATTTAGGAGTGGAAATAGACTAGAAACAAAATTAATGCAAATAATGTGTTGATTTTTTTTTTAGCTTGATTAGCCAAGCCAATGGAAAATTCTAGAAAACGTATACAATTATTTTAACTGTCACAGGCTGGCAATTGTAATTGACATGATTTGTACGAGATGCAGTGTAATAACTGAATATATTAAAAAAAAATCTCATGCCTTGATTACCAGGAGAACATTACTAGTGCCACAATATTATTAACAACACAATTATCGTGGAATCCCTAGGATACGCTCTTAGCACTTCAATGCATTAGTGAACCTTTGCTAACGAAGAAAAAATTAAAGTACAGCAAATTTCAAAGCACCAGTTGTACCCAATATCATTAAAAATTTATAAAACTTCCCCTGAACATGACAAGTGTTTGGTTTAAATGAAGATCAGCCACAAGGAGAAAGCAGAAATCTTGTTCCTCTTTGTCTCCTTCCCTACCCCTCTCTCTCTCTGCCTCTCTCTTTCTCCCAGACCTCCCCCAACAGGCACCACCTCAATCCAGCTGAAATATGTAACCATTACAGAGTGACAGCTTGACACACAATGACCCGTCAGAACATTCATCTCGCAATGTTTTATTTTAGTGAGGAGCCAAACTGCAGAAAAAATAAGCAAGTTGTTTCAAGGCTTGGAAGGAGATCAAACATTTCTGGCATCCCCACTTAACAGACCTTTGATTTACAATGGACTTGTCAGAGCCCGATTAGACAGTGTGTGCTTAAAAACCTACAGAGGCTCCTTGATGGCCCCAGCCCACCGCCATGTCCCCCACGGAGAGCATCCCTTTGTTCCCAGAACCAGCAAGCTGGGCTGAAGCATAGAACTTTGCACCCTTGCAAAAGAGCCAGGCAACATGTCATAGGCAATCGGCTCCGATTAAATCCCTTTTGCCAAGGTGAAAAGAGAGAGAGAGAAGCAGGGAATGGAGAGAGAGGGGGCAAGCTGAGCACCTTCCACCCATCTTTTTACCTCTTTCTTCCGAGTCAAAAGTTATCATCTTTCCTCCAGAAAAAAAAGATACCCAGCGATTGCTACCACCAGTGAGCTCTCTCAACCTTATTCAAATAGAAATGCTCAGCTTAAAAAAAAAAAAAAATGAGTTGGACCCAAAGTGCAGGTGTTTAAAATATGTTCGCGGTATTACGATTTTTGCTAGTAATTACAACTATGAAAATGGCTGGAAATATATTGTTTCAATTTGTATGGAGAACAATTGCAGAGAGAGAGAGCAGCGTGATCTGTGCCTGGCATTGGAATGTGTAATTCCTTAACCCTATATGGTGGCACAGGGCTCACAGGAGCAAATTATGAATACATGTGTTGGGAAAGCTTGAGTAGTAAATTCAGATTCTGTGCATCCGTAACAATGCAATCTGACATGTGTGATTTATGGAATATTAAGTTAATACAGTATTATGAAATTAGCTTAATGTACTAAAGCTGTAATTTTAAAGTGAAAAACAATGCGACCAGACGTAAACAATACCAACATTAGCATTTTGTGAAAGCTGAAACCAATTCACCCAAAATATGTCTGGAGAGTCACCAATTTACCTCGCCTGGATGGACCCAAGTCTCAGGAAAGTTTCAGACCTCAGGACGATACTCTCTGCTCAATAGGCCAAGCTGCTAGCTGTCCTGTCGACCCAAAGCAGGATGCGCCCGCCCCAGGCACCAACCAGGGGACACCACCACCCCCATCCTTTGGGGGAGTCACCAGAAGTTATCCTGAGCTCTTTCAACCAGAGGAACCACAGGCCAAAGTCAAAGGGTCTTGCATGCTTCACCCTGCAATAAACAAAATATTTTTCAAAAATAAAATAAAATATTGAAATGAAATAAAATCTAGAGAGAGATGGCTGGAGAACCAGATACAGTCCTGAAAACTCAGAGCCTGGAAGGAATGAGACTCTGAGGCCAAGGAAATCTTATTGGTTCAAAAGAGCAAATCTAGTTGCATGGTCCTTCGGCATCTCAGAGGGGCTGCCTACCAATGCAGGACCAGAAACCTTTGGGTCACAGCAGGACAAGCCATCCCCAAGCCAGCTTGAGACCCAGAGGAGGTAGAGACTGAGTGAATGGTGGGCTCTCCCGGAGGCTTCCTTGCTGAGTGGATGGACTGAGGGCAGTCCCCCAAACCTTCCCTCTCAGCTTCCAGTGCTCAGGATCCACTGGACCCGAGCATCTGGGACTGAGGCTCAGTGACTCCAGATCAGACAGGTCAGAAATGCCATGCTCTGAAATGAAGTGGAGAGGAAGTCACTTAGAAAACATTAGCATGGCTCACTTTGCTTTCAGTTGTGATAGCTGGAAACTGCATAGGCATAATTGAACATCCGGAACTAGGACGTGGTCCGTTGGGCCATTTGGCTTCCCTGGCCCAAGCATGCCACCCGTTGGTGAGCATCAGGGTGGTAACCCAGACTCAAATTTCCCAGAACCTTGAGGAAATAGAATTAATGAACTGGGCATGAGTGCTCAGTCACTTCAGTTATGTCTGACTCTTTGCAACCCCATGGACTATAGCCCACCAGGCTCCTCTGTCCATGGGATTATCCAGGCAAGAATACTAGAGTGGGTTTCCATTCCCTTCTCCAAAAGATCTTCCCAACCCAGGGGTCCACCCCTGTCAGCCCCCACCCCGGTCTCCTGCATTGCAGGGAGATTCTTTATGGCTGATAATGAACTGTAGATGGATTAACTGGGGCATAAAGGGACTGCCCATCACAGTTACACAGAGTCCCAAGATTTAGGATTAAATATGGATGTAAATATACCCCAGGGGCAGAGAGGAACCACCATATGAGTTGGTTCCTGCCATTTTGATGAATATTTAACTTTAATTGATAAAGGACAGGGTTCCCAAGGACCACACCCAGATCCATGGACCATAGGAGGCTATTTCATATTAAATTCTCCATGGACTGCCTTGGAAGGGACAGACACCAAATCCTGCAGTGTTCTATGCTTATAAACATTGAGATGAGAGTAAGTATACATGTGTTCTTTTTTAATAACTCTTTCTTTTAAAGATTCCCTATATATGGCTTAATGTAACCACCAGGATTAATTCGTTTATCTAAGATGTCACAGCATCTTCAGATACCCATAGTAGACAATAAAAGAATTCTACTTAAAATAAATGAAAAGTATACGTCAAAGTTAGCAATGAAACAGTGGCCAACTCCACACTGGAGAAAATCAATTCGCGAATCTTGTGGAGAGGTTTTGAGCCTTCTCTGTCTAGCAAAGGCGTCTGACTGTTTTCTGTTGGTTTGTTGGCTTTTATTCTTAAGACGCCCTGCATTTATTACAGGAGCCAGAGAACCAAGAGCTGAAAGCCAATACTAATGTTTTAATTCCATCAAGTAAGTTTCAATTCTCATTCTGCCTTTTGCATTAGGAACCCAGACTCAGTCAATACCTCACAGCATCAGTGCTATGGTCGGGCGCAGGAGCTTCACCTAAGTTGACAAATGCTGAAGCTTCACAGCGTGAGGATAAACGGGCTCAGAGGGGGAAACTGCTCCCCACTCTCCTCTTCTGCAAAGAGCAAATACGTTGTCAAGTCACAGCTTGTTTATAGAAAGATGACCACCATGCACATTGCTCCTCATACAAGTACCTTTTGAAGGAGCCACTTTTTTTTCTGCAAAATTATTAATATCCTGGAATAACCTAACCACACACAAGGAAAAAAGAAAATTCTCTGTCCCAGTGTCAGAGCCAAGTCAACTAGACATGAACGTTTACTGACTCCCCATCTTCAGACATACTCAAGCTCTCCCCGGGGGTTGATCAGAGAGCTGTCACTCCAGGGCAGAGAGAGAGCTGTCTTTCTCTGCCCTCAGCGGAGAGAGGAGAGAAATGACAGTGGTGCGCAGCTTGCTTAATTCTGAAAAGTAAACACGTTACAAATTTTTCAATTTTAAATAAATACATGTCCGCTTCAAGCTCAAAGTGTTATTTTTGGTCACCTCCTTCAACCAAGAAATGGCCATTATCTTAATCTTTCTTTTTTTTTTATGCACTATGAATCAAAAGATTTTGACTGGAACCCAAAAGAGGTGAGTAGTAATGAACCCTAATATAAAGGGTTATGGTTAAAAGTGTTCTAATTTCAAACAGCTTCACCAAAGAAAACTATACACACGGTGAAAGCTATACACAATACACAAAAAGTATGTATATGTGTGTAGAGAACAGATGGGCTTCCTAAGTGCCATCTATCCTAATAAAATTTTCAAAAGAAAATCAGAATACAGGCCTTGATCAGTAAAAGGCAGTGCTTCAGACCAGCCCTCAGCTTCCGGTCTCGGTCACACAGCGGCAAGACGGCCCTCACTAATCCTTCTGGAAGAGTTCAACTCCAGAGCTGACAGCTTGGAGAAGAAAATTCTTTCTTAGATCCGTCCCTCAATTGTGGTAACATGAGGACACTGATCTTTCCGTCTTCTACAAACATCATGGCAACATCTGTGACTCAAGACGGGAGAGGCGAGGGAAAGAAAAATACCCTAAATCGGGCTAAACGTCCCCAGACCTGACGGTCGGTGCTTTCTAGCCAGCAGGTGCCTGGACCCCATCCTCGCCCCACTTAGCAAATTATGTATAAACAAATTAACTTCCTGGGCCCCGTTCCCTCTGAATTACTCCTTGGTCTCAGAGTGGTTTTCCATCAGGACGAATCTTTTCCGTTCCCTTATGCACCAGCAAACATACTGATACAATTTAAAGGTCATGTTCTTTTCAAACTGACAGAGCCCTCCAAAGTTTTGACGAGAGGCCCTCCAAGCCTCACACCCTACAGGCGGAAAGGAATTAAGTAAAACATCACTTGCTGGAAGCTCAATCATGTGAACTGATTAGAAAATGCATCCAGGGAGAGGGGATTCTTGGCAAGGTGATGGCAGCTCCTCTTGGAAGGAGATGTCACGCCGCCCGGCAGAGCACCCCCGACGCCGGGGTGGGGGGACCACGGAGGGTCAATGAAGATGTAATTACCTTCCCGCAAGAAGCCTCTTCTTTTCCAAATCCCGGATGAGTGCCACTTAATTAGCTTCACCTTTTTATTCACCGACATTCAAATTTTACCCTAAACCCCAAGACTGAATTAACAACGTCATCTCTTTAGGCTCCGAGGGACATTTACCTCGTAACTGAGGGTATGGATTCTGCATAAATGTGCATTGTGCGGAGACACTGATATGTTTATTTGCAGTTGTGTTTGTATTATCAAGGGATAGGCAGTTCGTGGTTTTTTTCCCCCTTTGGATCTGTCTCTGGAACAAAAAGGGGGCGATTGAAACAGGACTGTTTTGTTCTCTGCGTCAGTAGATGCGCTCTGGGAATCTGGTCAGGGCGCTGGTCATTCTGGTATTATTATTGCTGTTGTTGTTCTTTAACTTTTTTGCTTTAATTACTTTGTTCATCCAAAGCCTGCTAAGTTTCCCTAAGACATAACAGTGCTAGGCAGTTGAGAGGTTTCTGATGGTCTCTGTCCTAAACTGTGGCTCATGATGACATCATCTGTCACAGAGAAGGGGGACACTGGGTCCCCACCCTCACAACCAGCCACAGCATCCCCATCAAGGCCCCTTTTCCTGGCCTCTCCCTTCTGCTTGCCCATCCTGAATCATTTGAGGGCTTCTCTCTGTGCCTCCATACTTCATTTTCAGGGGGAAAAAAAGGTCCCACATCTAAATACATCCACCAAGAACTGCAAGCATTTAGCTCATCAAGAAGAAAAAAAAGGAACTGTTTTGTTGTGATCACACACACGTCCTCAAAGGCAGCCCCGAGCTTGTTAAATTTTTATTGGAATGCCTTTCTTTTGAAGCTTTCCTCCTCATTTAATTGACTGCTGAGCATAAGTCCACAGCCTCGGTCGCCCCTGTCATGGAAGACTGGGGCTGTCATCCTGGAATTCAGTCATCAAATAGATTTTCCCTGTCATTCTTCTTTCCTCGACTTCACATCATGCATCTCTCCAAAATGAAGCATCCCCTTCCGTCTCTGCCACAGACAGAAGCTGCCCCAACCCTTGACTGTTTCCCACATGGTCCACATCCCTCTTTTCAGGCCTGCCCACCCCCACCATCTCCTTCCCCGAGATGATGCCCTGTAGCTGTCATGTACTGTGGGTACATGTCTGCCCTGCGGGATGCAGAGAGGACTTCCCAGAGCAGATGGTCACTAAATTCAGATTCTGGATTAAGGCATCATGACTGCATTAGTGTAGTCATCGTGGGAAGCTTGTTCAGAAATCATAAGGAAAAAGCACTTATGTTCTCATGACTATACTTTGTGTTCTTAAAACCTGGCATTTACAACATTTACTATCATACCTTTGCATAGTCTGAGGGAAGAGAGGTTGGCAATTAAATGTGACTCAAATAGTCAGTCAACATCTACTGATGGACTTTTATTGCTAAACGCCCTGGCTATTGGCTGGCGATGCAAACATGACAGATTGCCCGACCCTCAAGACACTCTCAGAATGATCAAGAGACATTAACTGTGTGGTCCTTCAGGAAGTACAAGAAATTAAGAAGGGGCACATGAAGATGGACAGAAAAGGTGACAGAGATTCAAGACCCCATGTTTTCATCCGGTCTCTTACTTATTTACTTACTTAGTTATTTTTGGCTGTACTGGGTCTTTGTTGCTGCACACGGGCTTTCTCTAGTTACAGCAAGTGGGGGCTACTCTCCAAGTGCATGGCATGGGCTTCTCATTGTAGCGGCTTCTCTTGCTGCAGAACATGGGCTTTAGAGCTTAAGCTTCAGTAGTTGTAGCACACAGGCTTAGGTGTCCCCTGGCATGTGGAATCTTCCTGGCCCAGGGGCTGAACTCATGTCCCCTGATTAGCAGGCAGACTCTTAACCACTGCACCACCAGGGATGTCCCTGGTCTCTTTTCTAACTGACCCACGTCTGACTGCCACACCAATAACTTGCCCTATAGAACACTGAGAAATACACTAGGACCAGCACAATCCTACCTACCTGGTCTTCCCATGTGAACCAGGAGCAGGGCAGGGGGAGAGGGGGAGCCTTTCTTTAAAGTGGACAAAGATAGTCCACAGAGTGGGCTGTTTGTGTACTTGCTAAATCAATCTTTCCCTATTTCTGGAGGGAGCTTCAGGCTCTGCACAGCTGCTCACAATGGGCCAGAAGGGTAATGCACCCAAAACCTTGAAATATCTGGGGCTCTTTCCCTCATTTAAAACTTTTTGTTCCTGGAAGAAGCTGAAGGATGTTTTATAAATATCTTAAATATATCATTCAAAGCAAAGCCTGCTCCCTCCTCTGGGCAGTTGACTCTTCTGTTCTGTCTGTGGACATCAGGCCTGTGCTTTGGGCCATGGGTAACACAGGACTGATGGCAACCCTTCACTCCTGTGCTCAGAAATGGGCTCACTCTCAGCAGGGATAGGAGACACAGGCCACCTTGCCTCCAAGGCACCGTGTGTGTGTGTGTGTGTGTGTGTGTGTGTGTGTGTGTGTGTGTGTGTGTGTGTGTGTGTGTGTGTGTGTGTGTGTGTGTGTGTGTGTGTGTATTAGCAGCTCAGTCATGTCTGATTTTTTGTGACACCATGGGCTGTAGCCCTCCAGGCTCCTCTGTCCATGGAATTCTCCAGGCAAGAACACTGGAGTAGGTTGCCATTCCCTTCTCCAAGGGATCTTCCCAACCCAGGAATTGAACCCAAGTCTCCCACATTGCAGGCAGAAACTTTACCATCTGAGCCCCCCAGGGAAGCCCAGACTGGAGGTCTTCCATGGTTTAAACCTTTCATTGCACTTTTACTTATTGTCAACAACTGCCTTTGAAAATACTTTTCATGGGACTTCTGTTCAGCTGTTTTCACGTTAGACAAACTGCCTGTGCGACGACTCAGCTGCGGCTAAGCCTCTGAGGAAAATCTTTCTCAGTCGGGTCCACAAGAAACAATGACACGAACACCAGATCATTCTATTTCAGCTAGTCTGCATGCCCGACAATGGCAGTCCCTTCTGTGAATGTCTGATGTGTACAAGACCCATTTCAGCCAAGAGGAAAGAACCCATGGGGTTTGACCTGCCCTTGAAAGTGGCTTCGCTGAGTGGGCTACGCTGGGGAGGCACCTGGGGAAGACTCTTGACCCTGGACTGGACACCTAATACAGCACAGTGCTGTGGGCTGTTCATTTCACCATTTCGAGTCTGAGCACACTCCCCAACAAGGCAACGTGAGGGGCTCGGCGGGACTGGGCCATCAGAAACCCTTTGCCTGGTGCTTCATGTTAAACCCTGCCCTGTTCGTCGGGGATGGAGCATCATGGAACTGGATATTTTCCTCTCCTCTGCAAAAGCAATAAAAACCACCAGCCTGGGCTGTGTATCTTGCCTGTGCCGCTAACAAGACACATTCTTTTTTGTTCATGGCAAGTAGTGTGAGTTTCTGTCTTATGTCACAATTTCTGACAAGTGCTTGAGCACAAAAACAGTATCTTGGCACCAAGAAAATGACCATCACTTAAAAAGATGAAACTCACAAGGACGCCAAAAGGGTAAGATTTCAAAGGAGATATGCACTAGAAAGCCAGCCCCTCCCATGTCCCAAAACCATCCCAACAAAGCATGTCAGAACTGGTCTGCTCTTATCAAATGACCCCCATCCAAGCCAACACCTCCACCCAGAGTCAATGTTTAACCATTCCACACACTTCACATGCTGAGGCCACAGCAAACTGACTGGCAAGGCCAGACCAGGTACAGCCTTGGTTCTTTTTCCACTTTTTATGTTTTTTTCAATTCCATTTTGCTTCTGGATCCCTGAGAAGACTGAATTCTCAGTTCAGGCTATCACTTGTATCAACCTGTAGTGCAAAAGCCTTACGCATCTGAAGTACCTTTAAGACAGCATTTTGATGGGAAGAAAAAAATACAATAGCTTTAAATTTCATTGCATGACCAACTTCCTTCTTAAAAATATAGCACAGGTTAGTTTAAGCAAATATTAATACAACATCTATGTGCATACATATGCATACATATCTTGAAGAGGCACAATGGGAAAAAAAAAATCTGAACTTGATGACTTAATTATGTATTGGGGCCCTGCATTTTAGAGGGTGCCAGTAAGCACCAGCCTAAAATCTAGATATGACTATTTAACATAGTATGTATGTGAAAGTCACTCAGTCTTCTCTGATTTTTTGCAGCCCCATGGACTATACAGTTCATGGAATTCTCCATGCCAGAATACTGGAGTGCAACCTTTCCCGTCTCCAGGGGATCTTAACCCAAGGCCTCCCGCATTGCAGGCAGATTCTCTACCAGCTGAGCCATTCACCACAGTCACCACAAAATTACAAAGAAAAGCAAATACTGCACCTAAGGAAACGCAGAGCAAAAGCAGCATCTCCAACCTGTGGTGCAGCAGCTCCTGGAAATGGGGCCCATAAGCATTACAGTCACTGGGTCCCCCTTCACCATCCTTCACCCTGATGGAGCTCCCTGGTGGAGCTCAGCCTCTGAGCCTACAAAGTGAACACTAATTTGAAAGTCAAAGTCCTTTTTGCAAAAGAACTGACATTCTGAGATAAAGTTCAGACTTAATATACTGAGTCTTGGTGATACTGTATGTTGACAGGATAAGCTGTCTTTAATATTTCTGCTTTAAAAATTACCAACAACTGTTCAAGTTCAGATCAGAACATGTTTTGCTCTGCCTGAATGGTACCCAAGTTAGATAAAGTTCAAGTCTCCTCTTCAGAGACTCATGACTTGCAGACAGTGTCGTGGAGAGGCGGGGCTGTGTCACCCAGCCACACCGGCTAATCAGGAGATCCGGGTCCCACCCAGCCCTCTCTCCTCACTCCATGGTGATAGACGACTCTGGACAAGGGGCCCTCTCCACTGGCAACACCCAGTGCACACCAGAATCTCCAGGGCTCTCATACCCAGAGCCAGATGGAAACAGGACAGAAGGAAACAGGCTGGCATACTTCTAGGCTGGCATACTCTCTGTCCCCATCTGAAGTCCCACATCCCCAGGGAAATATATTCCTGCATTTCTGCTCCCATTTGAGGCTATGACCGGTTGTCGTACACCCATCTGGACCAAGAAGGACAGCTTGACCTCCCAGCTGGAAAACCATGGACCGCTCCCACTCTGTTCTGACAAGGCAGCAGAGCACTGACCCCCTTTTCCAGTGGAGCCAACTCCCAGCCAGCACAGCAGGCTCCACACCTCTAATAGCATGAAAATAAAGCTCCCTTAAGTAGGGAAAGAAGGGACGGGTTTCCGACTATCCCTTCTCTGGGGAGCGTGAGCCACTGGCCTCAGTGGCAGCCAGGCATTCAGCTGGCTTTCTCAAGAGGGAGGGGAAGGAAACCTGTCTGAATGATTCTTCCCAGGAAATCTAGAAAGGGAGGGAGGAGAACACGTACCTGGGGAAAGAACATTCCCGAAGGGCTGCAGATCGGAGAACAGGAGAAGGGGAGGGACGGGAGACGGGTGTATGTATGCCTGTGTCTTTCAATCAGGCAGTTCAATCTCGGGTTATTTTATTTGACAAATAAAACTAAACTGCATATTTATGGACTAATGATGTGAGATATTGCTCTTTTACTCAAATCCACTGCTGTTTAAAGACCAACTGTAAATATCCCTGGGACTTTTCGCAGTTTTGTGTGGAAGAGGGAGTCGACCCCGAGCGCGATCTTGCAGCTCTGATGACAATAGCGCTGCCTCAAGGTCAGGGTCATGATTTCACCTCCTTAAGAAAACTCAGCTATGGAGAATATCTCCTCTCGTAGGCCTCAGAATCATGTGTTAGGGAATAACCCAGGGTCAGGCTGTCTGCTGACAGCCTGGGGTTTCGGAGCTGGCTGGAGAACACTAGACCCTGGTCCTGATGGTCAGCCATCATGAGAGGTCGTTTCCTAGGACAGAGAAGACGTACATAACCATTCCACACCCGGAGCTGAGACAGGTACCCCCTTCCTGCCCCTCGCCATAGGCTGATGGGCACCCATCATGAGTGAGGGCAGTTTGTTAACTGTTGTCCCAATACAAGCGAAGGGCTTATCAGTTCAGTCCAGTTGCTCAGTTGACTCTTTGCGACCTCACGGACTGCAGCACACCAGGCCTCCTTGTCCATCACCAACTCCCAGAACTTACTCAAACTCACGTCCATCGGGTCGGTGATGCCATCCAACCATCTCATCCTCTGTCATCCCATTCTCCTCCCACCTTCAATCTTTCCCAGCATCAGGGTCTTTTCCAACGAGTCAGTTGTTCACATCAGGTGGCAAAGTATTGGAGTTTCAGCTTCAGCATCAGTCCTTCCAGTGAATCTTCAGGACTGATTTCCTTTAGGATGGACTGGTTGGATCTCCTTGCAGTCTGTGGGCTTACAGTTACAGCCATAATGTGTTCTTTATCATTTGATTTCATGGCATTTGCTGCCAAAATTAGGAGCAGGAGATGGAGGCCACTTGATGAGAAGAAAGATCTCCTTGTCTCTTGTCTCTCCAGGGAGGAAAGCGCTGTGAGCAGTAGAGAACAGGTTAGAGCTGGCAGAGGGGGTGGGGGTTCCAACTGGTCCCTGCATTCTACCCAGAGCATACTGAGCCAGTGGGTGGGAGTGGGCAAAGGAGAAGGCTTCACCTGCAACCAGAGGCAGGAGGGACCAGGGGGATGTAATGTTCTCAGGCTTCAGAGCGGGACTGAGTATGCTGCCTCCTAGTTTCCATTAGCCCCAGGCAGTCAAAGAAGGCTGTGTGCTCAGGAGGCTGTGGCAGAATAAAGCCTCCTGGTGAACCCATGGGCCACCTCTCTATCGGCTGGAATTAACCTTGTCCAAAGAGAGGGCATTGGGGTGGGTAGGGGTCACAGAGAAAAAGTCCCACGAAGACTTAGCCTCAGGAAAGTCACCAGGTAAATAGGAGTGGCTCTCATGAAAGCACCATACCACGTGGGCCTGAATATTCACTGGAAGGACGGATGATGAAGCAAAAACTCCAAAACTTTGGTCACCTGATACAAAGAGTTGACTCATTTGAAAAGACCCTGATTCTGAAAAAGACAGAAGGCAGGAGGAGAAGGAGATGACAGAGGATGAGATGGTTGGATGGCATCACCAACTCAATGGACATGAGTTTGAACAAGCTCCAGAAGATAGTGAAGGACAGGGAAGCCTGGCATGCTGCAGTCCATGGGTTGGCAAAGAGTCAGACACGACTTAGTGACTAAACAACAAGGATAATAACTCACGGAAGCACCACACCATGTGGCCCCTCTGCAGTATGTCTCCCAGCTGAGAGATGGCCCAGGTGAGCCATCACTCAAACAGAAATCCTATCCTGTAGAAACCCCACCACCTCGGGCCAGAGGCCTGCACATGGACCGGGGCCTGTCTGTGGAGACGGAGGCCTCCATGCAGCATTAACCTACAAGAAGCTGCATCCATTAGCAGCTCCTGCTCAAGGACTAATGAATTTTTATTGCCCATGGTGAGAAAAATGTACTTTACCACTGGCTGTTCCAGGGACAGCTCTGGTTTCTACAGCTCCACTGGGCAGTCGTCAAAGATGCTGTGCGCACAGCCTGGGATGCTGCTGGTACCCACAGCCTTCTCCCTTTGCTGGTCAACCTGAGCCATCACTTATGCAGCAGCTCACTCAAAGCTAAAAACAACTGACACAGATGTCTAACTGCTCCCTCGGGTCCCTAGCCTAGGGCTCCTCCAAAGCAAGGTGATACGGGAACCCCATCTCCCAGGGCAGATATTCATTTCTGAACAAGGTTCTAACTTGCATGGAATGCTTCAGGTACTCTGGGGCACACAGAGGAACATAACCTGGCCCAGGGCTCAGAAACAAGTCAGCAAAACCACGGCCCTGCGGCACAGAAGTTGCTGTGTCCAGTTGGGGCACAGGGGAAAGGGAAATGGGTCCTGCGTGGGTGAAGGGGCACTTCAGGTGAGTAAGATTTCAGTAGGTAGATGAGGGAAGATCTTCCCAGGAAGGGAGCTGCACAAGCAGAGTTGTGGGGACATTAGGAATATGCACTCCTTGGGCTTCTGAGAAGTCAGACAGAGAATAAAACCCACCCATTAGTTTCAGGGACAAGACCTATATGACCCAGTTCTGCCCTCCTCCCCGGCTCATCTCCAACCATATGCCTCTGGTTGGATGCCTAAGCTTCCATCACACCAGATCCTCTCACCCCAGGACCTTTGCACATGACTTTGTCTGAGTCAGCAAAGTTCTTTTGGGATCTCTTGGTTGCCTCCCTTGGACATTCAGATCTCAAGGCCTGAATAGAGCTGACCACCAAATTCACTGGAGTATTTTCTCCATGATAAGTCTGAACTTATCTTATTTGTTTGTTTACTTGTTCACCATCAGGTCTCCTTAAGCCTATGACCACTGTGAATGCAGGCATCTTGTCTGTTTTGTCCACTATCTTCAGAGGCTGGGACAATGTCTGCTAATAGGTAAAGATCTATCTGGAAAGTGAGCTGGGGAGGGGCACAGATATTTCTTTACCTATTAGCAGACATTGACCTGTCATCTGGCCACAGATCACACATCACCAATCTGGGACTGGCCAACGTTTTTAGGAGTTTGTGAAGCAGCATGAGAAATGTAGCCCAGGCAGATGGGAGCAAGCCAGGGCAAAGCTGACGGGCTCTGTGCAGACTGCACGGGTCACTTTCCACTCGGGGACGGTCAGGGCAATAGAGGCCTCCAGACGTACACGCAGGGATAGCTGAAATGCTGGGGCTAGGCAGTTGATAGAAGAATTTGCACTTACTCCATTACAAGCTCTGCAGAATGGTCTGACCAGGCGTTGCTGATGGGGTCTTGCAGCCAGGTCTCCAAGCAGCAGATCCTTTTGGAAAACAGGCTTCAGAAAGAGGCCATGCACTGGCTTCAGGGCCAGGGCCAAGACGTGCTGCCTGGCCAGTGCATGGGCTCCAGGGCACATAGGAAATTAGGCTTCGACAAGCTCTCAGCGTGGCCAGGCTCAGACCCGCAGCCTCATCAGCACTGGCACACACCCGCACATCAGGGTGAGCCCCGAGGGACTCCAGGGCACATCCTGAAAGAAGGCAAGCCGTTCAGGATGCAGAGAAGGACATCCAAGGGAACATAGAAGGGAAACCACGGCTTGTGCAT
The DNA here is from genome assembly GCF_963930625.1 of Muntiacus reevesi. Classification (NCBI taxonomy): domain Eukaryota; kingdom Metazoa; phylum Chordata; class Mammalia; order Artiodactyla; family Cervidae; genus Muntiacus; species Muntiacus reevesi. The sequence continues at coordinate 254,649,077 of NC_089250.1, forward strand.
GAACAGGGGGTCGGGGGTCACCTGTGGAGGAGTTCACGGCTCACAGGAACACCTGTTGGGTAAAGACTCTGCCAATCCTCACATCTCTCAGCTGCCCTGAGAAACTTTACAACACAAGAACTTTGAGCTCAAGTTCAACCACTCATTAGCTTTCTTTCAAGATTGGGCAAATAATATGACCTCTCTTAGTGACCTACTGTCCTGAGCTGAAAATGCTGAGGCTGTCACCACCTGTGTCTGAGGGTTGTTAGAGACTTCAGCATGGTCAGTGGGCACTTCGCTCAGGTCCCTGTGCCATCCCCTGCCCTCGATTTACACTCACCACCGTTCACGTTGCGGCTTCTCCTGCAGTGCCCTGTCCACGAAACCCAGTGAGTCCTTGGGTCTGATGGGTGAGTCCAGCTGGACTCATCCCAGCCTGGCTGAAGGTGGGGGATCCCCAGGTCACCCCACTCTCCCCTCTGTCCTGGTCTCTTCTCACCACCATCACCCCACGCCCCTTCTCTCTCTACATTGCTTGTTGCTGCTGTTGAGTCACTCAGTCGTGTCCAACTCTTTGCAGCCCAATGGACTGCAGCATGCCAGGCTCCCCATCCTTCACTATCTCTCAGAATTTGCGAAAACTCATGTCCATTGAGTCGGTGATGCCATCCAACCATCTCATCCCCTGTCGCGCCCTTCTCCTCCTGCCTTCAATGTTTCCCAGCATCAGGGTCTTTTCAAATGAGTCGACTCTTCGCATCAGGTGGCCAAAGTATTGGAGTTTCAACTTCAGCATCAGTCTTTCCAATGAACATTCAGGACTGATTTCCTTTAGGACTGACTGGTTTTATCTCCTTGCTGTCCATCCAAGGGACTCTCAAGAGCCTTCTCCAGCACCACAGTTTGAAAACATCAACTCTTTGGCGCTCAGTCTTCTGTATGGTCTAGCTCTCACATCCATACATGACTACTGGAAAAACCATAGCTTTAATTAAACGTACCTTTGTCGGAAAAGTGATGTCTCTGCCTTTTAGTACGCTGTCTAGGTTTGTCAGGGAGCCTGGAAAAGTTCGCACGGTGAGAAGGCCATTCGGGGCGCAGCAGAGCTCTAGGCCACACAAGAAGACAGAAAACTCCTGCTCACCAATCTTTATGCAGCTGCCCCGCCCCGAAAAGGAGCTCAAACGTCGGCCACAGAAAGAACATTCCGGAGTCCTGCTTATCCAAGTCCCACGTGACCAGAGGGAGGGGACGTAGGAGGGACCCTCCTCGGAAGTCTGTGTTTGAAAGAGAGAGGCTGGGCTCGGAACTTGTGAGTTTCCCCGAGGAGGCGGAAGATGAAGCCTTTGTGTTTTGTTTGAATTGATAATGATGTCAGTTTCAGTTATGGGCTCATTACAACAAACCTGGGACGTATTAACGGCTCTTTAATTGAATTTGGAAATAAGAAGGAGAGTTTTCAACGGTCTTGTAAAGAGCGGATGCGCGGCCCCCACGGAGACTGCCCGTGCGCGCGGAACAGAGCTGGAACGCAGCGCCCCCCACCGGCGGTCCCCTCAACAGCCTCAGGTCCCCCGTTAGAGTGCGAGGCCATCTATATCCTTCTGGAGCTCATGGGGGTCCGAAGAGAAGGATGGGACCCGAAGGCGCTCCCAGAGAGTGAAAGCAGGCCCCACGAGATGCATGTTCTGTTTTCTATTCCAGACCAACCACGGAAGAGAAGTTGCGGACCATCCAGTCCCAAGCTGAGACCCCTCCTGTGAGCCTCACGGGGCCCATGGCAGCCCTCACCCGGATGATGCATCCGGATTCCCCATCCGCCTTCCCCACCAGGAGCGGGGGTCCCTGACCACATCCTCTTGGAATCCCAGGTGTCTGCCCCAGGCCCTGACACAGAAAATCTGAACAATCGTTTGTCAAGTGAACAAGTGAAGGCATGACTCAACCCCTGTGGGCTTTTCCTTTTTCCCCTCACCCTCTGCCTCCCCACTTGACCTGCTTCCTCCACCACACACTCTCCTATCAACCCCTATGCAGCCTTTTCCAGAAAACCCTTGTTAGTTATCTGGAATGTTTGCTTCTTGATTTACTCCAAGCCACTATACTGATGTGCTGTATGCATGTTCAGTCACTTCAGTCATATCCGACTCTGAGCGATCCCATGGACTGTAACCCTCCAGGCTCTTCTATCCACAGGATTCTACTGGCAAGAATACTGAAGTGGATTGCCATGTCTTCCTCCAGGGGATCTTCCTGACCCAGGGATCTACATACAAACACACATCCTTACACATATAAATACACACATGCATGCATCATGTACATACAAATGTCATATCTGGGGGAAGGGGAGATAGTTGCCAGATTTAGCAACTGAAAATACAAGACATCCAGTTAAATTTTAATTTCAAATAAACAACAAACACTTTTTCAACTATTTTTAAATTATTTCTCAGTAGCCTGATATTCAAATGTGTTAAGGATTCTGTATTTTATCTGGCACCGTTGGGAGGAAGGTGGTTTTCTTCTTTTGTAAATTTGAACATAGGATTCACGCACTCTTCTCTTTTAGATCTCTTAGATCCATTCTCTTAGAATGGATAGCTCTCCGATTCAACAGGTATTTGCCTAGTGACTACTTTTTAATGGATACATAATGTTCCGCAGTGTGGCTCTTTCTCAATTGGCAGCAACTATTTCTACATTTGGTTACTGTGTCACTGTAGCATTGCTCAGCAAATTCCCATCCTCAACCAAAGGAAGGCATCGTGATTAGCTGTGTCTTGGCTCCCTAAACTAGCTGTCCTGGCAAACTCAGACCCCAAAGTCCACAGCAAGAGAGTCCATCGCTCAGAACAGCCATGAGACCCTACAACTACATCAGAGGCCGTGGCTATGAAGGAAGGACAAAGGAATTTTGATTTACCCCTATCCAGCGAGGACCAGAACAATGGAGACACTGAAATGCCTGCCTCTGACTTGAAGCTTGAAATACTCTCCAGTGCAGAAACCCAGACTTGTCTCATTTGGCAAAACCCATGCCAACCTAATTATTGTGTCGAGCCCCTCCCACCCCTCCTTCATCACTGGTATCTTTAACTTCAACCTCGTTGCTGAAAACACAAAAATAAAAAATACGTAGCAACTCGGCTGACATTACAGCAACAGCATAAGCCTCATTTTACCAACCATTTAACTCCCTCTAAGGACCCCGCTCAGAGACACGGGCACGTTGATGGGAGCTGTACAAAGGTCAGTGATTTGGAGGCTCTTTCCGACAATTTGCCAGGATTTTGGCATTTGTAAGCATCCATAGGACAGCTCTCTAGCAAGCTGACCTTGACAGCGAATGGGATAAATAAACCTTCAATTTACCCCCTCCAGCTCTCCGCGAGCCGGGCCGGTCCCCACGGAGCCTTCACCTGTCCATATCGTTCAACTGCCTGCAACTTTCAACTGACGAACATCCACAGCTCCGCGGCCCAGTGACAAACACCATCTAACAGATAAGGCTTCTGAAAAGTCAAAGCCAATACTGCTTCCATTGAAAATTTAATGCCGGCTCCATCTTTACCCATCATTCTTCTGACTGTTGCACGTGTCCCAAGAGGCCCTTGAAGCTAAAGCACTGCTCCATAACAGGTAATGACGTGGCATTTAATGATACTGTCCAAAGTGATCCCGGTCTTTGGGAAGTAATGTGCACTCATGTACCAGATAAGCACCGCCAGACGTACTGAGCCGCCGTATCTTTCACGGCCCTGTCACCAGATACGATGCGACACATCCCCGGCCATCGTACCTGCCGCTCTTCCGACCCCGCGCATTTTCAGAGCACAGCTCCAGAGCATTCAGGGAATTCAGGCAAAAGGTAGGATGGTAACATAACCGTAATTAAGTATTCACAGCCTCTTTAATACTTCAGTGCTCTTGGATTCGCTACTAAAATCTGTGAATTATACCTCATTGAAAAATGTCCTTAATCGACTCTGACATGTTTTATTGGAGGCAGAAAAAATGTTTCAGTATGATAGATAAGGTTAAAAATGTTACTACTCTGATCATTTACTCTAGTGCCTGGCAAAAAACTCCAAAGCCAAAAACCATTTACATCATTCATCGGATGCAAGAGAGGAAGAAGGGGGGGAAAAAAAAGCCTTATCTGACAGCCCATTTTAGCTGATGGGAGAAAGTGCAGATTTTCAATTTTCTGACAAAGTTATGTTGTTTATGTAGATAAGGGGGAAAACAAGTGTAACGTCGCTGCAGCATGCCGTGAGGCCTGGAAAGGGGGCTTCCGCAGTAAACTATCCCCTGGCCACTCTGGGAGCTGAATGACCTGCAAAACCACACCTTCAGGCATCTGGCCAAATTATGCAGGGCTCTTTTCCCTCCTCAGAAGCAACTGAGGGTTTTCAAACTGCCCCAGAGCCCTGCTGGGATACGACAACTCTACAAGCACAAAAAGTCCTTTCCTCCTAAGAAGCTGCAGAGGGGACCAGAAACTTACCAACAGAGAGGCCTTTTAGAAGCTGACTTTTTGCACAAACATTGAGTTTTGCAGTTTTCTCTGCACATTGACTGGTACCAGTGACCCCAGAGGTGGGAATCTAAGCTCCCAAGCTTTACATACCCTTCTGAGGGATGGGTCCCATGCAATTAAACCTGGGTACACATTGGGACATCACTTGCAAATCCTATTAACCCTTCCCCAATGTTCGCTTCAATGCTACCTCCTTCCAGACCTCATAGACATGCTCCCCTAAACAGACTTGCCTTGCTCCCATTACAACAGTCAAGATCTCAGGCACAGCACAGAGGCGATGGGTCTGGGTGCTAACCTAGCTGGCTGGAGACAAATCTCCTGTCAAGGGCTAAGCAACTACGTGATCTAGGACCAGCGACTGCCTCTCCCTGTGCTTCATCTGAAGGGGAGAGGATGGCAGGAGCTGAAGTGAGGATCTTCCAAGCACTGCACCTAATACCCTGGGTACAGGGGCTGGCAGTGGTTGCTGTGGGAGGAATTTGGACTCCAGCTCTCACCCGTGAAAGTAGACTCAATTTAGCAGACTGACTGCTCAGAAACACGTCCGGTGATATTTTCCAAAAGTAAGTCTCTCTTAGGGCTTCCCTGGTGACTCAGCGGTAAAGAATCCATCTACAATGCAGGAGCCCCAGGAGATGTGGGGATAGATTCCTGGGTCTGGAAGATCCCCTGGAGGAAGGCATGGCCACCCATTCCAGTATTCTTGCCTGGGAAATCCCATGGACAGAGGAGACTGGCAGGCCACAGTCTATAGGGTTGCAAAGAGTCAGACACAAGAGAAGAGATTTAGAACACACCCAAGTCTCTCTTAGGCCAGGCCTAGACAGGATTGTTTTCCAAATAGACTCCAACCCCGTGGGACTGAGGTTCATTATAAACCCAGCAGATAACTCATCTGCTCAACCCACGTCTGAGGAAAAGCATCTCAACACCATGGTCCCAGATCAAGGTCACCTGGGTCAAATAGAGGCAGGAACTTCACAGGAAAATTGGTTACAGATCAACTAATGGGATTAAACAGTAAGCAAGAGTGAGAGGGAAACACACAAAACCCAATGTTGCCTTTTCCCAAATTCATGGTTCTGGGCAGCCAACAAACACCCTTCTTCTTTGAGCTGGTCAGAGCTCATGTGGCTGGGTAGGACTTGCAGACATGTTGGTTTCTATATGTAGAAGTGTCATTTCAGTGCCTCCCCTGACACCTTCCATGCACAAGCCCAGAAGGCAGCATTCCCAATGACTTTATGCCAATCCTACCTCCCAGAGTTGGAGGTGCTGATTAGCAGTAATAGCATTTATAAACTAGTAACATTAAAAATTAGGAAATTCAAACAACAAGGTCTTACTTGGAATATAGTGCAAGAAATTATTTTCAATATCCTGTGACAAACCAAAATGTGTGTTACACACACAAACTGAATCACTTTGCTATACAGCAGAAATAACACATTACAAATCAGTTACACTTCAATTTTTAAGTGAAAAAAATTAGGAAATTCCACATTAAACCGTACTGTCTTTCAAGAAAAAAAAAAAATCAGGATTTTTCTAGGCCTACCTCCTGTTTCTATCAAAAACAAGAAGACATTCTGCATCTATGGTCAGCACTCACTGAGACAAAACCACTATAAACACAAGACATTGTCACAGACCAGAGGAAATGAAAGCGACATGATGACTAAATTCAATGTAGAATCCTGGACTGGATCTTGGACCAACCAGAAAAAAAGGCAGGGTTGGGGGGGGGGGCGGTACATTTATGGGGAAATTGGTGAAATCCAAATAAAATCTTAAGCTCAGCAATAGTAATAGACCAAAGTTGGGTGTCTTTGTATGACCTTTGTCCCTAGGGGATGTAAGTTACTAATGCTAAGGGGAAACTAGGTGAGGGGTACATGGGAACATTCTGTATTCTCTCTGCAACTTTTCTGTAAATCAAAAATTATTCAAAATTTTTAAATTTCCTTAAGAAAAAAAGTCAAATGGAGAGCAAAACTCTTTAAGACCACTTCTTTTTTTATATTCTCTTTAAAAAAAGGGGGGGGGGGATAGTTGTTTTACAATGTTGTTCATTTCTGCTGTACAATGAAATAAATCAGCTATCAAGCCAAGAAGACATAGTAATTATAATCATTTAGGCACCAACACAGAAGCACCTAAATATATAAAGCAAATGCTAACAGCCAATCCAAGACCACTTCCTACATATGGTCCACCTCACTTGTTGTTTACTGCTTGGAGCCCAGAGCGTTTTGAATTCGGGACACCCCTCCCTCAATACCTCCTTCAGTGGGTGTGTATATACTGTCTCCTGGGGCACATACCTGCCTGTGTCCTGGATAACCTGGTCCACATACAGGACTTGGGGTTCCTGTGGGGACCCCCAAAATCTGGTTGGACCTTGGTGAGCTGAGAGCAAGGGAAGGGGGTCTCCTGGGACAGCTCCAGGGGAGATGATACCCACCAAGCTTCCTGAGATGAGGATGAAGGACCCTAAGCAGAGCACCTGGGCACTCAGCCCAGGTAGGGGTGCCAGGCAGCTTTCCCTGTGGTCAGTGTCAAGAAGGTGGGAGATGTTCTCCACAGAACACCTGGCACTCTGCGTACCCCACCCTGGTGTCCTGCTGTCAGGGAGCAGACCTCAGTGTACCCCAACTTTTGTGCAGCAGAGCCAGTACCTCTATCAGAGGTGCTGGAGCAAGTACCTTACCTCCCCTCTGAGGTCAGGCCCCTCATTTATATCTCCCCAGAGCACCCACCCAGGACTGAGCGCAGGCTCTCAACTCTCAGGATTTTTGCTGAATGACCAGTCCTAGGGCTGAAGGTCAGACATCACCTGTGTGTGTGCCGGGGGGTGGGTGGGGGGTGCTTTGCTGAGCTCTGCAGGGAGCTCGGACATGCAAGACCAGCTCTCTGACCTCCAGATGACCACTCTGCCGGAATGGTCATCTCCAGGTCACAGGACAGGTTACTGGAGGCAAACATCACCTGGGGGTGACGCCCTCAGACAGTCAGGAAGGGGCTAGAACACCAACAGGACTTGGGAGGACACTGATGGTCAGCGGAGGAGCAGGAGAGGAGGTGGGCAAAGGGGAGGGAGAGAGATCCACACCAGGAGAGCAGAGAGGGCAGGGAACGGCCGTGGTATGCTCGGCTGCAGGGGTAGGTCCTGAGTGACTGCAGCTTAGGACAAGCTAGGGGCCAGGGCAAGGGTGGCGGCCAGAGCAGGACAGCTGCAGGAAATTGGAAATTTCCCTGCTATCTCCTGGGGAGAATGTACAGTCACAGTAGCACGCAGAGAGCCCTGGAAGCCAGGGCAGTCACCTAGGAACCGCTGCCTCGGGAGCACCCAGGGACCACATCCCAGGGAGAGAGGGCACCATGGAGCCACGTTACTCCTAAATTCCTTTATTGTCCTGTGACCAGCACCATCACCATGCAGAGGGATTCTGTTTTTCAAAGTGTCGATATTTTTAAAGGCAATCATCTCAAATAGAACTCAGTGCTTTTAATTTTGAGATTCCTTTATTTGAAATTTTTTTACTATTATTTTTATTCAAATTTGTTTGGGGCCTCTGCCCCCTGACCTTGTAGCTGGCCACCTCTAGCCAAATCCCAATACTTGGGTTTTAGAACTTAGCTCTGCCTTCATCTGTGGACGCTGGGCACCCTCTGTGCCTCATTGTCCTCATCTGTGAAATGGGCATAATAAATCCAGCAACCACCTAAGCAGAATTGCCATGAGGTTTAAATGAGCTAATGTGTGTCAGCTGCTGCTCACTGACCCTGGTACAGAGAAACCAGTCCTGAGTATCAGTGATGCACCCCGTGCAGGAAATGAGCCAGGGAAACGGTGCCAGAAATATGCTGTGGGCAGTCGTGGCTGGACATGAGGCAGAGGAGAGCTTCCAGAGCCTTCTGTGCAAGAGTGACCTCATAGGGGCCACATTCCAGGGAAAATAGCCCCGGGGGTGAGGTTAGGTCACAGTGATCCCTGGGGCTGGCTCTGCAGGGCAGGCCCAGCCTAGACCTTCACAGACCTGAGCCCCGTCCTGGCCAGCTGAGACCAGAGTCCAGCATAAGGGATGGGTGAAGTGGGGGGTCCATTACCCCACCCCAGCCATCCGCCACGCCTGCCCCAGCCCAGGTCCCCTCCTCTACCGCACATCCCCACCACACAGGCTTTCCTTTCAAAGAGCCCTGTGCTTTATTTTGTTTCAGAAATAGGGTCATAAAATGAGTGTATCTTTCTGGTTATTAATTTTCTGTGTTGTTTTTTCTTTTTTTTTTTTTGCTTATTTGCCTAAATGGAAGATGTTTTATTTCCTAACCAGCTGCTATATGAAGTGTGAGGAGCAATTTAAAACCCAGTTCTCTGTGTGGCTGAAACCCTATCAGTTGAGGTTGAAAAAAGGATTTTTTCCCCCTTGCTGGAAAGAAGAGAGACAGAAAAAGAGAAAGAAAGAAAAGCAGGCAGGAAGGACGGGGCCCTTGATTTAGTTTGGTTTATTGCTGCATTTACTCAGGTGATCCCCTTCTTGAGTCAGACTGTCAGGCTGGGCCCCCCAACGGGATTCTTGCCCCATGCTGCCCAGGCCCAGCTGCTACACCACCACCACGGCTCCCAGAGTTGCTACACACCTCTTGTTGTTGTTGTTCAGTTGCTCAGTTGTGTCCAGCTCTTTGTGACCCCGTGGACTACAGACTTCCTGGTCCTTCACCATCTCCTAGAGGTTGCTCAAACTCGTGTCCATCAAGTCAGTGATGCCATCCAACCATCTCATCCTGTCATCCCCTTCTCCTCCTGCCTTCAATCTTCCCCAGCATCAGGGTCTTTTCTAATGTATCAGCTCTTCGCATCAGCTGGTCAAAGGATTGGAACTTCAGCATCAGTCCTTCCAATGAACATTCAGGGTTGATTTCTTTTAGGATTAACTTGTTTGATATCCTTGCAGTCCAAGGGACTCTCAAGAATCTTCTCCAATACCACAGTTCAAAAGCATCAGTTCTTTGGTGCTCAGCCTTCTTTATGGTCCAACTCTCACATCCACATATGACTACTGGAAAAACCATAACTTTGACCATATAGACCTTTGTCGGCAAAGTGATGTCTCTGCTTTTTAATACGCTGTCTAGGTTTGTCTACACACCTAGCTACACACCTAGCTGTGGGCAAAGGGTGCAGAAATGAGTGAGGTGGTTGGCATGCCCTGAGTCAGCTGGGGCTAACTGGGCTATGAGATGATGGGGCTCAGGGCTTGGTCAGGGCCGGGGACAGGGATGACTTCCTGTTGGACCTGAGAGCAAAAGCTCCTCAGAGTCTGCAGAGCTGCTGCCTGCAGGTTCTGTCCTGTGCCCCGCCCCACCCCCAACAGGCCAAATATAGGCCAGGCCTCAGCCACCTGAGACAGGAGGAACCAGTAAGCCTGTCCCCTTCTCCCTTGGGTACCTGCTCTGTCAGTCGCCAGGTCTGGTGGCCAGTGTAGAATGTGTCTCTTAATGGGACCTACAGATGAGAGGGCTGAGGCTCTGTGCCCAGCAAAAGAGACACCCAATGGCCATCCAGACAAGATCCTCGGTGTCTGTACTTCCTGCCCGAAACACACTGTGATGGTTGATCTTACAGGTCAACTTGACAGGGCCACAGGGTGTCCAGGTATTTGGTCAGATGCTATTCTGTGTCTGTGAAAGTATTTTTGGATGAGGTTAACATTTAAATCAGCACGTTGGACAAAGCAACTTGCCCTCTCCAGTATGGATAGAGCTCATCCAAACCATGGAAGACCTGAATAGGATGAAAGGCTGACCTTCCCCCAGGTAAGAGAGAATTCTGCTGCCTGAGACCTTCCTGGTATGACAGTAGCCTGCCAGCCTCCAAACTTGGATGTCGGTTCTGCAGATTTGGACTTGCCAGCCTCGATAATCATGTCAGCCAATTTATTACCTTGTGTGTGTGTGTGTGTGTGTGTATAGTAAGTCCCCTACATACAAATGAGTTCCATTTTGAGAGAGCATTCATTAAGTTCAATTTGTTCATTAGTCCAACAAAGTTAGCCTAGGTACCCAAGTAACACAATCGGCTACATAGTACTGTACTGAAATAGGTTTATAATATTTTTCACACAAATAACACATAAAAAGCAAACAAAAAATAAAGAAAACATTTTAATCTTACACCTTATCTTACACAGTACCTTGAAAAGTACAGTAGTACCAGCTACATCACTTCTGCTTTTATACTGACTTCCAGACATCCTAGGCTTAAAATAAAGATACTGTACTACTGTACTCTATCTGTGAAACCTGTATGCTGGTCAAGAAGCAATAGTTAGAACCAGCCATGGAACAATGGACTGGTTCAAAATTGGGAAAGGAGTACATCAAGGCTGTATATTGTCACCCTGCTTATTTAATTTCTATGCAGAGTACATCATGCGAGATGCCGAGATGGATGAAGCAAAGCTGGAATCAAAACTGCCGGGAGAAATATCAATAACCTCAGATATGCAGATGATACCACCCTTATGGCAGAAAGTGAAGAGGAATTTGAGAGCCTCTTGATAAAAGAGAAAGAAAAGAGTGAATAAAGCTGGCTTAAAACTCAACATTCAAAACAACGAAGATCATGGCATCAGGTCCTATCTCTTCGAGACAAATAGATGGGGAAACAATGGAAACACTGACAGACTTTATTTTCTTGGGGCTCAAAATCACTGCAGATGGTGACTGCAGCCATGAAATTAAAAGACTCTTGCTCCTTGGAAGAAAAGCTATGAAAAACCTAGACAGCATATTGAAAAGCAGAGACATCACTTTGTTGACAAAGGGCCATATAGTCAAAGCTATGGTTTTTCCAGTAGTCATGTATGAATGTGAGAGTTGGACCATAAAGAAGGCTGAGCACTGAAGAATTGATGCTTTTGAACTGTGGTGTTGGAGAAGACTCTTGAGAGTCCCTTGGACTGCAAGAAGGTCAAACCAGTCAATGAAAATCCTAAAGGAAATCCAACCTGAATATTCATTGGAAGGACTGATGCTGAAGCTGCGATACTCTGGCCACCTGATGTGAAGAGCCAACTCATTGGAAAAGACCTTGATGCTGGGAAAGATTGAAGGCAGGAAGATAAGGGGACGGCAGAGGATGAGATGGCTTGATGGCATCACCTACTCAATGGACATGAATTTGAGCACACTCTGGGAGATGGTGAAGGACAGGGAAGCCTGACATTCTTCAGTCCATGGGGTCCCAAAGAGTTGGAAATGACTGAGCAACTGAACCACACAAACTACTGTACTCTATACAGTTCTGTACAGTGAAGTACACAAAAGAACCACTTGTAGAGTATGCATACACGTGACAACGTGTGCCACTGAGCTAGCTTATGTGATAGGATGTGGGAACACACGTTCCCATATTTGAAACTTTACAACTTGAAGACTCATCAGTAGGGGACTTACTACAGGTTTTATTTCTCTAGAGAACCCTAACACAACTGCTGCCCTGAAAAGTCACAGCCGGAACCTTACTACCCAGCTGCTGGGAACCTCAGTGGAAGGAGGGGAAAAGGGAGTGATTCCTGTTTCTTATTTGGCCATGAAAAAAGTCAAGCATCATTATGTGTCTAATTCAGTGTCTAAATGGAAATATCCAAGACTACTGGCATAAAATAAGATATCACTGTCTGTTGAAGACTCTTGGTGCAGAGAATGAATGACATGATTGGCAGCAGTTAAGTCCTCAGTATTTTCCATCCTAAACTTTCTGAGATAGATCCCCTTGGTTGTCCTACTTCACCTGGTGTTTCACGAGGCCCTTGAGAGCAAAAACAATATCTTTTTCTTTTTATATAAATTAAATTCCTGTGTAATAAATTCCAAGTAACTATCCAAATCATTTTTGCCCTGTGTCTTTATCACATTAAATATTGCTGCCAAAGATGTTTAACCCTCTGAGAATCCAAGAGCTCCTGATAAGAGATCATTCCACAGGATTCTAACCACAAGAAGAGATTTGAGCTGGTTTCCACAGGGCCCCTCAAAGAGATGTGGGTTCATCACAGGTCAGGGAAACATGGGGGCTGGCACCCAGTGCCCCAGAAAATATTCAACTTCACCTGCTCTCTAGCCCTGCGGTGCAATGGGCCCTGTTCCCATCTTTATCAGAGTTCATTCAACCTCCTTCTCTTTAAGAATGGCCACCATCCTCTTTTGAAAATGCTTTCAGAGTTCTCTCTCTGAGGTCATTGAGAGTAAGATGAGCTGTTTAAATGCAGAGAAATGAAGACAGGAGGAAAAATCACTTTATTCCACAAAAAGTTATTTCAGCATCTACTGTGTACAAAGCATACTGTGCTAAGCTGCTAAAGATATAGCCATGGGCAAAGAAGCTCACAGCTCATTTTCAAGTGGCTGAGACAACCAATAAATAAACAGGTACATAGACGAGTAAGCCTGGTGACTTCAGCTAGTGATAACCACCATGGTAGAGACGAAACAGGTGATAACAAGTGACCAGCTGGGTGGAAAGTGCTCAGGGTTATCTTCAGATCTAAGAAGCCCAGAGGACACCTCTGGGGAAGGTGAAGTACAAGGGGCAATCTCAGAGAAGAGCTAGAGGCAAGCATCCAGACAGGGAACAGCTGGGCAGGTTGGATCCTGGTGTTGGGGGACAGAGAGAAGGCCAGCATCTGAAAGCTGAATGAGAGAACAGGCCAGCGGCCCAAACTGAGGCCAGAATCAAAGGCCAGACCAGAGCATGTTAGGCCTGACACGTATGTGGAAGGAGCTGGATTTTATTCCAAGGTATTGGAAAGCCACCAGAATATTTTACACAGCGCCTGGCAGAATCAAGATTGGTATCTGCTCCCCACACACAAGGCTCCTACCAGCAGGCCAAACCCTACCCAACAAGTCACATGCCATCTTCTCCCACCCCCACCCCCAAGCCACACATCCTTGAGTCCAGAAGTGCCCTTCACCACATCTTGAGATGAAGTCTCCAGTCCTGAGTCTGTCTACTGATCCTCTCGAGATACTCTCAGACTGCGAAAACTGTAAGTATTAGTCAATAAGTCGTGTCCAACTCCTTGGGACCCCACGGTCTACGGCACACCAGGCTTCTCTGTGCTTCACTTTTCCCGGAGTTTGCTTAAATTCATGTCCTTTGAGTCAGTGATGCCATCCAACCATCTCATCCTCTGTCACTCCCTTCTCCTCCTGCCTTCAATCTTTCCCAGCATCAGGGTCTTTTCCAATGAGTGGGCTCTTCACATCAGGTGACCAAAGTATTGGAGCTTCAGCTTCAGCCTCAGTCCTTCCAATGAGTATTCAAGGGGTTGACTTCCTTTAGGATTGACTGGTGTGATCTCCTTGCAGTCCAAGGGACTCTCAAGAGTCTTCTCCAGCACCACAGGTTGAAAGCATCAATTATTCAGCACTAAGCCTTCTTTTTGGGCCACCTCCCACATCCGTGCATGACTACTGGAAAAACCATAGCTTTGATTAGACGGACCTTTGTCAGCAAAGTGATGTCTCTGCTTTTTAATTCGCTGTAGACAGCAATGAAATTAAAAGATACTTGCTCCTTGGAAGAAAAGGTATGATAAAACTGGACAGTGTATTAAAACCACCTGCTGCTATGTAACAATTACCACAAACATAGCAGAATAAAACTCCATCCGTTTATTACCTCACAGTTTCTGTGGGGCAGGGGGCATGGCTCACTGTCTCTACTTCTCAGGGTCTCACGGACTGCTGTGAAAGTGTTGGCCAGAGTTGCAATCTTTCCTGAGGCTTAGAGTCCTCTTCCAGGTTCACTGGGTGTTGTAGAACCTTGTTTCTTGCCATGGTAAGACTGGGGCTCTCAGCAAACAGGGGCTGCCGCAGATCCCTGCCACATGCCTTCTCCACCATGCACCAGTTTGCACCTTCAAGACCAACAAGAGAGTGTCTCTGCTGTTTCAAGTCTGACTTCTAGACCCACTTTGAAAGGGTTCACCTGATTAGGTCAGGCCCACCCAGGTGATCTCCCTTTTGATTAACTCAAAATTAACTGATTTGGGGCCTTCATTATACCTGGAGACTCCCTCCTCTTTGTCACACACCAGGTCCTATTCACAGGTCTCACTCACATTCAAGGGGAGGGAGGGATGCAGGGCATGCACACCAGCGGGAATCACAACCACCTGCCATACTGCCCTGATGGAATTCCATCCCAGCCAGGAGGACAAGCCTGGACGAGTGATGGCAGAGGTGGCGAGCAGGGGACAGGGTGCCACGGGAGGGCATCTCGGCCGCAGGGAGGGCTTGCTGTGTGCCGTGCCCACCACTGCCCGCCACCCAGGAGCATCGCTCAGCCTCTCTCTGCTCACACATGCGCCTCACACATTCTGTGACAAGTGGCAGTGGCTTATTCATCATTTCAGATTGCAACTTTCTGTTTTCTCAGACACCCACTTTAATACCCTGACATTTCTGTAGCGCCGTAACATTCTGTCAATTGTTTATATCTCCTTCTCACACTGATCGCCTTTTCTGTTGAATTCTTGGCCCTTCCCAATCTTGGTGTGTGATGCTTACCGAGAGGTTCAGAGTCACTTCTCACTGCCCGTACCACTGATTTCCAGTAAAGCGTGCTACGTCCCCACATCAATTATCTCCCAAAGCACTCCCAGCATATGCTCCAATCTCAGGATAGATGCTGCCTGAAAAAAGGCAGCTTGCCTAAGCAGAAACTCCTTGCCTGCACATTACTAGAGGTCTGTTTCCAGATCCCACAGGTGGGTAAAACTGCCCCTACACTTTTCACCTGACTTTCCATCTGCCCCAAGTCTGGCTCATCAGCAGGACCCCATTCTTTGCAGCCACACTGGACCACCAGGCTGGACCACCACCATCACCTGTCCCAGGCCATGCAAGCGCTAAACTGCGTTCCCACATTCTCCCTTTTCTTCCTCTGTTCCTCATCCACGTCACAACAGGAGTGGTCTTCTGAAAACATGGTGTATCACTGTGTTGGAGACATCCCTTTAGGGGCTTCTCATTGTATCAAGGAATGCAATGCAGACTTCCCTCTGTGGCCCACAAGGCCAGGCAAGACTTGACCACGACTTACCTCTTGCACCCTTCTCAATCAAGCATGCCCACATTCCAGACTCTGGCCTCAGGGGGTTTCTTTCAGCTCTTCGTGTTCTTTCTACAGCAGGGTGTGCAGGCATGCGCTATTCTCTCCATGGCCTCCTATCCATGGATGGAAAGATAAATCTTAAAATAAATGGTGTTGGGACAAATAGACAATTGTTTGGAAATGAGAAAAACAATGCTTAGCTCCTGTGAAGCTCCTACCTACCATGTAGTGTTGGATTTAAACACCAGTTTCTCGACTGGAACTCCCCCAACCACACCAACTAAAACAAACTCCTCTGCTATTCTCCATCACACCATGTTAATCATTTGCTTCATATTACATGACATAGCTTTCGATTATTTTATTAATTTTCTCATTTACTTTTGTTTTCTTGTCTCCATGCTATCATGCAAATTCTAGCAAGGCAGGGTCCTGTTAGACCCTGACATGACAGGACCATGTCATTGGTCCTGCCACCATCACTTCCCTGGTCATCAGATTACCTGGCACACAGTACAAGCTCAAAAAACTTCTGTAGTTAAGGAAGAATTAATGAGAAACTAACTCTGTGAACTCATGCTAACTCTGTGGTGTGAAAAATGTAAGTTCATTGTATGATTTGAAATGTAAGCAGGACAAAGGGAGGATCTTTGTCACACTTCATAGAAGAAGCCATTCTAAAAAGGTACAATAATTAAAACAGTAGCATTTCCAATGAAGAGTTAATATAGGAACAAATCAATGGAATAGAATCAAAGGTCAAAAAAATAAGCAAACCTGTCATTCAAATATTTAAACAGTCGCTTTTCAAATAAGCAGGAAAAGATTATTCAAAACTTGGTCTGGGACAACTAACTAACAACAAGGAGAAAAAATAAGTAGAGTCTGACTTCATTTCAATGAAATAAGTGAATTTGGATTGTAGTCAGTTCATTTGAGTGGAATGAACCATAATATCATAGAATAAAATTTCTGTTAATTAGAATGTAATCTTGAAATGAAGATATCTAAGTATGACACTAGAGAAAACATTGATATATTCAACCATGTGAAAATGAAAAGGTCAAACTTAAAAACAATTATTGTGGTAGAAAAACTTCCAGCCAAAATGGAGAAAAGAGATCAGCAGCCTTTCTCCCCATAAAACAACTATAGAACTGGAATAAAATGTCAAAAGCAAACATTTAAGGACTCTGGAAACTGACCAACACAAACAGCAAATTAGAAGTGTTTATTCGAGAAAAACTGGTAGAAATTTGAGAATCTGTGGCTTTCTTCCTAGGGCTGCCCCAATTTACCTCTTCAACTCGGTTGGCACAGTAGTTTTATCAGGGAAAAACTGGCTGTAACAAACATCATTTTACTGCCAAAGGGGGCTGACCTGTCTTGGAATGGAGGACAAATCTGCACCTGATGGTGCAGTAAAAGTTGCAAACTCGGAAAAAAATCATTGTGGGGAAACCCATAGTTAGGCTAGTGTGAAACTGTAGTCCCACTTAGGCTGAGAGATGGCATACCCAGAAATGTAATGGGGAGAACCTGGAAGAGCTAACTAAGCTATCCGCACCCCTTTGGCTGCCTGGAGAACCTCTGGCATATGCAGGTAAGACTTGAGAGCCCAGAAGAAAATAAAACTAGATCTTGAGGCAAAGATGCCTCAACTCTTAGGAAGCAATGCTTAGGAAGCCAGAAGTTTTAAAAACTAAGCACATATATAGTGCTCGCTTGGCAGCACATATACTAAAAACTAAGAACATGTATCAATAGTCACACACCCTTAGAAGACATTGTACAGACTAAGTGTAGGCAAGTGCAGGAAAAGTGAATAGGAAGCAACACTTTAATAGGTACAAAGTTTCTTTCTGGAGCAATGGAAATATTTTAGAACAACAGAGTGAGTTTACTCAACACCACTTTAAAATAGTTAATCTTATGCATGTGAATTTCACCTCAGTAAAAAACATTTTAATTAAAGGAATATGCTCAGAGGCACTAGTGGGTAAAGAACTCATCAACAAATGCAAGAGATGTAAGAGATGGGGGTTCAGTCCCTGGGCCAGGGCAACCCACTCCAGTATTCCTCCCTGGAGAATCCCATGGACAGAGGAGTCTGGTGGGCTACAGTCCAGAGGGTCAGTTGCAAAAAGTCAGACATGACTGAAGCGACTTATCAAGCACTCTCAGTCGCTCAGCCATGGCTGACTCTTTGCAGTCCCACGGACTGCAGCCCACCAGGTTCTCCTGCCCATGGAATTTTTCAGGCAAGAATACCAGAATGGGGTGCCATTTGCTATTCCAGGGGATCTTCCTGACCCAGGGAATGAACCCGCATCTCTTGTGTCTCTTGCACTGGGAGGCAGATTCTTTACCACTAACGCCACCTGGGTAGCCCAAATAAAGGAATACAGAATGGCAATTATCCAAACCAATAACAAAAATAGAGAAGTATAAGCTTAAAAAAAATAGATCTAAATGAAAAATTAAAATTCTAGAGTGAAAAATACAGTGATCAAAATGAATATTCACTAGATAAGTTCAATACCTGAGATGGCAGAATAGAACAACGACAGGAAAATAAAACTTATCCGACATGAATAACAGGGGAAAAAATTTTTAATAAACAGAAACAGACTTATGGGAATTATCAAGTACGCTAATACACATATAGTGGGATTTCTTGAAAAGAGAGAGCAAGATGCAGCAAAAAAGAATATCCAAAGAAATAATAGCCAAAAGATCTCAAATCTGATGAAAAAGTGTAATCTACAGATGCAAGAAGCTCAAACAAAGCATAATATAGGAAAAATATATTGTGTTCAGCCTGATGAGAGCCAAAGGCAAGCAAAAAACCCTAAAAGCAGCAAGTATAAAATGACTCAGCATGCAGAGGAATAACAATATGACTAACAGCTGACTTTGTACCAGTGAAGCCCAGAAGGCAGTGGAGTGACATATTCGAAGTGCTAGGCAAAAAACTTAAAGCTGTCAACCAAGAATTCTATAATCAGCAAAACAATCCTTAAAAAATGAAGACAAAATATATCGCCAGAAAAACACTAAGAAAATGTTGTTAGTCAACCCGCCTTATAAGAAATACCACAGGAAGTTCTTCAGGATGAAAGGAAATGACACCAAATAGTAACTCAAATCCATGGGAAGAAATACAGAGCCCAGAAACAGTAAATATATAGGTAAATGTAAAATTTATATGAACGAAATTTTTTTTTTTCGTATCTTGCTGCTGCTGCCGCTAAGTCACGTTAATCGTGTCAAACCAACTCTGTGCGACCCCATAGACGGCAGCCCACCAGGCTCCCCTGTCCCTGGGATTCTCCAGGCAAGAACACTGGAGTGGGTTGCCATTTCCTTCTCCAATACATGAAAGTGAAAAGTAAAAGTGAAGTTGCTCAGTCATGTCTGACTCAGCGACCCCATGGACTGCAGCCTACCAGGTTCCTCCAACCATGGAATTTTCCAGGCAAGAGTACTGGAGTGGGGTGCCATTTTCTTATCTTAATTTCTTCTAAAAGCCTAAGATTGAAAAGAGTAATTCTAGAATGTCATTATTGGGCTTATAATGCATATAGTTGACAATAATACTATAAAAGAGGGGAGAGTAAATAGGGCTATATTGTAGCAGAATGGCTAAATTTTACTTGAATTAGGTGAGTGTTAACCTGAAATAGTGATACCTCAAGCTGTGTATTTTAAACCCATAGAACAATAACTACGAAAAATATATATATATATAATAGAGAAATAAAAATGGCATACTAAAAATGCTTGTTTAATACAAAGGAAAGCAGTACAGAAGGAAGAGAAAAATCAAAAATCTATGACTTCTTAAAAATTAATAGTAAATGGGTAACAATTGGAAAGGTGCACTGGGGTGTTACAGGCCATGGGCTTGGTTGGGACTTATATAGGTGTTCACAACCTATTATCATGGAACTGCCTGTTTCTGTTCTGTGCATTTTTCTACATCTGTGTTATATTTCATTTTAAAAAAAGCTTTAATAGTCTTAAAGAAAAATATATTTCATTAAATACAGTGAAAATTGTATGCATTATATAATCAGTTTTTATAAATCAAATTGGCAAACAATTATCAAATAGAAAAACAGAAAATTCAAAAAACTAGAAGTACAAGTATCTAATAAACAGTTTTTAATAGTCAATCTCAGAAATTCAGAAAAGTTAGTTTAACTATATAGTAGACAAGTCCAACAATAAAGGAATTTCCATGTAATAGGCAGCTATTAATCATTTAAAATAGCAGTTTAAATTATATTTTGATATAAAACCATAGTCACGACATAGTAAGTGAACAATATAAATATATAAAACTATTTGAATATTGGAAGGTAAAGCCCTTTTTATATTAAATGAGAAGTCCATGTTATAAAACTGAATATAAATCATGATCCATTTTAAAAAAGAAATCTATGTGGAGATCAAACCAGTCAATCCTAAAGGAAATCAACCCTGAATATTCATTGGGAGGACTGATGCTGAAGCTGAAACTCCAATACTTTGGCCACCTGATGCGAAGAGCTGACTCATTGGAAAAGACCCTGATGCTGGGAAAGATCAAGGGCAAGAGAAGAAAGGGAAGATAGAGGATGAAATAGTTGGATGGCATTACTGACTCGATGGACATGAGTTTGAGCAAATTCAGGGAGCTAGTGAAGGACAAGGAAGCCTGGCATGGTGCAGTCCATGGGGTGGCAGAGTCAGACACAACTGAACAACTGAAAAACAACAACAAAAATATATGGATATGTACCTATGCCTCTGCATAAGAAATGATGGGATGAAATGTTTCAAAAGTCTGAGTTCCTGTCTCTGAGTGCTGAGGTTAAGATGATTTTAATTTGATAATTCTTTAGATGTGCATTCTAAATTTTTCACAATGAGCATGTATTAGTGATGAATATGACAAAAAAAAGATATTTTTAAATGAGAGTCCACGAAGTATGAAGCATTGTTACAGTGAAGCTGTGGGACACAGCAGGGCAGGGAAGGTCCTCCCTCATCCACCACCCCCTTTACCATGTGTCAGCTGGGATTTCTTTATTTTATTTTAGATCAACACCTAATCTACAGCAGCAAGATGACTCTGTCCAAATCTCAATGCTCAGGCAAGCAGTAAACATGAAAACCTCGGAAGGAGCCCACCAGCCCATATGACAGATAGCCAGCGGAGAGGGAGGTGAACATTTCCTATGAAAACATGCTCATGCCTAGGGTGGGATCCATACAGGCAGCATGTAAAAACCCAGAATATTGAAAGTAAACGTGAAGGCGTGCCTGCGGTGCTCACTCGCTCAGTCGTGTCAGACTCTTTGGGACCCTAAGAACTGCAGCCCACCAAGCTCCTCTGTCCATGGTTCTCCAGGAAGAATACGGAGTAGGTTGTCCCCTTCCCTCTGGGATTGAACCCACTCCTCCTGCTTGGCGGGCGGATCCTTTATCTCAGAGTCACCTGGGAAATCCAAATATGAAGGCACCTCACTGAAAATACGTCAAATCTCTAGGAACTTTGTTAATGTTCTTACTTTTTGACCACCGATCAGATTCTCTTTTGCTTTACTTCTGTCATGAGGAACGCCAGGATGTCAACAGAGACCACTGTCTGAGCCACCCAGAAGGTGGACGGATACAGCCAAAGCCACCAACACATTAGCAGACCTCCTAGGTGTGGACAAAGACAGCTGTGCTCACCCATCAAACCGTCTCGGGCAGGGTTAATAAAGGCTTCTGCTTAATTCCTTCTCCCCAAGATGCTCCGGGGAGGGGCACCTTTTAGCAATTATTACGCACATAAAGTGAGTCAATAACCACTTCTCAGCAAATTTTTCAGTCTCTCTTTTCTGATGGGCAGTAGGAGTTATCCAACTGTGCCCAGACACATCTTGCAGACAGAAGCCGAGAGCGGGGAGGGTGGTCTCCCAGAGGATAGCAGGAGGGCAGCGTGCCTGCCAGCC
The DNA here is from genome assembly GCF_963930625.1 of Muntiacus reevesi. NCBI lineage: Eukaryota > Metazoa > Chordata > Mammalia > Artiodactyla > Cervidae > Muntiacus > Muntiacus reevesi. Next base: position 254,670,717 of record NC_089250.1, read on the forward strand.
TCTTCTAGAGTCAGGTTCATGCCAGAAAAAAGCCAAGCACTGGAACGATCAAGAGAAAGAATATAGGGCTCTCTGACTCCCCTTCCCCCACAATACCTAATTAAAACTCTAAATAGCAAACATACCTTAAGTTTAAGAAAAAAGTCCCATTTTTTCCCATAATGTCCAGTCTGATTTTTGAAGTTATCGTATTGGTTTTCCTCTTTAATACTCTGCTTTGTGGTGTCTTTGGCACTTTGCCCATTCATGACATTGGGATGGTTTTGTTTCCTATTGCCCCTTTGAGAAAACCTCCAGGTTATGCTTTTCTTCATAGCCAGATGAGTAGCACCATTCTGGAAACTCATGGGAAACGGCTGGGCTGACTCCTGAAACCTTCTAGGTGAAGGAGCCCAGACCTCGCTGCATGACTGTCCACCAGACCTTTGCCTTTTAAGGAAACACGAGCAGCAAGTGACCTGGTGGAGGAACCCAAAAAGTGGAAATCAAATTGCTCTTGTTTGTTACTGCTTTCTTTTTGTTCCAGACTTAGAGTGCACAATTTTTTTAGAAAATGGAAAATAGTCTTGGATGGTTGGGCTTTTCTAGCTAATTGTTAGACAGACATGCTTGTGTATCTTGGTGACAGCACGTGTCATTAAAGAAAAGGGTGGTTGGGACTCAGGGGTTGCTCAGCCCCCTCCAGAGAGAGAAGGTGCAGATCAATCACCCAGCCACTGATGGGCGTGGACTCTCCGACTGAGTCCTAGAGATGCCGTCCTTGCACTCTGTTGCATCAGGTGTGGACCAGGTTCTAAGCCTGACAGTCATCCTTTTAATTCAACTCAGTGAAGTGCTTTTACTGCCCTGACAATATTCTTTGGTGTGCCAAAGGAAGTGAATAATAATTAAAGGGCCCTTTGGACAATATCGTTCTATCTGAGGAATCATTTACTCAAATAATCTAATTTGTAAAAAACCTCTTCACTACCTTCCTACCCAGGTTCCATTTTCTTTTGCATATATTTTTGGCACTCAACTAATGATGGATAGAGGGAATTAATACATGGTTGATTGCATCTCATAAAGATACTTGGATGTATTTAAGATCACTAGCAGCTTTTTTTTCTTTCCAACACCCGATAATGTAATGTGTTTTCTGAACATGTGTATAAGACACACATTGATACTAAAAGTTGTATTCTATACAGCCTGATAAAAAGGATGACACATCAAAAGCCAAAATGAAAGTCTAATGTGTGCTATAATCATTTAAGAGATTAAAGAAACTAGTGTAAGGTTAAGGCCACCAAGCAGTCTCTACTCACTACCCATATCCATGAAGGTGATACTGAACAGCCATGAAAAGATGGCAGGACTTCGGTGCCCACAATGATGTGACATCCATACTGCGGCATGCATTTGTCATCACTTGCCCTAGCTATTTCTGAAAATATGAACAAATGCATGCAGTGATGAAAGACACTCAGTATATCCTGAGTGGCCTCCAGAAGCAGAGAAGGAACATGCTGTCAGGGCCATGCTATGATGTATCTCGTAATATAATTCAGCCATTCCACCGCTTGTCCCAAGCCTGTTAAGTAGAACTTTGGGTTTCAGGTCCATGTGAAAAAGACCCTGATGCTGGGAAAGATTGAGGGCAGGAGGAGAAGGGGACGACAGAGGATGAGATGGCTGGATGGCATCACTGACTCAATGGACATGGGTTTGGGTGAACTCCAGGAGTTGGTGATGGACAGGGAGGCCTGGTGTGCTGCGGTTCATGGGGTTGCAGAGTCGGACACAACTGAGTGACTGAACTGAACTGATTGAAAAATGAGCTGGGACTGCCCACTCGGACTCAGGAGAATGTGGGCTCTGTGCTTGGGCTCTGCAGCAGATCTTTCTGGAGCAAACCCTGGTTGTATGGTACCCTTGCCATGTGACCTTGGGCAAGTTACTCTCCAAGTCCTGCTTTCCTTATTGAGACAGGGACTCAATACCAGTCCCTGAATCCCAGGATTTTTATAAGGATTAAAGTAGCTGATCCATACAAATTAGCACATTGTCTCTTTAAAAAGTAAATGATCAATTCATAGTGAACTTAAATCATTTCCCAAAGTAAATTCCATGGAACAATTAGAATATTAATAGGTGCTCCGTGGGATAAATAAAAAATTACCTGGTCAGTTGAGGGAGATAAACAAAGTTGACCTGGTTTCTACTTCTCCAAGTCTTTTAACAGGTAAAGAAAATTGTGATTATCTCACAATTGATCAGGATTTTGTGAATGGTGAGCTGAACAAGACTATAAAAGAAATATCCAGCACATTCAAGATGCTGTTAGGGGTAGACTGTTGTCAAAAGCTTTAGCATGAGGCTGAAACAGAACCAGGAAGGTGTCTAGGATAACCCTGAAGTCACCTCCAAACTCTGAAGGAAGAGTAACAAAGTGCAGGGTTCTGCTTAGATGAAAAAATAGACTCAAAACGGAAGCTTCGGTAGAAGGAAAGTATCTCCATAAACTGCTAAGGATGTCAAGTGAGGAATGGACATGATCAAAACTTGACATTTGTTTTGCCCTCTCAAGGGGAGCATGATTTTGAAGGAAATGGTAGCCAGTGATGAGTTTTTTCCTAAAGCTGTGGATTTTCCAACTAAGCTTCATTTCCTAGGCAGAATCCTCATGCTCATTCCTGACACTTGACAACCTCCCACAAAACCCTCAGTGGAAACCCCAGTGACTGGGTCTTTGGTCCACTGACTGACCCTCCGCCTCCACTCTCGGATCTTAGACATCTTTCAGTTTGCTGCGTGTAGGAATCCTTTAACACTTGCCAGGTTCTGAGACAGACAAAAGGAAATCACATTGACCATCCCCTCAAGCCCTCTGTTTCTCTTTCTCCAGGAAATAGTTTCTTACCAAAAGTGATCAAACCCAACTTGACCACCACACGAGACACAGAATAATCCCTCACCATTCTGAAAACCCCATTCAAAACACTTTCAAAGCATGAAATCATTCTTGTCCAAAGCTTGCACATAAAAGCAGGCATATTCCTAATGGTCTACAAATGCTTTGTTACACCTGAAACTAACACAACACTGTAATTCAATTACACTTCAATAAACAAATTTTCAAATGCTTTGTAACAATAATAGCCTTCTTACTTGTTTTATTAAGTACGTAGATAAGATGACCATTTTATGGGGGCAAACTGGCTGGTTTTAAAGAGTCAGTCTCCTCATTGAACAAAACTTCATTGAGCCCTAAACATGATACACCATGTCTCTCATTAATTTATATCAAAACAGACTCTTGGGCTTTTGAGCCATGGTGGCTCAGTGGTAAAGAATTTGCCTGCCAATACAGGAGACATGGGTTCTGTCCCTGGTCTAAAAGGATCCCACGTGCCAAGGAGCAACTAAGTTCGTGAGCCACAATTGTAGAGCCTGTGCTTTGAAGCCCAGGAACCGTAACTACTGAGGCCACATGCCTCAACTACTGAAGCCCAAACGCTTTAGAACCCATGCTCCACAACAAGAAAAGCCACTGCAATGAGAAGCCCACGCACTGCAACTCAAGAGTAACCCCCACTCGCTGCAACTGCCAACGAAGACCCAGAACAGCCAAAAATAAATAAACAAATGAAATTTAAGAAGAAGAAAAAAAAAAACAGCCTCTATTTCTTTTTAAAAGATATGGGAAAGCAAAAATAGTTGCAGGAAGATATACTTTCTGTGTGAGCAATCTTGGTCAATTCTCTACGAGATTCCCCCAAATTTACCTAAGTCAGAGTTGAAGATGTGCCTGGAATGATTGTGTAAGTGAGCCCCTTACACTCCAAGAAGCTAAGACAATTGTTCACCATCAAAGTGCTCAATGATGAGAAGGGCAAATCCTGATGAGCAGAAAAGTTGACACCCCCAGCTTCCAATGTTTCCCCCTGACGAAGCCAATGAGTTTCTAAGGAGCCTTTTCTTCACAAAGAAATACGTCCTCCTGGAGAAGGAGCCGTGCAGCCGATTAAGACATTTCCCAAGCATCTGCTAACCTACTTACAGGCATCATTGCTCCCTAGGGCCTTGGGACCCCTCCACCTTCCTGAACGGAGTAGCTGAATAGGTAAATGGGTTATATCAGGCCAGGAAATCAATGTGTATACTGTGTTCTCAGCCACAGATGAGCATGTCGAAGCCATTTTATTATAGCTCTAGGAGCCGTATTGATCCAGCTGTAACTACTCGGAGGTGGCCAGCACTCCAATGAGGACACATCCTTCTGTCCATCCAGCCGCCTCTCCCCACTCCCTACCCCCCCCGACAGTGCTTAGAGAGTAAGTGTTTGCAGATTGGATTAATTTAATGTTTGCTTAATCAAAACTGACTGCCCTGGAACTTAAATGCTATTAATTACTAAGAGAATCCAGAACTGATCCTCTAACACGGCGACGCCAGGGAGGAACAGCAGCCCTGCAGAGAAGGAGACGCTCTTAAGGAGATTCTGTTTGTCATTCTTTCCAGATGTTCATTTCGTTTCCTTCTCCACTTTCACCACCGCCGTTTACGCAGCCACTTTCCCCTGCAACCTTCTAGAAAATACCTGCTGCTCTCGTCACTCTTTTCTATGGTACAAATGGTGTGTGCATTTCCCCAGCCTCTGATGTCGGGCAGTATTCATCACGTCCATCTCCTGCTTCTCTGGTCAAAGAGCACCCATTGTGTCCTGCTGTTAGTCTCCTTAGGGCGCCTTCCCAGAGCACCTAGAGCTCCTCAAAGACAGGGGCTGTGACTTACCCATTGGTCACAACCCCAGTACCAGTGCTGTGCGTGGCATGTAGTGGGCATCCATAGGTGTCTACCAAACTTCATTTGGACAGATAACAATGCCCTCCCACTTCCCAGGGACTCTTTGTTTACAAAGCCCTCTTCTGTGTTGACATCTCTCCAAGGACAGCATCTCAGAAGCTTTGGTTCAGCTGGTACCTCCATCAAATATTCCATCTACTCTGCTCATGGAAAGATAGGAAAGTCTTTCCTTGAAACCAAGATCTAATGGCTATCTTGATCATGAATTAAACACTATCACAGAAGAAATGGGAAAGGATGTGTCTGCCTCCAGATCTATCCCACTGTTTTGGAAAAGAGTAACCATGCACCACAACACACCACGCAGCTCAGCCAGAGAGCTGGTGAGAACCAGGAGGGAAGCTGGTGCTTTCCCCCAGCAATACCAGAAGCTTTTAATAAAAATACCATGCTTCTGTAGTCTGGCCGCAAGCACATGCAGTGTCTCTTGATCACCTCCCCATTAGCAAAAAGTAGTCCCACCATCCACAATACACAGTACACAATACATCTGTGTATTGTAGAGAGAAAGCATGCCCTGTTCCAAGCAAAATTCCTCCGCTGAGTGTAAATGCATGCTAAATCACTTCAGTCCTGTCCAACTCTGTGACCTGTAGCCTGCCAGGCTCCTCTGTCCATGGGATTCTCCAGGCAAGAATACTGGAGTGGGTTGCCATTTCCTCCTCAAGAGGATCTTCCCAACCCAGCGATCAAACCTGCATCTCCTGCATTGGCAGGCAGATTCTTAATCACTAGTGCACCTGGGAAGCCCCCTCTACTGAGCAAAGGCCTCAAAGGCAGCCACCTCTTAAAGCAGAAGCCCTCCTCCAGCGGTTCTGCTTCTCAGCCTCCAGCAGACCACTGGGGGGCTTGCAGCAGTTATTACAGGATCTCCAACTCACAGGCCTACAGTGAAGCAGCTGATGAAGTCCACAACCAAAGCAGGTAGAGTATATGTCAATACAGAGGGGTGAGGCCCACACCCAAAGAGCGAGCACAGACTCCTTTGTGCGTTCTTGCTAGTTAGTTCCCTGAGGAACACAGGGTCAGTCTGAACAAATCTTACTTCTGCCAGAGGACACCCGATCATGCGAGGCTGGCAACAAACTCAACTTTTAAAATCTACATATGTGCATGCAAGCCAAGTGACTTCCGTCATGTCCAACTCTTTATGACCTTATGGGTTGTAGCCAACCAGGCTCCTCTGTCCATGGGATTTTCCAGGCAAGGATACTAGAGTGGGTTGCCATGCCCACCTTCAGAGGATCTTCCCAACCTAGGGATTGAACCCACATCTCCTAAGGCTCCTGCATTGCATGCATATTCTTTACCATTGAGCCACCACGGAAGCCCCAAACCTACATACATCATGCAAATGAGGTCTATAGTTTAGTTAACAGTATTGTACCAACATCAGTTCCTGGTTTGGTAATGTATTGTGGTTACATAAGATATTGTCATTGGGAGAAGGTGGGAAGAACACAGAGGCTCCACATAGTATTTTTACAGGTTTTTTTTGTGTGTGTGAATCAAATTGTTACTGTTCCTCAGTTGTTAAGTCATGTCTGACTCTTTGTGACCCCATGGACTGCGGCACACCAGGCTTCGCTGTCCTTCACCATCTCCCAGAGTTTGCTCAAACTCATGTCCATTGAGTCAGTGATGCCATCCAACCATCTCATCCTCTTCTCATCACCCTCATCCTCTTCTCATCCTCATCTCATCTCGTCACTCCCTTCTCCTCATGCCCTTAATCTTTCCCAACATCAGGGTCTTTTCCAATGATTCAGTTCTTCGATCAGGTAGCCAGAGTATTGGATTTCACCCTCAGTCCTTCCAATGAATATTCGTGGTTGATTTCCTTTAGGATTGATTGGTTTGATCTCCTTGCAGTCCAAGGGATTCTCAAGAGTCTTCTCCAACACATAGTTCGAAAACATCAATTCTTTGGCACTCAGCTTTCTTTATGGTCCAACTCTCAAATCCATACATGACTGCTGGAAAAACCATAACTTTGATTACAGAGACCTTTGTTGGCAAAATGATGTCTCTGCTTTTTAATACACTGTCTAGGTTTGTCATAGCTTTTCGTTCAAGGAGCAGGTGTCCTTTAATTTCATGGCTGCAGAATCATGGCTGCAAATTACTTCAAAGCACAACATTAAACACACACAGGCCAAACTGCATACCTCAAGCAGCCACTGGTTTGCTCCCGTAAGTGTGTTGACATCCCTTGACCAAGTCCAAACAGGATTAGTGGCAGCCATGACTCCCAGTCCAGGTGGGATGAGGACCCACAGATTGATATGAGACCCACTTATAGCCAACTCAGCTACTGACTTCCTGACCCCAAACCTGTTCCCTGGAGGTGACACCTGCTATAGATTTAACTCACTGAACCCCTGCCTATGAAGCCCTATCCAGACTTTTTAAATCAAATCACCATGGCACCACACAACACCTACTAATTCATATGCATTTTGCACAAATAATTCTTACTTGATGAATAGAGCGTCAGACTTACAATTCAGCCACAGTGTGGTAAATTACACTGGCCAGATTAACTGTATAAAGAACATGTCTCAAAACAATGATTTCAGTTCAAGCTAAGGAGGAACAAGTGCCCTTTCTTTCATTTCTAAATTACATTTTCAATCATAAATATTGAAAATTATGCTTCTGATCACTGCTGTCACCTTATGAGTAGTGGCACATGAGCCCCACAGACACACGGATTGTTACAAAAGGAAAGCAGAGGCCATTAGAACCCCAAACCACTTTGAGTTTTAAAGGATTTGTTCCCCCAGCCCACAAGATTGTAAAAACATGGCACCCTTTGGAGTTTCAGGAGGCAGAGAATGACAGTCCTGTTTGCACACTGGTGGCTAAATATATGAAATTATTACTCTGGGTGCATTTTACCACCTATTATGTATGAGCTAGTTCAAGTGTTTTACAGGTAACTAGGGTAAAGCCATTACCCAACTCAATGGACATGAATTTGAGCAAACTCTGGGAGATAGTGAAGGACAGGGGAGCCTGGTGTGCTGCAGCCCATGGGGTCACAAACAGCTGGACTTGACTTAATGAATGAACAACAACAGCCAGAGATGTAGGCAGGCACATAGCCTAACCTTCGGCATGGCAGACCCTTAAAACATCTGAGCTATAAGCAAAGGAGTTTTTTAATATAAAATGTGGGCTAGAAAGCTCATCTTCCCCTCAAATAATTGCAACAGCCAAAGCTCTAAAGATGGAGAAAGTCTTCAAAAGAAAAAAGAATGAGATGTTATGGCTGCATGGCTAGGAGAGTAGTAGGGAAGAATCGGAGCTGGCCACTTGGTTCTAGCTTGGTGAAAGGAAGGCTACAAGAGCCTCTGCTAGAAACACATGATTAGGGAATAATCAGCTTGAAATATTATTTGGTTTAGTTCACCAGGTTGGTTTAGTTGGTTTAGTTCATTTAGTTCACCAGGTATTTAGAAATTAACCTGAAAATAAAGAGTTTCCTGCAAAGAAGAAATTATCCACCTCAACCAATGAAGTCTATCCTCCAAGACATGTACCCTGGGGCCACCAGGTATAGCCAGAACTAGGTTTAACTCTTCTCTAGATCCACATACATGTCAGTATGTAGAGGAGCCCTCAACAGAATCTGTCAGTCTCTCCAACCAGCTCGGCTGCCTCATGGATGTACTGGCCACCCTCCTTGTGCTGGATCATGCCAAACCAAAGCAAACTGAGACACCACTGAGTTGCACGTGGAATATCTCCTATTTTAAAGATATGGCCTGTAATAAATTCTTTGCAATCCTGCACTGCAGAAACTTCGTCACATTAAATGTATATTCCTGTCATTTTTGAAGGATAATGTTTTTTGAAGCATGAAGTTTTATAGACCCCGACATAGTGGTCTTTGTATAGAGCAATCAGGGCCCTGCCATACTCCCCCAGCACTTATATTCTAGTGCATGTGCCAAGGGTGTTCTGCTGCAAGCAGTGCCAGAGACTTAATGACAATGGCAGACAACAATTGGTGAATTAACACCCTAATCATCTCTCCGATCAGCCAGAACATCTCTGAGGCTTGTTTTAACACTCTCTCAGAGTTCCCAACTGATAGAGACTCAACTGCCCAGGACAGAAACCTGTTTTGACACACCCTGAATTATCTTCCCTCACTTCTCCTCCAGACCAGATGGGATCAGGACCTCAAGATTTCCTCTATGCATCAGGTTTCTCCAGAGAAATAAAAGCAATAGGGTGTGTGTGTGTGTGTGTACAGACATGTAAGGAATTGGTTCACACTCTTAGGGAGGCGATCAAACTCAAAATCTGCAGGGTGGGCTGGCAGACTGAAGACACAGGGAAGAGCCAATGTTACAGTTCAAGTTCAAAGGCCGTTTGCTGGTAGAATTACCTCTGCATGGGAGGAAGTCAGTCTTTATTCTATTCTGGCCTTCAACTAATTAGATGAGGCCCACCCACATTCCAGATGTGGCCTCACACCCATTACCTGCTTTATTCAAAATCCACCCACTGAAATGTTAATCTCCTCCAAAAACCACTCTCATACAAACATCCGGAATAATGTTTGACCAAAATATCTGGGCACCATGGCCCACCCAAGTGGATACACAAAATTAACCATCATGCCTCCCTCAGGAAATGGCAACCCATTCCAGTATTCTTGTCTGAGAAATCCCATGGGCAGAGGAGCCTGGCAGGTTTTAGTCCATGTGGTCACAAGAGCCGACATGACAGAGCAGCTCAACCATCACTACCATCTCCCTCGATCACCCCTTCCTTCCAGGGTGTCCTCAGATCACCACTCATATAAAGAGCTTGCCGTCCAGTTCTTCAAATGGGATCTGTTTCTGAGGAAACCCAACTTAAAGACATTGTGCCTTTGGCAAACGACAGCGTAGAAAATAAATCCAAGTTTAAACATTTCCACTCCTCTTTCAAAAGCCCAGTGACCCATGAAAGAGTTTGGCCCACAGTTTGGGAACCACTGCATCACAGATGCTAGAGGGTTTTTTTTTTTGTTTGTTTGGTTGGTTGGTTTGGGGGAGTTTTTTATTGAAGTACAGCTGATTTACAATGTTGTACTGTTTCTAACATACAGCAAAGTGATCCAGTTATATATATATAACTGGAGCAGTTTTATATATATACAATGTTGCAGAAAAACCCAAACGAACTTTTTGGCCAACGCAATATATATATTCAAATACACACACACACACACACACACATATATATATATATATATATTCTTTTCCATTGTCAGTTATTACAAGACACTAAATATAGTTCCCTATACTATAAAGGAGAACTTTGTTGCTCATTTATTTTATGTATACTAGTGTACATCTGTTAAACTCCTAATGTATCCCTACCTTCACCTTCCTCTCTGTAACCATAAGTTTCTTTTCTGTGCTTGCTTCTGCTTTATAAATGAGTTCATTTGGACCATTTTTTGAGAGCCCACATATGAGTGCTGTCATATGAAAACTGTCTGACTTACTTAGTCTGATCATCTCTAGGTCCCTCCACGTTGTGCAGCTGGCGTCACTTCACTCCTTTCTGTGGCTGGGTGGATACGCCCACACCGTCCTCACCCGCTCACCTGTGGATGAACAGCTGGGCAGCTTCCACGTCTTGTGCTGTGCTCAGTCGCTCAGTCGTGACCAACTCTTTGCGACCCTACGGATGGTAGCCCGCTCTTCTGTCCATGGGGATTCTCTAGGCAAGAATACTAGAGGGGGTTGCCATGTCCTCCTCCAGGAGATCTTCCCAACCTAGGGCTTGAACCCAGGTCTCCCACATTGCAGGCGGATTCTTTACCATCTGAGCCACCAGGGAAACCCTTGTCTTAGCTATTGTAAATAATGTGCTATGAACGTTGGACTGCGTGTATCTCTTTGAACTAGTTTTCACCTTTTCCAGGTACATGCCCACAGTGCTGGAGTTTAATGCCTAGAAAAGGTCCCCATGATCTCTGAGGCCATGTAAACACATGTTTCCATAGACATTGATCATGATTTTAGAAAGACTGCAGCATCCTTAAAAATGACTTCCACATTAGGACTGACTGGGCTATCCAAGAAGTTCCTCTCCAGGGAGCTTGCCACTTTGCAGAAGGGTAGAAACCCTTCTCAGAAATATATCAGAGTGCGGAAGGCAGCAGCGTTTCCATTTCAAAATAAATCCCTTCCTCCGAGGGCTTAGAATATATTCACAAAAGAAAATACATTTTTTGACATTCCTATATGCACGATCATATCCTATGTGGCAAGACAAGACCAAGTGACTCATTGAAGTCATAATCACTGCAAAGTGATTGTATTGTTGTCTTTGAATGAGAATCGCCAGAGGACTCAAGCTCCGTTGTCTCAAGAACCCTAGGCAGTCATTTGCCGCATCACAAGACCCAAATCATGTGAAGCTGAAGATCATCTCCTCCTCTTTGTATTTCATTAGCAGAGATCAGGTTAATAAAAAGTTTAAAAGTTGACTGCCTTCCCCCGGAGATTTATTTAGACCTCCTCCACGGGGATGAACCGGGAATGGCAGCCGACACTCATTTCTCCAGAGCTCACTCTGTCATCTCCCTCTGTGGTCCCTGAAGTCTGCCAATTAAAGACCTCCTGGATGACATTCCGCTGCCGAAGTTATGCACACATAAATCACGGTAATAAGAGAAGATTGTTATGTTAACCTTCGTCATGCAACCCTTTTCCTTTTGTGAGAAATACGGAAAACATTCAGCCGTCTGGCACAAAGGAAGCGACTTCCCAGCAAACGCCTGGGAGACTGTCCCGATGCTGCCGCTTCCTTGTGGTTAGAGGGGGTGCCTGGTGCACCAGCAGGCATGACTCAACTCAAAACGCCAAGCATCGAGGCCGTAAACCAGGCGGCGTGACGTCACAGACAGGATGCTCTGAAATAAACGGGGAGCTGGTTCTATCCAGAGGAACATTTTTCCATGTTTAACCAAGGGAAGCTGGCAACACTACTGACCACACAGTCTCAAAGGTCAATTCTTAAGGAACCTGGTTCTGCGGAGATTTGTCGAGGGCTTCCTGCAGCTGTGGAAGTAACCCACCCCCCAGGTGACTGGAGCTTTGCTCTCTGTATGAGGGGCTGGTGTGCGGCAACTGTGAATTCCACTTGGATGGGAACAATTACATCCTCGGCTGAGCCCCCGGGAACAGGCCACGGCGGCACCCGTGGACCTGAGAATCGAGGTGCGCACCCTGGTGTGTGATTCCTCACCTACATTGCAAATCTTCATGGGCTGGTCTCGGAATTTCCCAGAGAGTCGGCTTTGAAAACAAAAAACCAAGAAGAGAATTCTTTATGAACAACAGAGTAGATATTAATGATGTGTTAATGACTATACCTACATGTTCACTTTAGAAACTGATATTATTTGAATGATTTGAAAAATAAACATCTAGACATGAACTGGATTGCTCCTCTCTATAATATGGCTTCATTTTATTAGCTAACCCCTAGTGGCGCTAATGGTAAAGAGCTCGCCTCCCAGTGCAGAAGACATAAGAGATGTGAGTTTGATCCCTGGGTCAGAAAGATTCCCTGGAGGAGGGCATGGCAACCCAGTCCAGTATTCTTGCCTGGAAAATCCCATGGACAGAGGAGCCCGGCTGGCTACAGTCCACAAGGTCACAAAGAGTCAGACCTGACTATAGCAACTTAGCACACACCCACGTAAGTCTAGCTTATGACTGGGGTACCTGCCACCCAGATGTAGCCCCTCCTCAGAAGCTGCCTCACGTGGGATGTGCCAGTCGGGGCTCCAGCCTGGGTCAAAATCCCCCTCCTTTCATTTCTAAGAGCCTGATTCTCAGAGCTGCTACCCAAGCCATGTCCTGCCTGTGTAGAGCAAGTTCACAGCTGAAAAAGGTCCTGGTTCTTTCCTCTCAAGTGATGTTTTTCCAAAGGAACTAAATTTTTCTAGAAGGGAAATAAAGTGGTGTGTGTTAAAGGGGTTGGTGGGGGAGGGATGGAACAGAATTTCCGTTACCACAATTTCACAATCAGAAAGAAACTTCCCTCTGATTCTCTCCAGAGCAGCCCACATGCTCTGTAAATTGTCCCAAAATAACCCATTGCATCTGATGCTATTGAATTCTTGGCACCTGGTGATGTTGTTATCTCATTCTCTTATCTCCTGTTATTCTTTTCTTTGGAAATGTAGAGTGAGATGCTTTTTTCTTTAATCTGGGGTGGCCAACCTTCCCGGTTTACCTGAGATGAAAGGTTTCCAGGGTGTGGGACTTTCAGGGCTATAACCAGGGAAACTCCCAGGCCTACAGTTGAATCTCTTGCCTCCATTAGGCGAAGCATTTGTCTCTGGTGTAAGCCTCCCAATACATGACAAATTAAACACAGTTGCACTGTTTTGTAGTGTCACATAGAGCAAACTGTCCACCAGGCTGTGGAAAATGGGTCCTACTTGGGAATCTGAGCAGGGCAGAGTCAATCACTATTGAGAAGTAAGCCACCTTAAACTGGAGGGGAAAAATTGAGGCTTTGGATGTTGCTACCGACTCTTAGGAGCTTCCCAGGTAGCACTAGTGGTAAAGAACCCACCTGCCAGTGCAGGAGACTTCAGAGACATGGGTTTGATCATTCGGTCAGAAAGATTCCCTGGAGGAGGGCATGGCAACCCACTCCAGTATTCTTGCCTGGAGAATCCCATGGACAGAGGAGCCTGGCGGGCTCAGTCAATAGAGTCGCAAAGAGTTGGACATGACTCAAGTGATTGAGCGTGCATGCACTGACTCTAAAGCAGGAAATGATGAAGGCTTGGGGGAGAAGAATAGAAAACAATGAACATGGGAGCACATAGTCCTCCACAGAGGTCTTGCAAATGGTTCCAAACCAGTTCACACAGTTTTCACCAGTTAGCACAGCCCCCAACAGAAACAGTTCCCCTGAGTTTCCCACATGAATAACATCCTCTCCCCAGCATATGTTGCCCAAGGACTGTCCCATCACAGACTTGCTATTTTTAATCAAAATATATAGGAACAATTAACAGTATAGGAAGACAAACATCATACAATATCACTTATATGTGGAATCCTAAAAAAAATGATGCAAATGAACTTACGAAACACGAAACAGACTCACAGACTTGGAGAATGAATTTATGGTTGTGGGGAAAAGAGGGGAGGGATAGATTGGGAGTTTAGGATGGACATGTACACACTGCTATATTTAAAATAGATAACCAACGAGGACCTACTGTAGAGAACAGGCAATTCTGCTCCATATTCTGTAATAACCTAAATGGGAAAAGAATTTGGAGAATGGCAGTGGGATTGGCTTAGTCACTAAGTCGTGTCTGACTCTTGTGACCTCATGGACTGTAGCCTACCAGGCTCCTCTGTCCTTGGAATTCTCCAGGAAAGAATACTGGAGTGGGTTGCCATTCCCTTCTCCAGGGGATCTTCCCAACCCAGTGATCAAACCCAGGTCTCCTGCATTGGCAGGCAGTCTCCTGCACTGCAAGCAGATTCTTTACCAATTGAGCCACTGAGCCACCAGGGAAGCCTGGATACATGAATGTGTATAGCTGAATGTGCAGTCCACCTGAAACTAATACAACATTGTCAATTAAAAAAATCTTCAATATAAAGTAAAAAAAAAAATTTTTTTTTAAGTATAGAACCAGTATACCTGGTCTGTTACAGGCAAAAAAAGAAAATTCAACTTGGATTTTGTCATCTAAATAGCTGTAAGACTCCTGACACTTACAGTCTTTTAAGCCCCAGAGTATCAAAAGCACCATCACACTGACCAGTGGGGTGCAGCATGGAAACTGGCCATGTGATTGGGTCACATTCCCACCTGCTCACCTGGGCTTTTGAGGGGAGCCTGGGACTCCTCCAGGGGGCATGATGTGTGTGAGTTGGACTCTGTAGCCCTTGGCTAAAACCACTGTTGGATTTTTTCCTTTATGCGTTATATTATTATTAGCTGGACACCTGAATTCTTCCACGATCCCAGATCCAAATCAGACGTGTCACATCTTAAAGGGTGAGGCTGGAAGATAGAGGATGACATTAGTAATAGGGAGGCAGAGGAGACACCTGTGAGTGCTTCCGTTTGTGTCACTGAATGCTTCTCAAGTTACAGCTGTAGGAAGCTGCCACGTTCGTGGATCCAGTTTTTATATCATTCATCCTAATACATTGTCTCCTAGAAGCCTCACAATAAGTGCACTGATTTTACCCTTCTTTTGTATGAGAACACTTAGGTGCGAGGATGCAATTCCAGACCAAGGGTGATCCCAGCTTGTCCCAGGTCTAATTCCAGACACTGTACTCTCACCCATGACCCTTTAGGGCCCATCTTTGACCTGATTCCCCAACCCTTTGATCCTCTCCCTGGCCCTCCCCGATGTGCAAACTTCTGATGATGAAGGATGAGCAACCTTGACTGACCAGGTGTACCCAATACATGGTCACATGCAGGCGGACACATGGATGGGGGGGTCAGGGTGGACTGACTGCCCTGCCTTGGGCAGCTGCGGCTTCACCCCACTGTGGTGGGAAACTGGAGCTCATGGACCCTAAGGTGCATGTGGACTCTCCGGGATGAAACAGGCAGGGCCCCTTGGGGAGCCACTTGTCCCATGAGGTGATGCCTGGGAAGGACATAATGTGATTTCCACTCCTCTCCCTGCCTCAGGCCACCAAGGCTGATGACCCAAATGTCGACGTCCCTGCCCAATGCTTCACTGAGAAAAGCCCGGTTCCCGCCACAAATCTCGCCCCTGCTAGGAGGTCAACACATAAGCTGTCTTCTCCCTACGCCCTAAGTTTATTTCACAGTTTGGACCTTGCCTGTTCAGTCTTGGAAATATCTCAAATATGCATATACTGTGTTCTGAAGAGCTTCCACAGACACTGTTTATTAGTCACTTTGATCTAATTCATCACACAGAAAAATCTCAAACAAGTACCAAGAGTCCTTTCAAGGGGTGGGGGGATGGCGCGGGGGGAATGCATGTTGAGACAATAAAAATCTGCCTAAGCCCCCAATTCCCACAGCTCAGCCGTTGGTGCCATGGGTTCAAAAATGTAATTAAAAGGAGACCGTCGATTTCACTCACCATTGTCAAAAGGCCGCGTCACCCCCTGGAGGAGAGGCGCGCTTTAGTCAATTTCCCCGTCCATGCCAAAGTTTCGGAGAGACCCTTCACTTTATAAATCAACTCACAGCTTAGAACATCCTGGCAGCCCCTTCAAGGAACCGAAGGGAATGACAGGCAAAGAGAGGATAACCATCATAGCTTGACTGGATACAGGTGTTTGCGTTTACAGACGAACCGCAAACGCCTGGATCTCTGACAGGCGTTGACGCTATCAGTGCATCGCAGCTATTATTGGCTCCGGTCGCCAAGGGCTGGGGGGCCTCTCCCTTAGCAACATCTCTGAGGCTGATAACATTTGGCTGAACTTTTCAGATCTTAACCTCCCTTCTGACTTTCTGCAGTCAAACCCGCCTAAACTGATCAGAAGAAGAGACACGCAGTGGGAAGACAAGTAAAATATTATTGACTGGACTGTTTCATGTCTATTAGGAAGAAAGAGCAGAGAGCGGAGGGAGAACCTTACAGCTTGACAGGCTTCAAGATAATCAGGGGAGGAATCAGGGCTGCACAGTAACCCTCGGTGAGGTTGGAAAGCACAGGCTCACGAGAGGTCATTGTTCTGTGCGGGAAACAAACAGGGTGCTGGGCAAACAAGCGCAAGATTGCATTCCTCCGCCGGACCCTGCTCCTCTCCAGAGGCACCCTGACTCCTACGCCAGAGCACAGGCTTGAAATCAGGGAGCCCTGTGGCTCCAGAAGAGGTCTCACCCTGAAGGCTTTTTTTTTTTTTTTTTTTTTTGGCCTCAGGCACATCCCAGCACCTTTATTTAAGACAGAACCTGCGGACACAGGCTATGCTGCCCTTGAAGAACTTGGCCCTGACAATTGGTATTGTCAATTTGTTTCACTTCCCTGCTCCTTGCCCAGGGCGGCCAGGACTGACCTCTTGACCTCTCCAAGTTTAAGTCTTCAGCAGTCTGCGTGTGTGTGTGTGTGTGTGTGTGTGTGTGTGTGTGTGTGTGTGTGTGTTGGAGGGCTGCTGGCTGGAAGGGCCCCGCTTGCTCTGAATGACCCTGAGGTCAGTCACCACGGCCTTCCACGACACCGCAAAGGGGGCATTTGATGGAAAACATGCTCCCTGGTGCCCCCAACCCACTGGAAGGGACAACACCCCACTTGATAACCACACGCAAGGTCAGGCTTGCTGTCCAAAGCAGAAGCCAGGGTCTCAGACACTAAGTCGGCCCTCTGTCAATCCCCAGCCCCACACCCCGTTACTCATCCCCTTTTTTTTTGCAGATGAGAACACCAGCAGACAGACAGGGAGGCCTCAGACACCCTACTAGCGCTCCCCTCTGTCCTCATGTCCCCTCATGGACAGAGGAGAGCTCATCACGTGGGTCTGCTCATCACGGAGCCATCTCTCTTCCAGAGACAGGGCCTGTTTTCCCCTGCCGTGTTTCTACTTCACATCTCAGCAGCCTTGATCTGTACAAATAGTTGGTTACTGGTTGGTCACATACACTGTCCTCCCATCCAGGGGACCATCTTCTCCTCTGGAGCCACATGACTTTGTCACCGGGAGTTTCTGGCCCTGCAGGAAGAGTGGGTGAGTGACATTTCAGCAAAACTGCAGGACAGGGTGACAGAATTAGGATGACAGTACTAGAAGGAACTAAAAAGTCCACTTCTCCAATTCTTTAATCCCAAATACAGGGACACTGAGGCACAAGGCAAGGAAAGGAAAAACACTTGGGTTTATAAAAACCTGTCCCCACACACTTGCCTCAAGACATACTCAGGTATATGTCCATCCAGGCTCAACACCCCCCGTTCCCATCCCCTTACTGCCCTGTACATGCTCATTGTTCTTTGATTTCCCTCCTAGGACCTGCCAAAGAGCTTTCTAGAAGCCTGTTTCCATGACATGATGGTGATAATGATGATGACGATGACAGCAGCCATCAGGTACCAAGCATTGCACTACGCCAGGCCCTGCCCTAAGGCCATCACGTGGATCATTTCACTCAGTCCCCAACACGGTTCTTTTTGCATTATGAAGGCTCCAACCCCATTGTGGAAGAATCCTCACCATTGCAGGGGAAACCCAGAGAGGTGATGTATCTTGCTCAAGCTCACATAGGAGAACCAGAAGTCCAGCCTGCTTCTCCACACAGCCACCCTCGGGGTTGTCCTAGGGTAAGTGGGTCTGTTCCCAGGATTCTCACCATCCCCACGACCATGTCTCTGAACACAGCTGCCTACCTCAGTCTCCAGACACTCCAGGGGTTTGACTTCCTGGAGACCTCTGGGAAATGGACCCCAACTTTCCCCTCCTGTATCAGCCACTTCCTGGCTGATCCCCTTTCCCCTCAGCCCAGAACCCACATAGGTTCATCAAACTGGCTGCTCTCAGCTGTGTCCTCACTTTACCCGTCTTTTCCCCGCAACCAACCAAGTTCAAACCCTGTTCCATCCTCTTCCTTATTCACCATGCAGTGTGAGGTCTGCCACCTACAGACTTAGAAACATTTCTGGCCATACCTCCTTCCCGTCTGTCTCAGCGAACCATCCTTCTGCTGAAGACAAAACCTTCTCTCTCTTCTCCTCCAGTCTCTCCATCATCACTGGCCCAAGGCTCCTCCAGCCTAAACAAACCACCCTCGACCCTCACTTGCTTCCCTTACCTGCTCAAGTCACCCTTGACTTTCCTGCTGCCAGATCTAATGGGCACTTCTCAAACCTTACACTGGTGGACACTCTGCTGCATGTACCACTGGTGACCACTTCTGCCATCTTGAAACTGTCTACCACTTTGACCACTGCTTTTCCTTCTATCTCCCTGACCACTCAGGCTCAGTTCCATCCATGGCTTCTGCATTCTCAACCTGCTCCTTGATGTTGGTTTTCTTCAGGCTTCCACTAATAATCCTTACACCTTTAATTCCCACCCTAGGCACCATCCCACCCTTTCCCTATAGACTTCAGACTTAGGTTCTATCTGGCTGGATGGTTGCCTTCAGCAAAAAACACGTGCTCATGCTAAGTGGCCAGTGTCTATGATTTTCTTCATGGTTATTAGGTAAGCTGGTTTGTGATTACAGGTGGCTTCCTGAGGTGATTGGCCACGGGGGTAAAGTGTGCTGATGACAATCAGAGGTGAATTTCCAGGTCAAGGTCATTCTATTCCTCATGTTGAATTAACGGTTAGTTCCCCAGGATGTGAAAGACGTGAGAGTTGGTCTCAGCTCTGTTAACCAGATTCTACCAAGGGTGAGACCTTGAGCTTTTGAAGAGGAATCAAGAGTCAGCCACCTTCTTCTCCCACAATACTGCACACTACCATGTCGATCTGTCCTTGTTCTAGGCTGATCTCCACTTGCACCCTTTCTGAACCTGAGTCTATGCTTTAGAGAGGAGTCACGTGTTGATGATGGATAGAGCCAGTCTCCAGCTCTTCTGGGCCCAGTGCTTCCAGGAAACAGGTCAGCCATGGTGCGGCTCTACATTTGGTGCACTGGGCAGCCCCCATTCATGTGCACTCGCCCCGGGAATAGGGTGGCCCCCTGTAGCTGTGTGATACCATGACTCTGGGAGAGGGTTGGGAGGTGGTCATCAGGAAGAAGCACCCTCTTTAAACAGGTTTGACGTTGCTCTGTCCTCAAAATTGCTGCCCCTGAGGTACAAGGGCCTGAAGGTGAAGCAGGTGGTGGATAGCCATTTCTTCTTTCTGTCCCCAATCTCAGCACCTCCATTCGTGTCCATCCAAGTCTGAAAACACAGAGGGTTTAGGGGGAGGAAGTTTGAGGCAGGAGGCCTGAATTCAGCCTCCCTCTGTGTCATTCACATGCTGATGACTTTGGGAAACTGGGTTGATTCAAGCCTAAGGCAATGAGTAAACCAAGGGCAGAGGTTATAGCCAGGGGTGGGGGTGGTGTTTTCCCAGGGCCTTCCTGGGCCCTCCTCCTGTGTGTCTCTCTGCGGGCCCCCTATCCAAGCCTGGCTCCTTCTCACCTTCCAGGTTCAGCAGTCACCTCCTTGGAGAGGACTTCCTGCCACCCATGATAGCATAGCGCCAAATCCTGTCACTTTGTAACTGAGAGCTCTGTTTTATTTTCTGAAGAAGATATGAACGGGCTTTTTGTTGTTGTTGTTGTTGTATTTCTTAATTACCTAGTGGTCTAAAAGTTCTAGATCTTGGTCCGAGGTAGAATGTGCCTGGCTCATTGTAAGTCCTCAATAAAGAGTCACTGCTTGCAAATGAAGGAATGAAAAACTGGTGATTTGACATCCTCCACCCTAGGGTGGGGTGGCGTCAGGGCTTTCAAAGGTCCAATTCTTGTATCTCAGTGGTTCTGCTTCTCATGACTTTCTCCTCCAAACACTTCATCAATGATATAATAGCTGGGAGTCCTCTGATGTTCGTATCCCCACTTTGGATTCAGGGTCCCTAAGACAGGGATGGGTCCCACAGTCACCCTGCACCCTTTCAGAAGAGCCCATCCTGGATCCAATGTCCCAGGTACTCCTGTGCACTATGTCCCCTAGAGAAAATGAGAACTACTCCACAATAGATAGGATCAGACCTTCCCCAGGCAAGAAGTGTCTGTTGACACCTTCTTAGAATAGAGTGCTCGTTGAGCAGGGACTTCTATCCTCCCAAAGCCACTCCAGAGGAGGCCCAGGCACCCCTCCCCTCTCAAAACCCTTCTTCCCTTTGATCTCATGTGATTCTCCCCAAAGTTGAGGGGCTTCCCTTGTGGCTCAGCTGGCAAAGAATCTGCCTGCAATGCAGAAGACCTGGGTTCGATCCCTGGGTTGGGAAGATCCCCTGGAGAAGGGAAAGGCTCCCCACTCTAGTATGCTGGCCTGGAGAACCCCATGAACTGTATAGTCCATGGGGGTCTCCAAGAGTCGGACACGACTGAGCAACTTTCACTTCACTTCATTTCAAACTTGTAAGCGAGATCTGACACGTTAATTTGTATGTGCAACAAATCCTACTAGTGTCCAGAGTCATCAGCATTGTGTCTGGTGGTTCCACAGCAATTACACCCAAACCTTGACTGTCTGTCCTCAGGGGTCCTGTTCATCCTTTCTCCCCTCCTGGACTACAGCCCCCCTAGGGCTAAGTTGGGGCACCTCCCCCAACTTATGTAAATAAGACTTCACTAAAGAGCACTGTAGATAGAGCTCACTCATAGGGAGTGCTGGTAGACCAACAAGCCATCCTGTTTGGCTGATATAGAGATACACCCAGGAAGAAAGAAATGACACAGGGGAAAAAATGAAAAAGTAGTTTGGGAGGGGGGAATAGTGATATGTAGAAACAAAGAAAGATTAAGGGCAAAAATTCATTAAGATCTTTCAAAAAAAAAAAAACTATTCGTGGTATGTGCAGGAGTGAGGGGCTATGAGTTGAAGGTTAAGCAGAGCTGTCCTCTTGGCCTGAACAGTCTAGTCTTACATCATCCCTCTCTGCTATCTCTCCATGCTATAAAGCATAAGCGGCTCCATTCCAGCAATTTCCAGGAACAACCAGCAGTCCAACCCTAGAAAAATCACCCCTCAGAGGCAATGATGGTCATCAGAGCAGTGTCACCCCAAGTCCCGAGGAGATTCAGGCTGGAGGCAGCTCTGGTCCCTTGATAGAGGTTTTCCAAATGCCCTTGGCAGACTTCCCTGTGCCAGGCAGACAGAAGGAAGCTGCCTTACAACCCTTCTGCTGTCCTTACTGCTTCTTAGTCAAGCATGCCGCCCCAGCTGCACCTTGGCCTCTTGGGAAGCCAACGACCTGCAGGCACAATGAAGAGCCCACGTGCACGCATGCGTGCCTTACCCCTGGGGCTTCCCAGGCGGCGCTAGTGGTAATGAAAGCTGCCTGCCAACGCAGGAGACGCAAGAGAGGTGGGTTTGATCCCTGGGTGGGGAAGATCTCCTAGACTAGGAAATGGCAACCCACTCCAGCATCCTTTTATTATTATTATTATTTATTTATTTAATTGGAGGCTAATTACTTTACAATATTGTGGTGGTTTTTGCCATACATTTTCACTCCAGTATTCTTGCCTGGAAAATCCCATGGACAGAGGAGCCTGGCGGGCTACAGTTATGGGGCTGCAGAGTCAGTTCAGACATGACTGAGCAACTGAGCACGTGCCTTACCCCTAATGGGCGGGCACAGGAGACGTCTGAGGTCCCCACTTGATATCACTCAGAAAGCTGCTGCTGCTAAGTCACTTGAGTTGTGTCCGAATCTGTGTGACCCCATAGACGGCAGCCCACCAGGCTCCCCCGTCCCTGGGATTCTCCAGGCAAGAACACTGGAGCGGGTTGCCATTTCCTTCTCCAGCGCATGAAAGTGAAAAGTGAAAGTGAAGTCGCTCAGTCATGTCTGCCTCTTAGCGACCCCATGGACTGCAGCCTACCAGGCTCCTCTATCCATGGGATTTTCCAGGCAAGAGTACTGGAGTGGGGTGCCATTGCGTTCTCCCAGAGAGCTGAGGTAGGGACTTCCCTGGTGGTCCAGTGGTTAAGACTCAGTGCTCCCAATGCAGGGGTCCCAGGTTCGATCCCTGTTCAGGGAACTAGATCCCACATGCCACAACTAAAGATCCCCATGCTGCAACTAAGACCCAGGGCAGTCAAACAATTTTTTAAAAAAAGAAAGCTGAGATAACCTTGTGTGACAGTTGAACAGGGCTCCAAAGGTCCCCTGCCATTTCTGTGGACCACCTCAGAGTTCAAGTCCAGAACAAGAGCCTAGAGGTCTCTGAAAGCCCCCAAGGACACCCCCTTGGTCACTGAGAGCCTGCCCTTTTCTGCTTGTTTCGAAGGGCTTTTCATATACACAGACTCCTTCATCAGCAAGTCTGAATTTATAAACAGTTACTCTTATTCAGGAAAGCAGAGATGAGCAGTTTTATGTAAAAGTTACATCTCCATTTAAGAAAGAATATATAATTCCACATTCTACTGTCCCTCGAACTTTATTCCCGTTTATGTAGATCTTAATACAGTTATATAGTCGCAGGGCTAACGTCCCCTTTGGATGGTAATGAGGTCCTCTCGAACCCTTTAGCTGCTATAAAGTATGCAGAAGTTAAATGCACAGATGGAAAAAAATTTGTCTCAATTTTATACTTCTGCAAAATGGTAATTTTGTACTTAAAATGTACAAGATGGATGTTCAGAAATATAGGCTGATAGCCTAAATTATATTTGGTCATAATTTATGTAGTACAGTCCCAAAGAGATACAAAAAGGCAGAGCATAATTTATCTGCTGGAATCAGCGATAGCTTTGCTAAAACTACCATTTAGTCCAACCCCCACAGTTTTGAGCGGCCTCCGTCCTCAGGGCTCACTCTATTTAAGTTCCCCATACTGCTGTTTGATCACATATTGTAGTCTATAATTTGCCTATCATCTGAAGCAAATTTAGGTCCCAGAAGTTACGATCTCTATGTAGCAACCACTTTATTTGGTAAATGCAAAATATTTATAGCAATATAAAAACCAGATGAAAATAAAATTCCTATAATCATTGGAACATACATACTTTATCATTGGGGCTCGTAACGACCGTCAGAGAAGAACTAGCATGTTGCCTAATAAAATTACCTTTGGATGTGTACTTGAACTTGCTGATGCTCGGGAACCAGAGAAACATGTTCTCCAGCATCCTTTTCATCCTGCCAATGACAGGAAATGCCAAGCATGGGCTCTAGATAGGGTTGCCCAAAAGGAAATTAGATGAAAGGCAATGGGGAAGTAAGTTGCTATGGCACCTTGAATACAGAAAGGAATTTCCAAGTAGAAACAAATCACTTGGTGAGGGCACTGCTCTGGACAGATTCACACCCTTTCAACCAGGGACACTGACCAAATAATGAATGTTGACCATAACTCCATCTTTGAGCCAAGATCAGTGAACTTCCACGTTGATGAAATGTCTTGGCTTCTTTAGGCCGTCTTTCAACACCAGCCTTCTCACACTTCTAATTGTTTCTCTTTGTGTTTTCAAAATGTTCACTTGGGAGATGTTCAGGCTGGACTCTACAAAAGAACTGAGACACAGTCTATCAATAGCTCCTTTAAAAAGCAGCTAGCTCTTCAAAAGAGTGTGGGGAGAAGCAGAGAGAAGACAGACCTCAACTAGAATGGACATCTGGAAACCAGAGTGATGGCATCTATGCAGTTACTAACAAAACACTTGTTGAGTGCATGTGCCAAAGATTCTATTCCTTGTAACAACCCTGAAAGGTAGAGTTTGTCATTCTTACATGATCTATAAGCAAATTAAGACCTAGAGAGTTTGGTGGGTCAAGTAAGGGGTCTAGGTGGACGTAACACCCAGGTCTGACACCATTCAAGATGGTGGTCTCACCTGCTGAATTTTTCCATGAGCCAACAGAGGACACCAAGCTTTCTAAGACACCTCTGCAAGAATATTGCTTCTCTATCCTCAGAATTGTCTCCACCCACCTCCCCCTCCTTCCATGAAGCCCTCAAGGTTGCCTTCAGCTGAGTGAAAATGAAATAGAGCCCCAGATACATCTCTCAGATAAAAACTTCAACTGAAGCCTCATATATTTCATAGATACTAAAGAGCTCATGGCTCTTTGAAGACAAGTGTTAGTATTAATCATTGTAGTTGTTCAGATCATTTCCTCGTTTTTAACATCACCCAAGCCCTCCCACCAAAAAGGCACCATTTCTGGGTCCTAGGGAGCCAGACCCTAAAGGATGCACTAGAATTCTCTGGATACTTACCTCCTTCTTCCTTGCAACTTATTTCCAGTTCCAGCTTCTTAAGTCTAAGAGAATATCCCCTTTTCAATTCTTTTTTACCCCCAAAATGCTTAAGCACACATTAATCCAAGTGTAATTTTACAAGGTCTCTTTTAAACACTGTTTTTCCATACATCACACCGAAAAAAGGGAAAGAAAATGACCCCAAAATAAATGCACAACCCAAAATTAAAGAGGATGTAAGAAGGGCAAAGGAAATACCTTGGGCTAATTTATCCCCTGGTTCTATAATTGCTTCAAGACCAAATATAAGCTCTGAAAATATCTGAGCGGGAAGAAACTCTTAACACACAAGAACTGTGCTGCAGTGGGAGAAACTGAGGTTCAGAAAGGAGACCAGTAAGGAGAACAGTTATGTTGTGAGTTGGGTCTTCCCAGGTAGCATGTGAACAATGATGTGTCCTTACCCTGCCATATTTAAAATGGATAACCAACAAGGCCCTACTGCATAGCACAGAAAACTCTGCTCAATGTTATGTGGTAGCCTAGATGGGAGGGGAATTTGGGGGAGAATGGATACATGTATATGTGTGGCTGAGTCCCTTCACTGTTTATCTGAAACTATCACAACATTGTTAACCAGCCATATTCCAATACAAAATAAAAAGGATTTAAAAAAAAAAAATTGAGTGTGTTCTCAAAAGTCAAGAACTATTGTACTTAGAGGTGATGTCAAGAATATGTGACTTACAGAATCATCCATAATGAGTCACCAAGCCCTCCTCCGGCCTGGGAGAGAAAAGCTTGTTGGCAAGTCTGGGAGAAGCTGATGGAGTTCATTCATCTGTGGTCTGCCAATCCGCCCTCCTCCCCATGCAGAAGCAGAAAGAGCAAGGGGGCGACACGGACTTTTGTCAGAAGCCTGCCTTGTGGGCATTTGGTTTGTGTTCTCTCTTTTGACCATAAATAATCTTGTGAGTGATTCTATAGCACAGGTACAGTAGAAGTGCTCTACTGCAAAGGCCAACTACTTCCACAAGGACACACACAAGCAGATCACAATTCCTACAGAAATGCTACTACAGAGGTTATTTCAGAGGGATAAACTACTAATGATACCTGGCTGGGGGTGAGGGAGACCACATTCAAGTTGAATCTTGCAGGATGGGATGATATTTGTGATCATAGTTCAAGGAAGGGACAGAAGTGCACAAGCCCAGAGGAAAGGCTCTTTAGAACCCCACAGGAAGTGCTCCTCCAAGTACTGAGCCAAAGGGCTGTGCTGTTCATCACCTTCTCAGAAATCATTCAAACCAGCACCGCCTGCCTGCCACTCTGCAGTCAGGAGCTCTTGATATGCAATATTAGAGAGTGCCAGGATGGGAAAGGCACCGCATAAAATCAAATTCTCTTCTATTTTAAGTTGAGTGGTGCACCGGTTCAGCTTTAAAACCTAATTTCTTAAAAGTTTCAAAGGGGAAAAAAATGTCCCTTTGCAATTGGAATCGAGTCCACATAAATTAACAGGCTGGCTCTCCGTATCCATCTTTCAGAACTTGCCCTGATTGTTCATTTTAATCAAGCGGCCCACATTCTTTGACTTTTCATCCTTCACTGCCCAGAATGATGCACTGCGGCTACTGATGACACGCAAATGTTAATTTTGTTCAAGTTCAAACATCGTCCAAAAAGGACCTATTTTAAAGACTGCTTGGCAAACACCAGCTGGAAATGAGGATGAACAGAATCAAACACCACCAAGAAACTCAGAGGAGAGAGAGCTCTGGTCCTCTGGAAACTCACAAGTTTTCATCTCTAAATCCTCCATCTCTCCCAGGTCGAGTAGAATCGCTGATGTCTTGAGTCAGAAGGGAACTCAGACATCATCCCAGCCCTTTCAGAGGTCATTCAGCGTGGTCATGGGGGAGCTAACAAACCCTTGGTTAAGGAGCCTTTAGTAAATTGTGAAACCCAAGCCTTTCAAGTCTTGCTGTCATTTACCAGGTTTCAGGAAGAGCAAGGCATGTCACACACACAGACACACACACATTTAACTAACAGGCCTATGTAGACCTCAGGCACCCCTTCACCAATCACCTGCTACCTCCACCCTGCCTCTTCAGCATGGGAGGTCACCATTGCCTAGGGAAGGACACAGGGTGACAGCTGCTCAGAGGGGCTGCCAAAGGAACTGCATGCTTGAATGAGGAGCACCATCCCAGTTCTTCTCTAGAGCTTGTCAAAATCCCAACCGTGTCCACAGGCGTCTGATCAAGCAAGATTCAGATTCACATTCAGAAGGCATTTAGCGAACACCTACTTTGCCAGGAGGTCCCATGGTAGTTATCATAATGAGTATATTGTGTCGTTTAATACAGCCACACATAAAGAAATTAACATGTATTACAGTCAAAGCAGTTTCATATTAAAATAGATTGGAAAGAAATTGCAAAGAACTGGAACCCACTTAAAAACTCTGAAAACTTGTATAGACTTTGTCCCTTTCCACTCCCCAGGTCACTTTCCATTGGATTATCATGTTTTATTTTCTTCGTATTTCCTCATTGCTGAAATTAACTGAAATATCATCTGTTTGTCTCTGCCCTACACCAATCACCATCAGAAAATAAGCTTATCTGTATCAATCACTACTGTGTCCCCAGAATACACAAAGGATATCTTTGAATGAATGAATGAAATAATTTTGATATGTTTTTCACCAGGATTCTCCAAAGCCAGATCGTGCCATATAAAGCCCCCCAGAGGAAAAGGCAGGGGTCTGCGGGTCCCCAAGACTTGGAGAACCACGTCCCAGCAACATGGGCCTAGAGAATAAACTTAGCTGAATACTGTGGTCCAGGCATCCCAGTGCCCTTGCCCCTAGAACGCCAGCATCATGTAAACAAAGCATCGGCAGTGACGAGTCCCGGTTTCCGCAGCCCATCAGATGAAACTGCTCACCGTGGCCGCCCATCTTCTGCCAAGAAGAGGCGAGACACTTCCACTGCGACGTCAAAAAAATGACTGCTGCTATTCCCTGAGCGATAACAGCCCGTCTTGAAATGCGGGACATGTTTCCTTTGCCTTCTAATAATCGCGTTCTGTCTTTTAACCCTCAAAGTGTTAAGTGTCGTCATTTCCTCTGGGGATGCAAAGATCTGGGGTTAACAACTTTCTCTTTTAAAAATTCATAAAGGTGCAAACAAACAGCAGTGCAGCCGATGGCTACACACGGGAAGAAGCCAAGGGAGAAAGAGGGAGAAAAAACAGCCACCACCACATTCTCCCCCACAGGACACTTGGCAATTAACTCCAGCTATGTCAGCAATTTTTTTGAAAAATTTCCTAAACATGGAGAAGGCTTATCCTCACCCTATGCAAGACAAAACCACAGCAGTGACTCTCCCATGCATTACAATGTGTGTGTCTTACTTCTTAACCAAGCCGCTAATCACGCAAATTATTGCAACTAATTACATCTGAAGGTCTAATTAATTCTTTCAGTACCACATCATTTAGTACGCATTCACAACACAGCACCTGTTTTGAAAATCCTTGCAGTTAATTTGTTTATAAACAAACACTATTTGCATAAAATGTTTAATGAATGGTTTAACAGTTAGTACAATACTCCAGTTTTGTCTTAGTAGATTTGAGGTCATCAAAGGCCACGATAAATTAATTTTAAACTATACAAATTAATTTAAATAGAATGTGTGAATTTCTCATTAATAAAGAAAACATTTCCAACATGTTAATTAATATCTCTGTAACAGGCTAATTACTGCCTGCACAACAAGTACATCTTGCGAGCAAACCTTAAAGATTTGGGGGGCAAGGGGGTGGGGACTATTTTAAAGCTGCAAGAAAAAGTGCAGTTCAGAGAAAAACACCAGACCCAATTATTCTGAGGAATTTAGTGTTTAGAGCAGGCCAACCAGCAAAAGCAGTGATCCCCTCCCCTTGCTTTCTGGATATAACACGTATCAGCCATCAAGAAAGAGACAGTTAAAAAATGTTTCTATCATGATTCCGCAAAGATGGGTAGAGGATGCCTGCCTTCTGGTAGAAACATGCAATTAAGGAAAATATTAGTTCTCCTGAAAGGAAAAGATCTCTCTTGTGAATTTGGGGCATACTCGCTGTGTGTGTGCCCCAGTGGTAAATATGGATTTTATTAAATAAATCTGCATCTTAACACCAGAATCTGAGGCTCAGCCACCATCATTTCCCCTGTGGTAAACCATGGAAAGGACACTTCATGTAGAAACTAAAGAGGAACCACATTACCGCTTGGCGTGGAGCACAGCCCTTGCCAGAGCCATCACTGAAATATGTTCACAACCCTAAAGTTTGTTTCTGATTTGCAAGCATTTTCACATTTGATAAGCACCTGTTGTAAATTTACATCCACTCAGGAAGTATTCTTACGATAGGAAGCTGAGCATTGTAAAGCATATTTATATTCTTACCCTTGTGCAGTGTTGCCGCTTAATGCTCAGGCTGATGAAATCACTGGCTATACAGGACCCAACGGGAAGTGAGGCACCTCCTAATTCTCATGGCATCATCCCTGAGGGACTGCAGGTCCCTTCCCCCTGAAAGGATTTTACTGGCACTGATCAACAAGCACTTGGTTGTTAAGTCCATTAACTTGAAGTGCGTGTGTGTGTGTGTGTGTGTGTGTGTGTGTGTGTGGAGGCTGTGGAGGTGGAATGACAGACAAAGAGAAGCACAAATAGACTTCACACTTCCTTGAGACCTGCCATTACACTGCAGAATCAAGAAACCATCCCCAAATAAGTAGGAGCCTCAGGCCCTTAGCGCCAGGGAAAAGCAGGCACTCGCCAAGCCTCTGATGGAACCCAGATTTCCAATCTGGTGCCGCTGCCCACAGAAGGGAACCCACCGGCCACATTGGCCCTTGGTCCTGATGTTTCTTTAGAGGCCCATGAAGAGTGAAAATGTCCCAGGCAACCCACTGCCAGGCTGCCCTGGGGAGCCCTGTGGGCTGTGAGAATCCCCTGGCGTGGCTCTTCTGGCAGATCGCTGGCAGCCAACATCCATGTCCCCAGGATGTTGGCTGCCCCATGTCCCCAGCTCTCCCTGCTCCATGGTTCCACCCAAAGCCAAGTATTTCCCAGAGACCCCAGGCATTGATGGCTGACGCAGCAGAAGAATAATAGATTTCAGAAAAGGCAAGCAAGCCCATGCTACTCTTGTAAAACTCTTCTCATTCTTTCCAAGTTTCCCACCAACAGCCCCACAATAAAAATTCAGTGCTTGAGAGACAAACATTTCAAGAGGACAGGCAGGGATGAGGAGAAACAAGCTCTTCGCCCTCAGGACACAGATGTAAGCTGCTTTACCTCTAAAATGCAAGCAAATAAACCCCAAAGAGTCAGGGCAGTTAGCACCAGGTGCTCTGTGAGGGGAGCCGGCACGGAGGGGAGGAGAGACTTTCAGAGAACATCTTCCCATTCCAGAAAGAGGAGGAATGGGCACCTGGCTCTGCTGGAAAAGGTCAGAGAGCCTCGCAGCATAGATGGGACCAGGGAACGCTGACGGCCACGTGGTTCCTAACTTCTCTCCAAAGTCGGCAGCAGAAAGCGTCCAGACACCCCTCTCGCACAAGATCTTTCCCAGATCTGGAGCCTGGTCTTTTCCTCTCCCCATTAAAAATCACCAGCATTTTGCAAATAAAGGCGATCACCATGTGAAAAATTATCTTTTAAAATGGAGTTTAATTTGCATATAAGGAACGAGAGATTTATGACGAGCAGCATCGTCCAGTACTGCATCTGCCTAGCATCAGTCGTAATTTAGATTGTTTGTGACTGATCTTAAATTCTAAAGCTTGGAGAAGATGAAGTACTCTGTTGCTGTATTATTGTCAGGAGTCTAAGACTTACCAGAGATTTATTAGTAATCTTATCACAAACATGTCTCAAGTTTTTGCTTTTAATATGTGCCAAGCTCCTCTGAGGAATTTTCCTCGCTGCAATTATATTCCTCAATGCATGCATTCTGAAGCTGAGTTGATTTCCTTCCCAAAATAAAGCGACCTATCATTACACCACAGCAGCTCTTGTACATTTTTCCTCTGCTACTTAATAATCAATGTATTCATCATTAAAATCTGAGCCCTGAAGCAATGGTTTTTAGCATATTCTAATGACTAGCGACTTGCAAATTACAATGACCTTTCATGTACATTCTGTAAGCACCTTGTTCTAATGTGTACTGTATTTATAGTTTGCCAATACAAACTAGCCAAAGATTGGATAATTACTGTAATCTATTAGCTCGATTGCTTTCCCCGCTCATTTATAGCATGTGCCACGCAGGCCATTTTCAAAAGCTGGCCTATCTTTCATCTCCCGCAAGCTCAGAAAGTAAGGGATACTTCATCTTCACAATATACACACTTACTAACGTCTGAAGAGCGGCCCATCTCAGCTCAAGGAGGTTTCAAAAATAAAGAATCTTCCTTCCTATTAGTGTCATAATGCTATTTGTGACTGACAAAAAACACCGCTCCGAGGGTGTAAACTTTCGTTGAAGAATGTCAAGGCCAGTTCCATTTTCTGCCCATTACTCTGACCTCCAAATAGCATTTAATAAGATCTGCTTGTTTTCCTCGCTTTGAAAGAAAAAGATAAAGGCACTTCCCTTAAACAAGAAACAATCTTTTCGCTATAAGTAAATGTTGCGAGGGAAGCATTAAACTTTTTTTTTCTTTTTTTTTTTTTTAGCACGGTGCTGTGACTGGGGAGCCGATAAGAGCCGTGTGTTGAACGTACCAGCTCAGGTCGCCCGCTGACCCTCGGTGACGGTCTATTTCAGGCAGTTATGGATAGATAACATTACAGACACTGGTAATTAAAACAACACTAATTTTGTCTCGGTGGCCACGCTTTGTTGTTGGAAGCCATCTATCATGGCCTTCACGCATCACACAATGAGAAGACATTTGTCTCCGAATATTGTGCTTGGTCAACGGTTTTACGGATCTCCCCGCGTACCTGGACGCCCAGGCACTTTTAAAGACGTCGTACTTTCATTTCTACTCTGGTGCTCTGATTAATAAAACATTTTGCATGCTTAGTCAAAACACGCTGCATTTTTTTTTTTCACCACATGTATTCATGAGGGACAAAACCACGTTGGTTCCCTTCCTTTTGGCAAGAAAATAACAACAACAACAAAGAAATTCTCATTTGGATTGGAAGAGAAAGGGGAAAAAAATCAAAAATGGAAATATTTGCCTTCTCTGTAAAACAGAGAACAGCCTAATGGAGAGCATGATATTAAAACGCACAGGCAACACAAAAGCTTCTCCTTTAAGACGATACATATTTTTGACTATATATGCTGTTGATTCTTCCCCCTGCATCCATTTGTTTGATTTATGGACACTCTATTTCAACTTCCCCTTTTATTCCAACATCTACAGTTACATGAAGAGTGATGGCAAGTCAAATGTTTTTATATTTTGGTGATAAAAGCAAAAGAAAAGATCTATTCCATAGGCACTCTTAGGAAATTAGGGGAGGCCGAAATGCACACTGGCTGGTTTAGTTCTGTTGTAATAAACTAAAGGGAAACTGTAATGGTGCATTTCGAGGGATCTTGAACAAGTGACACAAACAAGAGAAGCAGCAGACAGGACCATTTAACTTCAAGCTCCACGGAAGCGAACCAAAACGTAGATTTCCTCCAGCAAGCCCTGCTGGCTACTGGGTGGCCATCTTCATTCCTCAGCAGGAAAGCCACCCCCTCAAGACTCTGCAGGCTCCCCCAGCTGCATTTCTTATCAACTGTCTAGAAGGTGGGCGCTGTTAGAATGCTTTTCTCTAGGTACAGATGATCACAGCCCCTTTTTCCCCTTTGGCTACAGACACACATGCAGTTTCAAATATTAGCTGGAACTCCGGTTCCTAATTGCTCTCTGAGGGAAGGGATCGTAGACGCAAGTACGGATGACAAAGATGCAGGCAGGAATCTTGCATCAAAGCTGTTTGCAAAGTGACACAACTAGTTATTAAAAAGTACATTTTTATTCTAGTCCTAGAATTTGCATTCCTCAGAAACCCCGCGGATTTGGAAATGCAACCACAGAAACATAGGGGTAACTGACCATTCCTAATACCTACAAGGGAAAGACACCTCAATATTTTTCCAGCCAGCTTAACACACTCAAGCACTTCTGTCAATAAAAGTAACCCACTCGTTTAAATGAGTTAATATTAGCACATCTTTCTTACTGGCTGCTACAAGCAGTCTGGCTGCTGCAGGTAAGCAAAAAAGGCCAAGACAATGTGAGTTTATCTGGTCCCACCTGCATTTCTACTCCTGATTCTGCTGAAACAAATGGGAAAGAAAAACTTACTGACTTTTGGCAAACTACAAAGGTTAACTCTATTCATCATGGAGGAACGGATGCTAAGTGCTTTCTGTCTGTCCATATATTTTAAAGATTTAGAAGGCACCTGGTGGTGTTCTCAGGATAAAGACAGCCGTGTTCATCTTTGGCATATGCAGAGTTTTTCTCGCAGCTTTCTCTTTGTATTGCTGGAACTATTGAAATCCATTTTGGACTATAGAGTTCTGGAAACAAGGTTATTTTTCAGTGATATAAAAAGCCAAAGCTTTTCCTTCTTCGGATCTTTTGTGAAGTCTTTTAAGGTAAGTGAGAGGATGGGAAGGTGCCTTTACCCGCTTGGAGGAGAAGCAGCTCACTCGTTGCAAAGGTAAGAATATAATTCTCATCACCCATATAGTGATAAGACGTGCCTCTCCTGATATCTGTAAAGCCTTCCCTGGAGAAGATTTCCAGAGACTTGGAAGCAAGTGAACGGTACACTCAGAGGAAATACAAGGTGAAAGAATCCAGGTGGCCTGGTTTTTCGATCTTAACTCTTAAAGCAACAGCTTCCAAAGTTCAGAGCCTAAACTGCCATCTGCTTTGTGGCCTCATAGGGGAAGGGACAAGGAAGTTTGGAGCCTGAAGGCCTCCCTGGTGGACATCAGAGCCTTTCTCTGCAGCATCCATGTCCCACCTTGCGACTCACCCACCAACCAATCTTATCACTTTCTCCAACTCATTTACATGAATTTACTTTTTTGCCTTAAGAGGTTGTTGTATGTTAAAACACACAGTGCAATTTTATCTCCATAATATCACAAAAGAAATATTATGTTAGTATAAAGTTTAAAAAAAAAAAATGCTTTCAAAATCTGCAGCTCGGCTAGCAGCAAAGCGCTGCTCAAAAGCACCACCCACAGGCGGGAGGGGTGTCAAGCCATTCTGGGAGTGATCGTTTTTGTTAATTTCAGCAATCCGAGTGTAAAAAAATGACAGCGTCACGCAAGTTGACGGAGGCTTTTGATTGAAGTGACTGATTGCCTCAGCTGCACCTGCGGAAAATTGATGACAATGCTGTCTAAACCATTCATTAGGATTGGGAACTTCACGCCGATGAATGCTGGATTCATAAATTTGCTAGACATGTGTTGTAGATAATATGACAAAGCACTGTTTTCAAATGAACATTTCTTTGACCTAATTTTATCAAAATC
Organism: Muntiacus reevesi; assembly: GCF_963930625.1. Classification (NCBI taxonomy): domain Eukaryota; kingdom Metazoa; phylum Chordata; class Mammalia; order Artiodactyla; family Cervidae; genus Muntiacus; species Muntiacus reevesi. The sequence continues at coordinate 254,705,013 of NC_089250.1, forward strand.
ATGCAAAGGAAAGAAAGAAGATTTGTGCCCAAACTCTTTGGGAACAGCTGCAACTAAAACTGAGTCTCTCTTATTCTCTTTCTCTCTTTTTCTCTCTTTGTCTTTCAAATAAATTTCAGTGAAACATATTTGGAATATATCTGCTGGTTTGCTTTAAAATATTTGTTAGAATGACAAGGCATCTATTTTTACCTCTTATGGACAATGTTACTCTCTTGTTTCTCAGATGAAGAAAAATTATTTTAAGGTTTTTTTCAAGATCCCAAATTTGCTAAATTGAGCACTCGCAGAAAATAGATGGTACTACTAATAATAACACCTTCACAGACATCTTGGGAGGAACCATTTCAGTACCAATTGGACATGCATTCTGTGAGAACTAGACGGACTTCAGGTTTAAAGGGAGGAGAAATCCCTTTAAAAATGAACTCTTCTGGTCAAAAAAGATGAAACCAGGGGAAAATATGCCATCTGTACGCATTTTATATAAGATTCTTGACGTGCTGTTGATTTTAACGTATTGAGACACTATCAATATTGAATGAAGCTTTTTCTGCGTGTCCAGAAAAAAAAAAAAAAGGTTACTAAGAGGGGAGAGAGCCTGGAAAGCATGGTGCTCAGACCTGGCTTTGCTTAGCTGCACGCAGAAAGGAAAGGCGGTGGCTGAATCCATCTCCTGGAGCACTTCCCACTGGAGGTTTGACTTGTTAGGAAAGAGTTACATTTTTAGAAAAGAATACCTGATACTAAAGAATCTGCAATTCTTGCTGTAGAAATAGATCCGACTCCTACAACAAGGACCCTCTGTCTTATACTTGGAATCCCCCCCAAAAAAACAAAATGAATATTTATTAACCTAAGAAGAACCTGGCGCAGGTCGGTCCCAGGCATCCCGATCTGCCAAACTGCTTCTAAATCTCTTCTCCGGCATTTAGAAGAAATCTATTTTTATAAATTCTCATGAATTTAGGTTTTACTACGAGTAAGGTAATTACTGATTAGGCATCTTGATTTTTTTTTTTTCTTCTCTTTTTTCCTAACGTGTCCTTGCAAATATCAGGTACTTATGTTAACCCCGTGCCTGGATGGAGAAGCACTGCAGGTGTGAACAGCAAAGCTAATGGAACTGAGTTTTGCCAAGCATTTTCTTACTGCTCTAGCAGTTACTCTGAACTGGGAAACATTATCAAGACAAATCCAAACAGGGCTCTTTAAGGATGCTCTGCCCAAGCTGCTGCAGATACAAAATTACCAAATAGATATGCGAAAACCCCTGAATACAGAACATCCTAGTTGTCTTCTAATTGCTATGCTTCATTTTCTAATGGGGGAAATGTGTAAAACAAATAACAGGGGACGGGGAGCTCTGAACAGTAAAAGCAGAATATTCTTGTGTTTCAGTACATCATTTAACTCTCTAATTTAGCCAGAACTGGAAAGCCTAGAGCTCCAGCTGCCTCTTGACTATTCAGACCCCATGTGTCTGCTTCACATTCGGGGCAATATGTTTCAAACAATTTCTAGTTTGTCTTGGGTGACCTTCACAATGAGAATCCCAGGCCTGCAAAACGTCTGAGGTCAAACATGCATTGACCTCAACAGTCCACCATCAAAGAGAGACACATGAGCCATGGCTGTTCTGCCCAGTCCTGGGTACCGAGAGGAATAGTGATAGTTATCCTTGCCCTGGGAGATGTTACAATCTGGTCAGGGGTGTGTGTGTGGGGGTGTGAGGGGGTGTATAGGGCGTGAGGAACGAGGAAGTGTGGGTGTAAAATATGCATAAATTCTTGACAGGGCAAGTAAAGAAAACCCTGATGTCAGGACATCCCTGGCGGTCCAGTGGTTAAGACTGAGCTTCTAATGCAGGGGGCACAGGATCCATCCCTGCTTGGGGAACTAAGATCCTGAACACTGCATGGCACAGCCTAAAAAAAAAAAAAAAAAAAAATCTAATAAACTACTTTTTGAGCAAGCTCTGGGAGCTGGTGATGGACAGGGAAGTCTGGCATGCTACAGTCCATGGGGTTGCAAAGAGTCAGACATGACTGAACTGAACTGAACTACTTTTAAATGCTATTAAAAGAAAAGATAAGAAAGAAAGAAAAAGGGGGAAACCCAGCTGCCCAGATGGCTCCACTCTAGGTTAGGTTGACTCGCAGCTTTTGGAAGATGGGGACACGCGAACACAAACAATAAAACCTTTGAAGGGAGGGGTAGCAGGGGCCTGTATGGCTAGATATATATACATATAAGTCTCCAAGAACACATACAGACTAACCTGGGCCCGCTCTTTCCTCCTGCAATTAATTCCCCTCCAACTGTTCTGGCATGGTTCAGTCAAGCAAAGACAAGAAGGGTGGTCCGGGGTGGACTCATCCCCCGCCACTCCTCACTCTGGCCTGGGAAGGCACCTGAGTCTGTAATCCCTGATGGAGATAACCACCGCCCCCCGCCCCTTCCATTCTGGCACTTTTTCAGGAAGCTTTTATTCTCAACATGAGAAAAAGAGTTCTTTTCCTCCAAGATCTTTAGCTGAGAATCATTTCACTCATCCTACGTGTGCTGGTAATTTCCTTTTTCCAATTCCTTTGGCTCAGAAAGCCTGCGTCATCAACATAGTTTGGGAGTCTACACTTCTTCCAGTGAAAACCCCTTGGACATGGGGTTCTGTTCCTTTGCTGTGTGTGTCCCCTCAAATTCTACTCCAAATCCTCTTCTTTTGTAGCCTGAAAAGGCTTGAGCGTGGTGTGAGACAGCTTCTGTCCTTACTGGGGTCTCAAATGCTGAATTCGTCTTCACTTCCCCTTAAACACAAGGAACTAAGACCAAGGTTTTGTTTTGATTTTGTTTTGAAAACCAAAGCTTTTAAATGCAGATTCCCAGAAAAGGGAGTCCAACTGGAGCCAGATGCTCCCCTCAGGTGGCTGCCATCTCAGCAAATATCTTTAGCTCTGGAATTACATAATGAATGTTGCCTTGAAGTCCAACCACTTGGCCAGGGAGCCAGGACCTCACACCAACAACAGCTAGTAGGTGCAGGGGAGGATGCCTCTTGGAGAAAAGGAAAAGAAGGACACGTGCCCAGTTTCAGAAACTTTCTTGATAATGAAGGTTTCTGGAGCACCAACGTCCCCTCCAGCTCAGGTTGGAGTAAGATCTTGGGGGTCCAGAAGAAAACTGTGTTCCGGGGCTGAGCCCGACAGTTGTAATAAGCAGACAATACTGGAGTGGGGAGAGGAGAGGGGAATGAAGAGGTTCCACAGGAAAAGTAATCTTAAAAATATGACCCAGCTTTCCTTCTTTAGGAAAGGAAATGGCTGAGAAGTGGCAGAGGCCAGGCTAGGACCTGGGCCCCCAGGATCTCTCCACACGCTTCTCCTCCCACGATCTCAGGAGCCTGCTGGACCACATCCGCTGAGCTAAGTTAGCAACTTCCCATTTCAGGCCTGAGAAGAAGACAGAGCCCCTTTCCCATTCATCTATCCATCCAGGCATCCAGTCAGTTACATCCCCCAGTTACAAGTCTGCGCTGGAGATACAAAGAGGAACATGACACCAGCCCTGCCCTCCCAGAGCTCCTGGTCCAGCAAGAGTCAGTGACAAGAAGCAAGAGGCAGGATCTCTGAGCTGTGTCCCAGTGGCAGAGATACCTCACACACAAATATCCACACTCTCGCTGTGCCTCCCCTGGTGCCAGGCCAGAACAGAGCTAATGGAGACCCCATCTGGGCATGCATACATACACACTGAGTGTATCTACACATATCTCACCATCACCCGGAGGGAAAGAAAAAATTAACCATTGGGGACCACGGTGTTTTGAGACCCCAAACTTCAGCAGGTACCAATTTCAGAGGCAGCCGCATCTTTAAACGCAGCAGGGATGCACTCCTACCTGAGGCAGGAATGCAGAGCTGGCCTTCCACCCTGGCTTTGCAGACTGCAAGAGGGCTGCGCAGGAAACCCCTTACACACCAGCCTCTGTGGTCCTTCCCGAGGCTGGGAGGAGCTTGCTCTCAAAAGCGTGGTTGTGTCTGGGCTGAAAGAACATGGTCCCAGTGGAGGGTGTGAAAGATCCCACCTCTGAGCAACACGGCTGACACTCCTTAGCCCGCTTGTCACTTGTAACAAACCCCAGCTGGCCGCACAGCAAGGGGGGCAGGGCTGTCCAAGGCAGTGGCCGGTGCGTCCCCAGGCAGACACCACTGTTGTGTAAATACCTGCAGTAGCAGGAGAGCCGGTCAGATCACTGAGGTGGGGAAGCCTGCCAGTGTGAGACGCGGGGAACATGCACTGTGGGGACCTGGGAGGGGCTGGCGGCAACTAAAGGGGCAGGGGGTCAGCCCTGATGGATCGCCCTCTGTAGATGTCAGGACTTGGATTTTCCAGCCCTTTCAAACATTCAAAGGAAGCCAGAAATCCAGATAAATATGTGAAATCTCGGATTATGAAACGTTGGCGATCAATTCGTATTTCTTTTTAATAATCTGAGAACGAAGCAGAACACATCTGGGGGTGGCTCGTGCGGTTAAGATGCCCAGTTTTGTGACCCTGACCTAAGTCTGTCCTCCAAGGCTTCCTGGGAGCTCCCGCGACCTCTTTACTTCCTCTCCTTCCCCTGAATCAGGAGTCGCCACATTAAATGGGTGACAGTCTATGCTGGCCCACTGGGCCCGGGACTCATCATTGGGACCGGGTCCTTTGGCAGAGTTCAGAGGCTTTGTTCTGAGCGTGTGATATCAGGGGCTTGCTTCTGGGAGGAGCCCCAAGACACCCCCACAGATTTGCCAGATATTCGGCACAACGTTCCACCACCTCTCTGGGAAGCAAGGTTTGCAGGAGGGTTCGTCTCAATGCGACCAATTTCTACTTGCTGCTTCCCTGTGGAAGGAGGCAGAATTACCCCATGGTTGTAAGGGAATCGCCTCTTTGCAGATAGTGTGTGAGCTGGGTGACTTAAATTTTAGCTTTTGTCAGCAGTTGCTTCTATCAGATTTTATTCTTTTTATATATTATATATTTATGTATATTTACAAATACACATAATTCAGAAATGTACTTACTGTATATATACGTACCTATATTTTGTCTCTTTCTTTGCTACAGATTGAACCCAATGCAAAAGTGAAAATATCACATTTCAACAAATGGGTTTTTCTGTATTGAAATACGATAGCTGAGGCTCAGTGGGAATCAATTTGCTCTCCAGTTCCCCGATTCTGTGCCCTCTGATTTCAACAAGGAAAGCAGGGGGCTCCAGGTGTCCCTACTCACGGACTGCCACTGAAGGATCTACCGAATCTTCACAAAAGGGGAACATTGAACGGATCCTTTATCTCTTCTCTTGTGTGTAACCGTGCGGGTGCTTATCCGTGAGTGTTTGCATCTCGTGTATTTAAAAATCCTACTTAAGAATGCAAAGGTCCATACCGTGTCATTAAAACAAATGAGTATAACCCTTTGGTCATCTAGGTGAAAGCATTTTGTTGGTTTTTTTTTTTTTTTCAAATTGCTATTGCTATATATAAATGTAACATATAGCAATAACCATAGAAAGATACTGTGCCCTTGTGTATGGATAATTAAAATAGGAACATCTCTGGACTAAATTAAAATGTGTAAAAACCAAATCCTTATAGCATCCATGAAATTACAGAAGCTACAAGTGAATCACTAGCCCAGAGACGAAGCATTTCTCTCATTACTTCAAGAATCTCTTCCATGATCACAGTTTTACATTTTCACAAATCTACATGGTTCTTTTTATGTCACTAAATATCTCACCTCACTTTTACTGCCCTCCTTCTATATATGCTAGTTGGTAACAGCATGCAAACACTCTCTAATCATTTAAGAGAAACCAACACTTTTAGTGCTTTTGATGACACGATGACTACACATTATGAACTAAAAATTTAAATAGGATGGATGGAGATAAAGCATATCTTTATGAACATAAAGAAATAAACACGCGTGTGTTTCAGTTTCAGAAAATCACATCCCATAGGTCATAGTCTATGAATTAAGAGGATCTGAATACCTGAGGACCTGTACACAGACTTTTCACCTTAACCTGTGACCTACACAATCTGAGTGATTTCCCCCGACGGAGAGCTCCTGGTATGCCCTTTCCTCCTCTGTACTCTGAGCATAAGAGGTGTTATTACCCATAACTTTTTATTTAAAGGAATTGTGCAGCTGGGAAAATGAATGAATTTAATTATCAATGCAGTGTGAAAAAAATCATTAGAGCAAGGGCCTGGAACACCACATATTAAAAATAAACAAAGGCTATTAAAAAACAGTTCCCAAAAAGAATGTCAGTTTTTCTTCAATTCTTAAAAGGTAAATACCAAAAAGAAAACCATATGTAAACATCCATAGTTACAGAAGAAATTACTCTTTAAGAAAATGGTAAATGACTGACTGGATCATTTAACTTTAAATCTATACTTTATGTGGCAGTATGGGAAGGTCATTTGACTGCTATGCAGAGAAAAATGAGAATTCTAATATGTTCTCAAAGTTTCACCTTCATAAGACAAAATTTTCATTATAAAATTTTATTTAATGGTGAGCACACGGAACTCCTGGCTCGACTGTACATGATGACACTTTCATAACCAGACAGCAAGCTTGCCTTAGCCTTTTCTAAGACAGTAGAATTACATCTTTTAACCAAAAATTAAAAACAACTCTTTATTAATATTTCCTCACAACTGGAGGGTGAAAGCGTTAAGTGTGTGTGTGGGGGGGGGGGGGTAAATACTAAGCAAAGTTGCCTCAAAAGGCACCTCTGGTTGGAAAAGGTTTCAGAGAAGCACACTTGGCAGACGAGCAGGGATGCTGAACCACTTAAGGGATGTGCAGGGCTTCCTGTTGGGACCCAGCAGGACCTGTAGCTGCACAGATATCCCACGGGACATTTACAGCGGTGCCACTTACAGCTCTCACGAGGTGAGGCTCAGGCCAGATGGATGGGGGCTCAGCCATTTTATGCCAGGAGAAGCCATGGGATGACAGAGATCGTGGCCCCCAGAGGTCTACCTCCAGAGCCCAGTTAAACAGAGAACAGGAGACAAAGTCAGGAGTAAGGAAAGAAAGGGCCAATGATTCCACCTGGGAGGGAAGAGCAGGGGGACTTTGCCTCCATCAGCTCAAGGAAGCTCGCTGACTCGCATGACCCTGAGACCCGGAACACTGAGGAAGGTCAGAGATACTGAAGGAAAGAAGGAAGATGCAGACTGCAGCAATGGAGGCTCCAGCCTACGGCAGAGAGGGGATGGCCCTGGGGGAGCTGTATGCCCTGGGCTGTGTTCAAGACACCTGTGGGAGCGGAGCTTCCTTCCTGTAGCCAGGAGGCGGATGTAAAGGCAGAAACTCACGTCCGACAGCGGTCACCAACCAAGTCCACACCATCCTGGTCACTTTGACCCAAAGCTTCGGTTTGTATGGGTTTCACACATGGCTCCTATTTGCACCCCTCCTCTCCACTGGGATTCCCTCTGGAAGATTCTAGGAGGGAGTCCAGTGGGGCTTAGCTGGTTCTCCCCAGCACCCCTCCACGTGGAGCCCCCCCAGTGGTCCCCAGCGGAACCTTGCCCAGCCCCGCCGGCCAGTCCCCTGCCCCAGCCTCAGAGGTGCCATCTGTAAAGCCAGGGCATTGAGCAAATGCACCGGAAGGTGCCTGGGGTCCTGAGTGCCTTGCAGATGTTTGAGGTCTTAGTCCCTGCTAGAGAAGAGCTCTTTGAAAACCCAATGGGAGCAAAAGACTTTCTCCCCCAGGGAAAAAAAAAAAAGGCCGCAATATTGCATACAATTTCAAGAGATCCTTGGACCATCCCAAAGCTCATGCATGGACCCCAGGCTAAGAGCCCCTGAACTGGCTCAAAGGCAACTCTCTCATCAACAAGAGTTTTCATATCAAGGAAACTGAGGTTCCAGAGAAGAGGACCGAGTGTCCCAAAGTCCCCCGAAAGTTGGTGTCCACACTGGGGTGAGAACTGTTTCCTCTGAGCTCTCTCCCCTCATGCAGCTTCCTGAGTCCCCAGTTTGCTATCTGGACACCACCATCCTTCCCACGCCAGAGCACATTTCGCAGCAAGGGCAGAGACATGGGTGGCTGGGGGGAGTGGAAGAGGTGGGACACGGAGCCAGAAAAAAGCATCACAGTTCCCCAGATGCCATTGTCATCCAGTGAGCCCCAGGCTGTTGCTGCCGGGAAGTAGGGTGGGGCATGAAGGGATCACCTGTGCCTCCCTAGCAGAACCGGGGGCCCTAAGTTGTCTCCAAAAGCACATTTGCTATCTTTAAAAAAAAATGTGGAGGAGGAGGAGGAGGAAAGGATGCTCAGTCTAGATAAATTCAGAATGATTTGAATACATTATTGTAGTTAAGTTTAGTACATAAAGTACTGGGGATGGCTCTGCAGCGCATTTCAATGAAGCCCAAAATAATGAGGCTCTGGCGGGCCGTTGCCGCTTCGTCAGAGCGATTCTGCCCTAATAAGTGGGAAGGAGGTGTCCACGGCCCCCTGCACCTGAATTGTCCTCATGGGATTGGACCCAGCCTCAGAGGGACGGCAAACTTCTAATGGGTGTGAGAGGAGAGATTGAACACCTGGAGTGAAGGGCGAGCCACGGAGGTCATTTCCAGACCTGAAGCAGCAGCCAAAGTCTGTCCCCTCAACCTTCCCGGGATCCAGGGCAGCCGGCATGCCAGAGTGGAGGGCGGCCGCCAAGGCTTCTGCCAGCTCTTCCTTCTCGCCCTTTGCCCCCTCCGAGCCTATGGCACCCACAGAAAATGGAAGAGTGGCATCAACTAAGGGGCTAAGAAGTTCCTTCCAGGACTTTTCAGAAGGAGGGGCTTAGAAGAGAAGGAAGGATTGGGGAGGAGGGAGAAGAACCGAAAGACAGAGGCAGTCTCCCAGCTGAGCCTCCTCCTTGCCTGAGTCAAGAGATACGAGGCGGGCTTTTCTCCAGAATTGCTGGGCTCAAACAGCTCAACCTGCCAGAGTTGAAGGAGAAAAGACGGACTCCACTGCCACCCAAGGAGCCACATGTTCCAGGAACCATCCCAGGAGTTAGCAGCCGGGGACAGGAAGGCAGAGAAGGGTAGAAAAAGAATGCTTGAAAGACTGGTGACCATCTGTGAGGACTCTTCCCAGATCCTGTTCGTGACCATTCCATACTCAGAAAGCTAAAGCAGCAAGAACCTGTGAAGGCATCAGGACTGACCACCCCACCCCCACCCCCCACCACCTAGGGCAGAACAAGCTTTCCTGTCCAATCTGACCCCTGCCAGGGGAGCTCCAAGCTTCCTGTAGGTGAGCCTAGCAGATGCTACAAGCTTGCAAATACAGGGTGAAAGTTACTAGCCTCTGTATAAAAGGAAACCCACAGACTGTGAGCCAACCACTCACTGAGAAAATATAAATAGTTAAATGGGTAGAATCAGCCTCCTTTTCTGTTCTCTGGATATAACTTGCTCCTGGACTTCTGTGAATAGTTAACTGAAAAGCTGTTGGGGTGGACATCTGTTGTTTTTGCCTGCCCAGCCTCTTTCCTCCTTTTACTGGAAATAGCATCCTGATTTTCCTTGAGGAATCACTCCTCCCCCTTGCTTGATCCATGTGGTCCTGGGTGGAGCTGAACCCACCCGCAGCTCCAGGGATAGACAGGTGACCCAGACTGAGACAGTGAGGACATCACAACCCATTGGCTACCGTGACTGGCTCAGAGGTGGGTGTAGGACATAATCAGGACCAGACTGACTCAGTAACAGGTGTTTGTGCAAAGAGAGAATCTTTTCCCTACAATTCCTGAGAGGATAGATTGCTGGAAGCCATCTCACCACCACAAAGAGAGTCCAAACTGCCTGAAAATGGAATCAAGGCAGAAGAAATCAAAGCTGAACCCTGCCAACACTGTTCTTGCCCTTGGATCCAGCCACACCTGAAGTTTGACTTTTCAGTCACAGCAGCTAAAATAATCTATGGTTTGACAAGCTCATGTGACTTGGGCTCTTCTGAAAGAGTCCTGACTAAGGTTGTTGTTCACTGATGGACTGATGGATGTATAGCATTTCCTATGAAATCGCAGGAATGATGAGAGGCTGAAGGCTCTCCACTCCCAGGGAACAAAATGCCTACGAGGTTCCCAGGGACTTCAAAAAAAAGCACCTGCTGGCCCAGTAGCATTTTGGGAGACACGGTGACTGAAGAACTCCTTCCCTGGGAATCTATCACGCTGTGAAGTATTCACAGTTTTAAAATTACTCATCAAGAGCTAGGTTTTTTTTTTTCCACTCTGCTACCTTAGTTACTGATTATTTCCAGATCCATCAGATATACAAACCCTTGTTTTTAAAATGCAATCAGTACACCCACGCACCCATCTATAGATAGTAAGGAACAGGTAGCCGAAGGTCCTAGAACATAATGTCATCACACAGGATGAAATGGATAGCATTACAAATGTATACTCAGCAGGAAAATACTATTTCGCTGGTAATTCAAGCTGGGGATGAATAATCAGTTCATTTTGAATAATGAACCAGGAAAGCACTGCCATTTAGAAACCTTGGGGTCCATCCTTCTCTTGGAAAGCCTGGCATGGCTGCGTCACTCTGATGCAGAAGGTCGCCATCCCTTCCAGAGGCCCCAGGCTGTGGCCCTCAGCCGGCAGAGTGACTGGTTGAAGACCACCCAGGCCAACTTCTTGGACTCTGGTTTCTCATCTGACTCCAGGGCTCTGGGAGGCCATATGAGGTTTCTCATTTCACCAGCTCTGCAGGGCAAATGGTGCATGGCTTTGTGGTCTCTGGACACATTTAAAAGCCCCATTTACTGGTTTCTTCTCCTCTGTGCATCAAGTTCCCTCACCAACCTGCTCATGGCCAGGATCTACAAGGTCTTTATGGGGAGAGGTCCTTCCAATTTTTCCTGACATGGCTCCAAAAACTGCTTGGTTGATTATACTTTTAGGATGGGACCAGCTACTTGAAGAATATACCAGAGGAGCATCAGCACGGGAAAGTATCTTAGAAAAAGGAACTCACATAACACCCCTTTATAGCTGAATTAAACCCATTTTGAAGAAAGTTGCTCCCTCTCTTAGTGTGACCGTGATGTGATGTGTGTGGCCTACACTTTGATCTCCTTTTCAGATGTGGAAATAAACAGACACTCCTGCCCGCCTGGCTGAGTCAGCAGCTTTGTCAGGCAAGGGGCCTGCAGCCTCCCTTGTGGTTGTCCACTCTCTTGAGCCAGTAGTCAGAGATCTCATCCTAGACCCAGGACTTTAGCTTGCCAGGCCAGGGGTCTGAAAAGTCCACACATCCTGGACTTTGCTTTGGGCTGAAGCCATGCCCCCTCCAAAGGATTCTCAGCCTCCATAAGAAGCTTTGGAACTTTATTCTCATGAAACACTGACCTAATCTTTGCATGGAGACTGCTATTTACATTAAAATTGGTCACATAATGAAAAAAAAAAGTAGTTCATTAATATGCTAAGAAGTGCTAATTTGAACATTGCTGAAAAGCAATTGCAAATTCCATTTTGCAACTTGCAAATGTGATGCAGTGCAAATTAAGGCTGATGGACTCATCTTCAGACATTCAAACTTCATCTGGATACTTCCTTAGCATCCAGGTCTCGGCTGCATCCACCGGCTTCAAGTCCCAAAGGGGTGACTTCTCCTTCATTTGGGAAGAAAGAGCATGCCTCCAGTAATGGGAGGGTTTCACTATGAGCCATTTCTACAATGACATCTGGTGAGTCCAAGTAAGGGCATCATGAGGGGTGCTGCTGAAATGACCCATAACAAAAGAATAGAATAACTCCCAATCTTCACCAACACAAGTCTTCTGTAAGATGGAGCTATACCAGATCCTCAACTTTCAGCCAAGACAACTTCCAGCTGGATCCCAGCCTTCAGCTCTCTTCCAACAGGTGATCTGTGATGCTCTGTTGACCCAAACTGGCTTGAGAAGTAGCCTGAGATGCCCTCTCTCTGCCGAGGAAACCCGTGGGGATCAGAGCCAGATTGGCAAGTGTCAGCCACTGTTCTCCCAGGGGAGTATTAGGGGTAACTCTGTGGATGGGAAATAAATCCCTGAGGACTATGTCACACTCCGCAGTTCCTTCCATCTTCCCGCCACCCTCCCTGAGGTCTACACAGGCAGTGGAATCAGAACTTACACGGAGTGAGGTTCTGAAGTCAGCACATACAGGGACATCTGTGTGGGCCTCAGAAGACCCTTAAGATAGCATAGCATTGGACACCAACATCCTTCTCCTGGTAAGTGCGGCATATTCACTTTCCTTCATCTTTGGTCAGCTATTCCTTCTTCTGCTGAACACCAGATGAGGTGGTTGGCTGGCTTTGGGGGCCATACTATATTTTTGAAGTGTGTTATCTACAAGTTATAAAAACTCATTAAACACAGCAAGATATTCCAGCTCTGAGAGGCACCAGTCAGGGGCCCCAATACTCATTGCCAAGGCTTGCCTCTTTGGCAGGGTCAGCACAGGCAGAAGCCCCCTTGTCATTACCCCACTCCAGGCTGTTTCCCTGGAGGATGAGCATCCCCACCTGCTGTCCCTTCAAGTCAGGAGCATTTAGTCCTGACCACAGCCCCAGCTAGGCCTCAAATAGACTTTGCTCCCTTGACTCCCTCCCCACTGCTTCTCAAAAGGGTGCCCATCAAACAAAAGGATGAAGTAAAGAGATGAAGGGACCTGGGTAAGGCAAGAGCAGAAACCTCAGCATAGAGCCAGAAATAAGGTTAATACAGTGTCACGTGAACATGCAGTGTGAAGAGGGACGTGAAAAACAGCTTCCCCGGAGGCAGAGCAAACTGGGAAACAAGAGGCGTGAAGAACTCGGTCCATAAAACTGAAAAGGCTCTTCTGCAGCTGAGGGCTAGGAGAGGTTTCTCTGGTGAGTCCCCACCAAGGGAAGGGACACTGAAGTGGAACCCAGAAGCCAGGCATTTGGCAGGTCAGCTCCTGAGATGTTGCTCAGAAAACGCCCACAACAATCTGAAAAAGCAATTTTCCCAGGTTGTCCCCTAGCTCTGAGACACAGTCAGACCCGTGTGTGTGTATAGGTCTGATTGGGTCACTCAGTCGTGTTCAAGTCTTTGTGGCTCCACGGACTATAGACCACCAGGCTCCTCTGTCCATGGAATACTCCCAGGAAGAATACTGGAGTGGGTAGCCCTTCCCTTCTCCAGGACATCTTCCTGATCCAGGGACTGAACCTGGGTCTCTTGCATTGCAGGCAGATTCTTCGCCACCTGAGCCACCAGGGAAGCCCTGGTGAGACCTGTGCTTATCTTCAAAGTGTCTGTTTGCAGAGGCTGTTTCTACTCTAAGATGGACACGAAAGGGAGATGACAGAGGTCCATTCCACATGCACCTCACTATGCCTTCCGGGCCCCCCATGCTTGTCCAGCGTTGGTGTCATGACACCTGCTTGCCCCTCACATCAGCCACCCGGGAAGGCTCGGGGGGAGCTTGGGCAGACTGATGCTTTCTCATCACCCAGGTTTCCTCTCAAACGTGCTCTGCTCTGTGACAAGTCTACCTCAAGCTAACGGTGCCTTCCGAGTGCCTACCACCATCCGGAACGCCTTCCCAACTACTAGAATGTAAATGCCACGCAGGCAAGAACTTATCTTGCTCAAGCTAAGTCCAAAGCACAAGGAATTTTGCCTGGTGCATGACAGATATATAATAAATACCTGTGAAATAAATGAACTGTCTAACACACCCTTCTATAGCACATTCTATGGGCCAGGCACTGCTAAGCACTTTTAAAAAATAATAACTCATTCTCCCTCAGAGTAGCTCTCATACGTGTTTTATCACTAACCCATTTAACAGATGAGGAAACTGAGGCACAGAGAAGTTTAAGTCATTTGCCTAGGGTCACACCACTAGTGGGGGATAGGACCTGGAGATCCAGCTCGAGTCAGAGCCCCTGATCCCACAGCCGATATGTGATGGGGGCAGGATGCCTGGCTCACAGCCAGCAGTTTTCATCCTCTTCCCCGAATTCAGAAACCTTCTCACACTCCTGCCCCTCATCCAGAGTTGCTGGGCACACTGATTCCAGAGATAAGTAGCCTAATCCATTTAAAATCTTCTTTTTTAACGTTGTTGATTTTAGCTGAAATGCAAAGTGCAGCACAGAGGAGCCCAGACGGCATCCACTGGAGAGTCTGGGATTAGTTCATTAATAGGTTCGGCTGCTGCCCATGAGGCAGCATAACATTAGGAGCTAACTGCTTCCGACCACGCGCCACTTAGAACCGCACATTTGCAAATCAGCTCGAGATGCAGATCACCGTGAGAGATGGCAGTGTGAAAGAAAGGCATTTTTCATTTGTTCTCCTAGTAATAGCTATTATGGAATACGATTGGTGTAGACAATGCAAAAAAGTAGTTTTTCTCATTTGTTTTCTAAACCAGCCAACACACCCCATTCATACAGCATGGCTCTGTGGGCAGCTGTGGGCATCTCAAACAGAAATCCTCCAGGAAGCAGTCTGGACCTGGGCAAACCAGACACGCCTGGCCTGGCCTGGTCCCCACATGCCTAGGTCCAGTCCTGGAAACACTGACAGTTCCTGCAGAACCCAGTGGAAGAGAATACACGCTCTGGGGAAGGAGCACCCTCTCTGTAAGGGAAGACCCCAGCTGAAGCCTGCAAAGTGGCCCGGCTCCCTTGTCCCAGAGACGCATGCTCTGGTGTGACTGGGTCATGTCTGTCATTGAACAGACTCCACCTGCCACTCTGTGCATCAGCTCCATCCTCACCAGACACCCTCTCTCTTCTTCATTGCTCTGAGTATCCATGTGCTTTCTTTGCCTCCTAGTTTCTGCTGCTTCTGAGCTCCGGCTTCCTTGTGACTCCACTCTCCATGACCTCCCAAGGCCCCATTCACCTTGCAACTTCTTTCCTGCCTTCAGCTTCAAGTGTGGTCTCCCACACTGAGAGCAAGCACTGCCTGGAAAAATAGCCAGAGAAACCAAGAAACTACCCTCTTCTCACTTCACCTTCCCAACTCTTTCCTCTGCAAAGAAGTATCCATAGGGTGTGAGGTCTCTTGGCATCCAGGAAGGCCAAGGAAACCATTACCACTGGCTCTCCTCGAGCAAAGTTTAGTTTATCAGGCTTGTAGGAAATCGGAGCCAAAAAGTAAAAATTAAGTTATTTAGGAGAGACCCTGCCTGAATGGATCTATCATTTGAGAAAAGTGGGCTGGCCCGTTCCACTTACTGGTGGAACTACCTGCTTTTGGGGGAAGGTGGAAAAACATTGTTGCAAGAAAATAGCTTGGCTCCAAGAAAGGCCAGCTTATGTTAATGAAAGAAGCCCAGTTTTCAGACTAGTATCCTTCTCACTGTGAAGTAACACATTAAGCTTCTGGGTTTATACATCAGTCTCACAACTTTGACTAATGTGAGTCTATACTTAAGACAGATCCACTTTCAGAATCTGAATAAACTCCAATATCTGGATTGTGAGGTTGAGAATCAAACTCAAGCTGTGATAGATGGCTAGCTAACAAAGGCCACTCTGCAGGGCTACCTCTGGTTAATGGTCTCCCTCCCTGCTCCATACCAGGCCCTAGTAAAACTCATCCTGGAAAGGAGAAAGCAGGCAAGCACTCACAACTTAAAGCCAGTGATCCTTAACCTTGGCTACTGAGTGGAGTCAGCTAGATCTTACCCCAGATATTCTAACCTAATTGACCAGGCCGGCCCCTTGGGCACTGGGCTTTCTATAGCCCACGTTGTGGTTCTGCTGTGCAGTGAAAACCACTGACTAGATCTTGGAAGCCCTCAGGTCACACATTGTAGATATATTCAATATGATAAGGACCAGAGGGTGGAAAGGAGGGACAACCCACTGCAATTCTGAGCAGAAGCCTCTAGAGATGGAGGAAAACTTCCCCCAAGGGCATAGCTCACCTTGTCCTCCTCCACCACTTCCTCACCAAGCCCTGCCATGATGGCATTCCCCAAATCAGGTGTCTGCCGGCTGATAAGAGGAACTGTGAGCTCTGGCTAAACTTTGGAACTGCCTTTGGATGCAAGTTAAACCTATAATCAGAATTCACTACCACTACAATAATACAGGGCTGACCCACAGCCCAGGACTCCAGCGGCACCAGCTTCAGGCCAGTGATTGAAAACCTCAGTGGACAGACTTGCTGCACCTTACAACCATATCCTAGTGTGTTGTCCCCTCTGATGTCCAAAAGGGAGGAATTGAATTATGGCCTTGGATGCCAGAGAAGTCACAGGGCGGGGGTATGTGGGTACAGTGGAAATGGCAATGATGCATGGACCTGGGTGGGCCACTGGGGACAAGGCAACATGGGAAGACAGCCGATCTCCCCTTAGTCCTTCAAATCTCCTTCCAGAAACCCATCCCAGTGCCTGCACTGGTAGAGAAGCAGCTGCCATGCTGGAAACAACACAGGGGTGTGAGCTTCCCCGAGAGCCACCCCTGCAATGGCAGGGTCCAGACAGCACCGTCAGCCTTCACATTCACAAGTAATAAATATGCTCAAATTAAAAATGCATATGTCCCACTCACTGTACCTCTGTTATGTTTCGTAACATGTAAATACACATTCCACTTGTCTTTTGCTAATTATTTACTTTCTATTCTCCTGTTGGTCAGCAGAGGAAATAACAACCATCTTCCTATGTATGTATCTCAATATTACTAATATTCTTTAAAATTTATAGATTCTCCTTTAAGATTGAATGAAAGCTATTGCCTTTGGCAGGGGAAGCAATTGAAAATTTTGTGAATTATATGCCTAGTTTGCTCCTATTTTCCAAGCTAAATATCTAAGATAGAATATTTAAGAATATTTTGTGACCACTCAAAAGTTCTTAACAGTATGGTGAGAAGAAGTGTGGAGCTGATACCATACTTGGAATCAGGAGACTCTGGTTTGAGTCCCAGCTCATGCACGAAGCTGTTCTATGACTCTGGCTATTAGCATCTCCCTGGTTTTCTGTGTCCTCAATGAACTGGGAACACCCTCACCTGACCCACCCACCTCGTGGTGGTATTAGGAGCATCAACAGGTACCCTACGAGGTGAGAGGCTGCAGGAAGCAGGGAGCAAGCAGCAGGAAACCCATCATCACAGGAGGGGGCCACAGAGAAGAGTGTGGGCTCAGTTAAGGGAGAAACTAGGAACGTGGGTTCCCCAGAGGGACCAGAGTGTTCCCAGAGCCCAGAATGCACTGGAACCTCAGAGGAGGGACCCCCTAACAAGAGCTTAAGTTGGGGGTGCCCCAAAGCCAGGCAACTGAGACAGCTTGCCCACCTCGTTCTCCCCCTGCCTCTGGTTCCCTCTGTGGCTCACAATGGCCAACTCCAGTTGGAACCAGCCAGCAAGGACCACCCACATGACCAGCCTCCAGGGGCAGAGGGAAGGGTAGAGAAGGCTGGAAATGGATGGGGTGGGGCTCATAACCAGCACAGAGGCTTACGCACAGTCCAAATCTCCATTCAAACCCAGGTATAAAAGCCATGGTACTTCTCCACAAAGGATTTTTAAAATGCCTCAGAATTCAGATCGCCTCAACTAACAAAGACCCTCCCTGATGGTGAGTCGAAAGGGACATGTAGTTCTTAATCGGGGTACCGATGAATCGACTCTGCCTTAAGAAAGTTCAATACCCAAGAAGGCAAAATTTAGCATAGAATCAAGAAAGGTTCTTCACCTTCAAAAGGCTCTCCTATTGCAAGGATCCCTCCCAGGGCTCATTAAGCAGCAGGCCCCTTCCCCTTCACTCACACACACACACACACACACACACACGCACACACTGTCAGAGGCTGGCAGGGGCTGCAGGAGGGGAGCCAGGAGAACGGCAGGCGAGGGAGGGAGCTCGCACACGGGTCAGTCACCGGCCGCAGCCAGCACCCTGGACCTGCTTACTCTCTGACATTGCCGTGTCAATGGAGAAATAGGACATCTGGCGCCGTTTTGCAGCGTGCGTACCTGTTTGGTCTCTGACATTTCACTGTCAGAGGAGAAATATGACATCTGGAGCAGGTTTTACAGCACCACAAGCAACCAGGGTGCACCCGAACGCTTGTTTTGTCCTGGAAGTCCTCAGTAAACGCCCTGGTCATATCCTGGAATTTCATCGTAGGAGAATATCGTGATATAGCAACTGGGTGGATCTCAGAGGGTCAATCCAATCCCAGCTTCTGTTTGGCAGATAAGGACACTGAGAGGCAAAGAGCAGATGTGACTTTCTCAAGACCACAGACACAGAGCAAGTCAGGGATGGAAGAATTCAGGCTTCCCTGGCGCCCAGTCCTGGGTTCCTTATCCCCCCATCTCCGCCCCTCAATGAGCCAAGTCCACGTGAAAATACCTGAGGATGGGATCTCTGTCAGGATACAAAGAGGACAAGAGTACAGGGTCTCAAATTTAACCGCTTTAGTTCAAACGTCTGCTCCATTTGGCTGAGTTTGAGAAAGATATTTCATCTCTTTTTAGGCCTCACTTGTTTCCTCTGTAAAATGGGTACGAAAAATATATACCCACTTTAGCAAATCATTAAAAGGATGAGATGAGTCATATAAAGTGCTTAGTACATGATGAGCAATAAGAAAAAAATGCCCAGTTTTGCCTGTTCATCGGAATACCAGTATTAACGATGAGCATTTTCTCAGCCAAACCGAACATCCCAGGCATGGGACCCAGCATGATTCAAGAACTCAGTGAATCGGCCGAAAGCAAAGCTCTTTCCATCCTCTCATGAAAAGTGAAACTGCATTCTGGTACTGCCCTGGGGATGTGGAACCCAGGCCTGCGGGGGGCAGGATGGAGAGAGGAGTATGCCAGGCTGCTCTACCCACTGACCTGCCTGGGAAACTGGTCTGTCCACGTGTCACCAGCATCCAGGAGGCTGAAAAGGGGTAATGCTGACTTTTTTTGTCATTTTGTTTTATTTTTATATTGGAGTATAGTTGATTAAAAACATTGTGTTAGTCTCAGGTGTAGAGCAAAATGATTCAGTTATAATATACATATATCCATATCTATTCTTTTTCAAATCCTTTTCCCAGTTAGGTTATTACAGAATATTGAGCAGTAGTCCCTCTGCTATACAGTAGGTTGTTGTTAGTTATCTATTTTAAATATAACAGACTCACAACTTAGAGAATAAACTTATGGTTACCATGGTGGGGGGTGGGAAGGGATAGATTGAGAGTTTGGGATTAACACGTATACACACGTCGGCCGTAAATACCAAAACTACAAGACCTGTAGCCCTCACCGCCTTGACTCTGGATCCTGGCGCTCTCCTTCTGCCCTCTGCCAAGCGCCTCCTTTATTCCTGGGAGTCTTCAAAGGGAGCTTTTGAAACACAGATTGCTTTCATCCACCTACTGTGGACACCACCCAGACCTGCCATGCCCCGCCCTCTTCAACGCCCCTGCCCCTCTGTTTCCATAGTAACTGCCTGGTGCTACCGCTCCAGACCTCCACGGGGCGCTAGACCAGTACTCGTGCTAGCGCGGAGGGAGGGAGGAGACTGGGTCTCAGCCTTTCCCTCTCACCCAGGTGCTTGGGTGTCTCCCGGTCATTCCTCATCTTCAGGAACTCTCAAGGTCATGCCCCACCCCTCCTGGCCTTTGGTTCCCGCCCCCCCCAAAGGGCTCCCCTCTGGGTCCTCCACTCTCCGTGCACTTTGGGATGTATGCCTACACTGAACAAATAGGCCCAGCTACCCGGAATTGACGAATCATAGAGTAAGGCACCCCAACATCTACTGAGGCCATGGTTAGGGGCCCCCCTGACCACAGGACATGAAATTTAAAAATTAAAGAAAAAATAAAATTGCTATTGCTTCTGGATGAAATACCCAGATAATCACAGGAAAGGAGATCTTAAAGTCATAATCATAATCATCTGTGGTCTTTGTGTAGACCTGGCTTAAGGCTTAAATTTAAACCCAGAGTGATGCTAAAAACTCCACAAATAGTTCATTTCCCAAGAAAACTGCCATACAGGGAGGCAAATAATTTAAGTAGGGACAATGCTTCACCAGTATGCACATATTAAAAGTTGAAAATCACAACCCAGGGAAAGACAAAGCGAGCATGAAGAAAAAACAAACTTTTGTTTCATTGCTTCCAGCTGGAAAGATCACCCCTTTCTGAAACTGTCCCCAGTCTCCTGGCCAGAGCCCTTTTTTCCCTCTGACCTGGGGTATCAAGGGGGTGACTGTCATAGATGGAGTGTTGAGGTAGAAACCCCTCCTTGGAGGTGCAGAGGGAGGAATTTAGAGGGAGAGAGATCCAGCCATCAATTCACAACTGGAAATTTACAGTGGATGTGTCTTCCTCATATCAGATTGATGGATGGAAGTGAGGTCTCATTTCTAACCCTAGGAGCACTTTAGCAGTTTCATACAACATTATGTTTTCTGAGTGCTCCCCTCCCCCCCCAGAATCAATGTATGGGTTATAGATTATTGATCACTAAGGACCCAGACCACAGCCTCTCGTTCAATGTCAGAATGAGAGCTATTGTTCTCCTTCCCAGGCTTCTAACCATGAGTCATCGTACATTTTCAGACACAGAGCAATTATTCATAGTCAAGTTATCATACCCAAGCTTATCAAGAATTTAAACGGAAAAATATGTACATGTGCCTTCCTGTGGCAGCACTCTATAGATACATGGGGAAAGTCAGGAAAAAACGTTATTGGTCCAAGAGGAAACTTGAAACCGTTGGCTTTTAATACACAGCAGTTTCCACGAGACTAATATCGCCATCCCGTGAACCTGCCAGCAGATAGAAGTTACCACGTTATTGTGGTCTGTTCCTGAGGACAAATAAAGTATGCCGCTCTTTAGTGTTGTGTAGAGCACGCCACGCTCTAGACAGAAGTGTTTCAAGTCAACACAATATGAAAAAATTCAAAATAAAATGAAAAGTGTCTGAAAACAAACCAACATAAATATACAGCAGTCCTGTTAATTATGATTATTTATGATCCTAAGAACTGGCATCATTACTGTGGTTTCCTTTCCAAAATCTCACAAACTTGTTACTATACAGCAGTTTCGGAGTTCTATAGGCTTAAAAAGGTGGCGTGCTGGAGGCGGGAGTCATTTGGGGCCGGGACCACGTGTGTCCCGGCTACGGGGGACCGGCTTGTACATGTGCATACATGTGTGTGATGCTGACACACAGTAAAATCCTCCTGGACCTTGCAACGTCCCCTGCCCCCAACATTAAACTCCTTGGTAACGCGTTACAGACGTCTCTGATGAGC